>NC_062282.1:146606362-146909392 GCF_902655055.1 Lutra lutra
GGGAAATACTCCAGGTTCTGGTTTTTAGAGATGGAATGTATTAAGTCTCTGGACAATTCCGTTGAATTCAAGTAACTTACCTTGCTTTATCCCATTTTCTTACCAAGCTTCTTACTTTCTAAAAAAAACACAGTTGTATCTCAGGGACCTCCTATCCTTGTTTTAGCATACTGTTTGGAACACCCTGGTGTAGGACTTCCTGATTTCAAGGCATTTACAAGGCTAAGGTTTTCCCAACAACTGAAAATACCCTTTAAATGCAGCTCCCTCGGACTCACCCCCAAGGGAACACAGGACAACTTTCAGCCAATGATGGATCCTAATCCTCAGGAAAGGCTCACAGGAAACATAACATCCGCAAGGACCAGTGGATGCCCTTGTTGGTTTTTTTTCCCCCCGTGAAGGCTATATCCACAGAAATGGCCCATCTTACAGTTTGGGGCCAGTGTAGGCAAACCCTCTTGTCAAAGACCACATGGTATTTATCTCTGGCTTTGCAGACCGTGAAGTTTCATTTTAACCACTCTGCCTCTGTAGTATAAAAGCAGTTCTAGAGGTTACGTCCATGAAGCAGTGTGGGCTGTGTTTCAATAAAACTTTATTTACAAAAACAAGTAGTGGACCTGGCTTGGCCCCGTAGGTCATAGTTTTCCAATCTCTCCAGTAAGGCATAGTATTAGTTGCTCCCATGGACTCAGTTGTATTCCATTCTCTCTCTCAAATACTTAGAAAGGCAATTTTCACCTTTTCATGCTTGTGGGCCCTGCTCCTGGCCTTCTGGAGAAGCTAAACTTGAACAATTACCAAGGCCAAAAGGACTCAGCAAAACCTCCAAGCCTGGGCTCTATTTCTGCCCTGAGCACACATTGTCCATCTGATTCATTTAAAAAAAATTAACCAAAAAGGAGCATTCTGAACCCAAGATAAGAAGAAATTATTATAGTCCAACGGCCTTGCACACACTCAAGACATAAGATAAAGTCTAATGTTCTGGAATGTCCTTCATCGGGACCATGTGAGTCTTCATGTAAAATAAATAAATAAATAAATAAATGAATCCTCAATAACCTTTTACCTGCCTTACTGCGGCACTCTCGTCAAGACTGTATCCTGGGGCACCTGGGTGGCTCAGTGGGTTAAAGCCTCTGTCTTCAGCTCAGGTCATGCTCTCAGGGTCCGGAGATCGAGCCCCACATCGGGCTCTCTGCTCAGAGGGAAGCCTGCTTCCCCCCAACCCTGCCTGCCTCTCTGCCTACTTGTGATCTCTGTCAGATAAATAAATAAAATCTTAAAAAAAAAAAAAAAAAAAAAGACTGTATCCTGGGCAGCTGTCCTAACTTGGGCTCTTATAAAACTCTTTCCCTTTCTCTTTAAAATTAAAAAAAAAAAGATGGTTTATTCTGCACAAACACACCCAATGTGATGGTATTAGGAGATACCCTCAGGAGGTAATTAAGTCCTGAGGGTAGTCATTAGAGATCTGTGCCTTTTCTAGGAGCACGAGCTGTGTCCCTCTCTGCCATGTTGGGGCACCACCAAGAAGAAGGTCATCCCTAGCAACTGAACCTGCCATGATCTTGCTCTTTGACTTCCCAGCCTCAACTGTGAGGAATCAATACCAGTTGCTTAAGCCGCCCGGCCTCTGTAAGGATCCTGGCAGCCTGAGCCGCCCAGTGGAGTGAAAAACCCATCAATCCTGCCTACTCTGGTCAAAAAACCCATCCTCTTGCTCACTCTTTAGCCATGTAAAATGACAGCAGCCAATGGCTAGATCCTTCCATTTAGAGAGCTGGCAGGTGTCCAGGTGTGAGCATTGGTTACCACATCATCATTACGCAGGGGTTCATGGTTGGTAGTGACCGGGAAGGAGAATTGGAGCGTTCAGAAGGGAAGGATTCCCTTAGGAATCGAACTTGCTTATGCTGTCCTTATTTTTTCTATTCCATGTAATATATTGTATACGCACAGAAGACTTTTCGGTTGATAGGTAACAATTAAGTTTGCTAAGAACTGGGCCACCTACCACCATACAACTCTGTTTATTTAAACAATAAAAACTCCGTAATTAACACCCAAGGGGTGCTTAATGGTGTTACACATGACCAAGTCTAATAGGGGTCCTAATTAAAAGAGAACAGCCCATCTACAAGTTACTGGCTCTCGCAGAATACCCATTCTTTTTACCCAGTGTACCACAGAAAACGTAGAAGGAAAAAGAGCTCATAGCAGGACAGGACATTCAGGTAAGATGGAAAGTTTTCAGATCAGGTAAACAGCCAAAGCTATTTCTAGGGCGAATTAAGTAAGCAACCAGCATTTATCAAGTTAAGTCTTAGCAAAGGCTGCACTCAAACTCAGTCCATTTTCAAATATAAAAAACTACATCAACTCATTTTTCTCCAAGTATGGTCCATGGACCAAATACATTCCAGTGACCTAGGCAGGTGTGTTTCAAATGCAACCATTTGAGCCTCATCCCAAACCCAGTGATGTTCCATCTCAGGATGGGGCCGAGAAGCCAGAGTTTTTCCTCAACCACCAGGTTCATGTAATTCTAATAAAACTAAATAAAATAAATAAAACCAAACGAATAGGGAAGCAGTATTAAAAATCCTATATTATCTTCTGGAATAGCATAGACCAACAGAGACCTATACCACAGAAGCGGAACCCCACTTTTGAGACAAAGGAGGTCAAGGTTATAGGAAAGCAGCACCTCTGTCCCTTGCCACCTTAGCTAGAAGTTTCTGAAGACCACAGGAGGATCAGAGGTTAATCAAAACCCACCGCTCAATAATTATTTTTATCTGTGGGTATGTGAATTATTAATTAAATGTCGACTGCGCTGATGTTGATGCTGTAAAATGCACGAGGACGAGGTTGGACCCCCTAAATTCCCTCGTCATCTTCACCAAGTCCTCAAGCGAAGCAAACAAAAACACCCCCACTACGGTTACAGAGAGACACCAGGACCGAGGACCTGACCAAGGATGCAGACTCTGCCGTCGGAAACGTGTGTGACACGCAGAGGGCTTGGCCAGGGACTCCCAGGGTCACACGGTATAAGCCCAACTCCAAGCAGAAGCGTCAGCAAGGGTGCATGTTTACCACCTGTTACTCTAGCTTTCTAGAAGACAGCTGGGAGGACAGACTTGCAGGTGGAGACAAGCAGCCCAGGCCAGGTACCTTCAATACACAGAGTCATTCGGGAATGCCAGCTGTTGGCGGGACACTTGCTGGGAAGCTGGGTTGGGCTGTAGTTCCTCCCATGCAGGGAAGTAAAGCTACTTATCCTGTGGAAAATGGAGTAGCAATGCTTCTTTCCTACTTTGGGTCACTCGTGGGTCAGCCACTGTGTCCACAGGGCGAGGCCCAAGAAACTAACTCTAATGGAATGCAGTCTCTAGCAGAAATCACTCTATCTCAAGGTTAGATCCATATTCAGAAGCATACACGCGCCCTTACACACATCCTCTCTTAGGTGTTTATAACAGAGCCCTATACATTTCCTAGATTCCTACTTTGTTGTTGAGTTTGGAATTGACGAGGTTGAGGGGAGATCTAGCCTAGGTCATCCAAGTTTAAAATGTGGGGCCAGCTGTCCCACCAACAGAAAGAGGCATGACCCCAAGGGCAAGCAAAAAACAAGCTTTCTGATCTACACATCACTGCACCCGGCCTCAAAGCTGAAGGCTGATGCCCCAGCTGGCTCCCCGTGCTCAGTTTCCTCCCTGGAAATGGGGTGATGGGATGGGTGATAACCACTAATTAATGTTTGTGAAGCATCTCGAGATCCACTGATGAAAGGGAAAAAGTATTTTTCTCAGCACAGCCAAACAAACACTTGGTACCAATCCAGCGAGAGCATGCTGAGTTAATTACCTGGAAGACTTGAAACTGTTGTCTCCAATCTGTTCCCCACTTTCCTGCCCCGGGGCAGATTAGCACCTGTTGTGTTTCACTGTGAATCACCAGGAGAAGACGGCAGGCGTCTTGGGTCAAAAGACAGGATGGGCTTTCATACAGACTCAGCGTTTTTTCTGAGGTAACTATTCAGGGAATCCCCAAATAGCCCCATTTCTAGCGTGTGATTAATGTGGACTTCATAGACACAAACCAGAACCACCACACATATAATTTCAAATCACACACACACACAAAGAAGAAGAAGAAACAAGATGTCCAACCACAGGAAAATATATAGCTGTATACAATTTGTTCTTTTACTTAACCCAAAGTTTTTTAGGTTACTTACTTAATTAAAATAGGTCTTAAAACTCCGGATTAGCTATGCATTTGCTACAAAAAACACAACTTCACTTCTCAAGAGAACACATTATTTCTAAGGTACACACTCTTTCCGTTTGACGGTTGAGATACCGTATGTGAGCCCCCAGAACAAGCAACACCAGAAACGGCACAGTGGGACAAGAAAAACCAACCCAAACCAAGCAAGAACAAAAACATTTTTAAGAAGTCAGGGATAATGGAATGGACACGTCGCCATTATCTTTCAGACCCACAGTAAATCAATTCACAGGAAACTCTCCAGTTAAATTTGTTCAGAGAACACACCTCTAAGCTAAAACATTTACCAGAAACACTTACCAGCTCAAACAGCACCTCGGCACTGTCTGACAGAAGGCAGGTATCTTCAAATCCTTAGCAGGGGCTGGGGGGTATCAGCAAAGGCTGGTTTTGACCTAAGAGACCAGAAACTGCCCAAGCAGAGAAATGCCCGTGCGGCCTCGGGCAATGGTTTTAAAGCATGTGGACCCGGATCACAGAATCAATATCACCCCAGGCTTATTGGGAATGCAAATGATCAGGTCCCACTCCAGACCTACCAAGGCAGGAACTCCAAGGAGCGAGGCCTCCTCTTTTGTAGTAATAAGCCCTCCAGGTGATTCTCATCTAGAGTTAATTTTTTTTATTTTCACCTGCTCAAGTTTGAAAATCCCTGATTAATCACTGCAAACTGGTCTCACCCTGAATGTGAACAAAAAATCTCATTTGGCTGGTAATAAGTCACGGGAAAGCTGCTAAAGGGAGAAATGTAAGTCAAGCCAACCAATTCTGAGTTGTGGGCTTGATGTCTCAGAAGTGTGAGTATTTAGGGTGCAGAATCTAGAGTAAAAAGCAGGGAGGGTCCCTTTTGGCTACGGAACCATTCTGCCATCAGCATGTTAAAAAAATAACAATAAAAAGGTGTGACCTGGGGCGCCTGGGTGGCTCAGTGGATTAAGCCACTGCCTTCGGCTCAGGTCATGATCTCAGGGTCCTGGGATCGAGTCCCGCATCGGGCTCTCTGCTCAGCAGGGTGCCTGCTTCCCTCTCTCTCTCTCTCTGCCTGCCTCTCCATCTACTTGTGATCTCTCTCTGTCAAATAAATAAATAAAATCTTTAAAAAAAAAAAAAAGGTGTGACCTGTTAACATGAAGACCTCTAGCTGTCCACTAACAAAACAAAACAAAACAAAACAAAAAAAACCATTCTCTGTTTGGTTGGGCACAGAACTACAACTCCCAGCCTCCCTTGCAATGAGGGACGGTGTGGGACTGAGCTCTCTCCCTGGGCATAATAGCAGAAGTGATGTGTGCCGCTTCCAGACGTGACCCATAAAACAAGATCCAAGGGTGCTTCTGCACGCTCTTTCCCCATTCAGCTTGGCTGTGTTGGCAATTCTCAGAATAACGCACACATTTAAGATGCCGACGCAGCCCTCAGCTTTGATTTTTGATCACAGCCCCCAGCAGAGCTTCCTTAGACCTGAGTTCCCAGCCTGAACCTTATATGAGAAAGAGGTTACCTCCTTTTGTTGTTGTTCCCTAAAGCACTGAACGTCAGAGATCTAGCTTCTAACCTCGGTTCACCTGCCCTAAGTACTATACCGAAAAAAGAAAATAATATACTGATACTCGGATCCATTATAGATCCCCCCACAACTAAGACCGAACATGATCACGTTCTGGTATTTTTAAAAAGTATATTCTGAATCCTAAAATTTGTATGGAATCAGAAGAGACCCCGAATCGCTAAGGAAATGTTGAAAAACAAAAATAAAACTGGGGGCATCACGTTACCTGATTTCAAGCTTTACTACAAAGCCGTGATCACCAAGACAGCATGGTACTGGCATAAAAACAGACACATAGACCCGTGGAACAGAATAGAGAGCCCAGATATGGACCCTCAACTCTATGGGCAAATAATCTTCAACAAAACAGGAAAAAATATACAGTGGAAAAAAGACAGTCTCTTCAATAAATGGTGCTGGGAAAACTGGGCAGCTATACGTAGAAGAATGAAACTCGACCCTTCTCTTACACCGTACACAAGGATAAACTCAAAATGGATAAAAGATCTCAACGTGAGACAGGAATCCATCAGAATCCTAGAGGAGAACATAGGCAGTAACCTCTTCGATATCAGCCACAGCAACTTTTTTCAAGATATGTCTCCAAAGGCAAAGGAAACAAAAGCGAAGATGAACTTTTGGGACTTCGTCAAAATCAAAAGCTTCTGCACAGCAAAGGAAATAGTCAAAAAAACAAAGAGGCAACTCACGGAATGGGAGAAGATATTTGCAAATGACAGTACAGACAAAAGGTTGATATCCAGGATCTATAAAGAACTTCTCAAACTCAACACACACAAAACAGACAATCATATCAAAAAATGGGCAGAAGAACTCTGTCTGCCTGTGCTCTCTCTCTCTGACAAATAAATAAATAAAATCTTTTAAAAAATAGTTAAAAAAAATGGGCAGAAGATATGAACAGACACTTCTCCAATGAAGACATACAAATGGCTATCAGACACATGAAAAAATGTTCATCATCACTAGCCATCAGGGAGATTCAAATTAAAACCACATTGAGATACCACTTTACAGCACTTAGAATGGCCAAAATTAGCAAGACAGGAAACAACATGTGTTGGAGAGGATGTGGAGAAAGGGGAACCCTCTTACACTGTTGGTGGAAATGTAAGTTGGTGCAACCACTTTGGAGAACAGTGTGGAGATTCCTCAAGAAATTAAAAATAGAGCTTCCCTATGACCCTGCAATTGCACTACTGGGTATTTACCCCAAAGATACAGATGTAGTGAAAAGAAGGGCCATCTGTACCCCAATGTTTATAGCAGCAATGGCCACGGTCGCCAAACTGTGGAAAGAACCAAGATGCCCTTCAACAGACGCATGGATAAGGAAGATGTGGTCCATATACACTATGGAGTATTATGCCTCCATCAGAAAGGATGAATACCCAACTTTTGTAGCAACATGGACGGGACTGGAGGAGATTATGCTGAGTGAAATAAGTCAAGCAGAGAGAGTCAATGATCATATGGTTTCACTTATTTGTGGAGCATAACAAATAGCATGGAGGACAAGGGGAGATGGAGAGGAGAAGGGAGTTGAGGGAAATTGGAAGGGGAGGTGAACCATGAGAGACTATGGACTCTGAAAACAATCTGAGGGTTTTGAAGGGGCGGGGGGTGGGAGGTTGGGGAATCCAGGTGGTGGGTATTGGAGAGGGCACGGATTGCATGGAGCACTGGGTGTGGTGCAAAAATAATGAATACTGTTACGCTGAAAAATAAAAAAATTAAAGAAAAAAGAAAATGGATAAATGTGATAATGGATAAAAAAAAGTATATTCTGAAAGTCTGATACTTTTATACATCTTTCCCCAGAACACACACACATAGACACACATACAAAGGAAAAGGAACCGACATAGAAATACAGTCAGGAGAATTTAAATACTGCAGGAATTAACTTTTAAACTCAAGTTATCCACGGTTACATTAATAAAACAAGATGCCGAATTCAGGCTAATATATTACTTTACTTTAACAGTATGACATCAGGGATGCCTGGGTGGCTCAGTTGGTTAAGTGTGTGCCTTTGGCTCCAGTCATGATCCCAGGGTCCTGGGATCGAGCCTCGCATCAGACTCGCTGCTTGGAAGGAAGCCTGCTTCTCCCTCTTCCATTCCCCCTGCTTGTGTTCTCTCTCTTGATGTGTCTTTCTCTGTCACATAAATAAATAAAATCTAAAAACCAAAACCAAAAACCAGTTCCGACATCAAAACATCCCTGTGAAGAAAAAAATGTTCTATCAGTAGCTTCTACATTCACCTTTGGGGAAAAGAGAAAGAACACCAGCTAAGATGATCTACACCATGGATGTTAATATTTAACTCATCGAATTTCAATGCAGCAGAGATTTAAAACAGCAAGTTTAAGTTTGTTCGGCAAAACTGTTTTCACACGTAGTTCTAACTCCTGTTGTATCCCTTCCCACTGCATACATTCCCGTTGTGTTTGTTATCGGAGAGGGTTTACTCTGGTTTGCATTCAGGTCTGAGAGCAATTTGCTGGGTGAACTCTGCCAAGTCCCTTAATACACCTGTGACGTCAAGCACTCCGGCAAGGGAGAAGTATTAGTGGTCGCTAACAGCCGCACTGTGGACATTACTAACACGACTGGTGACGTGAGTTCCAGGATCCTTGGAGAAGTTCTGGGTTGTTTTTTTTTGTTGTTTGTTTGTTTTTTAAGATTTTATTTATTTACCTGACAGACAGAGATCACAAGTAGGCAGAGAGGCAGGCAGGGAGAGAGAGGAGGAAGCAGGCTCCCAGGGAGCCCAATGCGGAGCTCGATCCCAGGACCCTGGGATCATGAGCTGAGCCAAAGGCAGAGGATTTAACCTACTGAGCCACCCAGGCACCCCGAAGTTCTGGGTTCTTGGCAGAGAGGAGCCCCACCTCCCACAAACGAGGCAGGTAGACAGTGACTGGTCTCCCCTCGCAAGAGCAGCACCCCACTTCACGGAGTTAGCGGCTCTGCCATAATGGACAAGATGAGACCCTTACACCGGTAGGGAAATTGTGGTGGCCTCGTGGGTCCAGAGGTTGGACTTCGGTCTTGGCCCCTGCGCTGAGCACCTCCCGAGCCCTGGAAGTTCTTTAATTTCTCAGTGGCCCGGATTTTCTTAATCTATAAAAACCAACACCTCTCCCCTCCCCACCGCTTACATCCTTCCAAGCCTCAACATCATCTTCAAGAAGTGAAATGTTCTTCCAGTGGTACGGAAGCAAGAATCCCTAGGATCTGACCCGATTTGCCTTTCCACCCCATCAACCCCTTGTCACCTGCAGGCACCAGGCAAAGCACGTCTTGCCCCCCGGATAGGCAACGCTCCACTGGGCTGCGTTTCTGCCTTCTGTCATCCTCCCTGTCACTCTGAGAAGCTTCCTAAGTTTAAAAAAAAAAAAAAAAAAAAAGGCATGGAAACATCAGCGCCTCCTCAGCAAGGCACTTGCAAATGCCTCTGGGCCCTCCGTCCCTTTGCTTCTGTGCTCTGTGCTCTCATCACACCGGGCACACACCTTCTCCTGAAAAGCTCCTACCCTCAACTGCAATTATTTATAATGACTTTGTTTGTTTGTTTAGCTTTTTTACCACAAGGGTGGTGAACTCCTGGAAAGCAAAGTCCTTACTCCACCTTAATGAAGGGCTTGGCACCAACCGCTCCTCTAACCTGGAACATTCTTCCCCAGAGAGACACACACACGTGGCTTACTCCCTACGTCCTTCCCTATCTTTGGAAGCTGAGGCCTCCTCTGAGCTCTCCGTGTAAAGGTGCAGACCAGGACACCTGGGTGGCTCAGTCTGTTAAGAGTCTATCTGTGCCTCAGGTCATGATCCCAGGGTGCTGGGTTTGAGCCCCATGTCAGGCTCTCCACTCAGTGGGGAAGCCGCTTCTCCCTCTGCCTCTGCTCCTCCACGGGCTCAGGCTCTCTCTCTCTCCCTCCTGTGTACGCTCTCTGTGTCTCTCTCACATAAATAAGTAAAATCTGAAAAAACAAAAACAAAAAAGGGCAGGCTGACCCTCTTCGTTCCTTGAGCTCCTTAGCCAGGCCCCTCAACTTTGTGTTTTTCCATTTCAAGTGACACCTTTTAAATCACAACATACTTTACTTGTTGGTTATTTTGCTTATTGATTATGGTTTGTCTCCCTCTCTAGAAGGTAGGCTTCGTGGGATTTCGGATATTTTACCCTTACTGATGAATCATAAGCCCCTAGAACTGTGCCCGGCACATAAAGAGTGTTCGGGAGCTGCTTGCTGACCAGGTGACTAAGGGAATGTTTACATTCCGAAGGGCCTGGAAGTTCAATAACGATTGACTATTAAATGAATGAGTAAATGCCCGGTCTGAAGTTGTTTGTGGGCACAGGAAAGAAAGAGTCAAATCAAATTGATCGGAAGAACTAGACCTGAGTTTCATTTCCTTTCTCTTTTCCTTGAGAGATGCATGGGCTAAGAGCATGAACTGTCACAGACAGAAGTGGGTTCAAATCCTAGACGGGACACTTCCGTGTCATTTAGCCTCTCCTGATCCTGGCTCATCTCCGTGTACAGTGGATTCAGGTATAAGATCCCCCACTTAGGGCTGTGTTCAGAACCCAGAGATGACTTGACTCTCAGAAACAAATGAGGGATGCTGGGGCAGGGGGGCGGGTGTTGCTGGGGTACCCGGGGGATGGGCATTAAGGAGGGCATGTGATGTGATGAGTACTGGGTGTTATATGCCACTAACGAATCACTGAACCCTAATCAAAGACTAATGATGTATTATATGTTGGCTAACTCAGTTAAAAAAAAAAAAAAAAGAACCCAGAGATTATACTGCAGAAGCACTTAACCGTCGGCCGTGGTACATCAGGAAGTACTTAGCGGATAGTAGCTGCTACTCTGATCGCATGCTCAGTACTGAGGGGCTCTTACACACACTTGACGCCCCAAGGACCACCACTGAGAACCACAGCCTGAGACCAAGCTGTCCAGTCTCGCTCTCCACTCCCTGAAGCTGGACTTCTCTCTCTAGACACGACCCAGCACCTAGACGCTCAGGGTAGTGGAGAAGGAGGTGGTCACACGCCTTTCTTTACCATCTACTTTCCTGAGGACTCTGCCCTTTCGTTGAACAAACTCCATCCCAAGTCATGATTTTTTAAAACCCTAAATCGTGTGGCTTCCTTCTAACAAGCCTCCTCATGTGAAAATTTTACTCAAGCCATGACGTGATGTTTATTTCTTCAGTCTTTCTTTTACTCATTCCTTCTGTGAACAGGTCAATGGTATGTAAAGACGCTGACCTCCATGCTAAGCACCAGGTGGGTATCAGGGGGTAATCCGGACAAGGCCCGTGCCCTGAGAGCTCACCATCTAACGAGCAGAGCAGGCAATAAACAAGCAAATACAGAATCACAAGCTGTGACAGATGCTCGGAAGGATACAAGCAGGGTGTGGTGAGAGATAATGACAGAGAGGTGAGATCTAATTAAAATAGGGCGGAGGGAAGGAAGTTACGTTTAACACCCAGAAATGTAGCATGTAATAGTAATAGACGGCTAGAGTTGCAGTTAGCTACTCCGCTGAGCAGTGTCTCTGCTTCTCAGCCAGACTGCAAGCTTTTCAATGGCAACAAAGGATCTTAAACTAGATCGGTAAGTTCTGCAGCCACCTGGCCAGGATTGCACAGACCTTTTGATTAAATAGCGTTTACCTTGTTGGCTTTTATTGACCTTTGGTGTGTTTGAGCGAGAATGGAAAATGAGACTCCTAATACCTGTAATTTTATAAATGCTACAAATTTTTATTTTTTTAAAGATTTTCTTTATTTATTTGACAGAGAGAGAGAGAGAGAGAGAGAGTATAAGCAGGGGGAGCAGCAGGCAGAGGGAGAGGGAGAAGCAAATTTCCAGCTGAGCAGGGAGCCCAATGCGGGGCTCGAGCCCAGGACCCCAGGATCATGATCTGAGCAAAAGACAGATGCTTAACAGACTGAGCCACCCAGGTGCCCCTGAATGCTACAAATTTTAAAATATGATATCACATCTGGTAACTTTCCTTCACAACCTCTTAATTTTTTAGCTCTATTATGATAGACTAATTTTGCTTTTCCTAGTGAAATTAGCACTATGATTTCTCTGACTTTCCTTATTGTGGTTACGGAGCTTGAACAGGGAGGCACAGACTCCCAAAGAAATACAAAACTTGTAAGCGTCGAGGAAACTGATCTTAAATGCAACTGACATAATAAAATAAAGTACTTTTCTGTGACTATGGCTATTTTATATAACAGGTAGACTTGCATTTAGAGTTGATGCTCTATGAAAAGAGACAGGGATCTTGGCATGGTTTGACCATGTTTTTAAGATGAGCTTCCATAAAAAGAAAAGAAAAGAACAAAGCCCAAGACACAGTACAATATGACCACTGGCGTATTCCTTCATTTTTTTTTTTCTCTCCTGAGAATAAAGGCAAAGATAATTGGGATCTGCTGGAAAGGAAAACTGCCTCACACTGTTCATTCATGAGTTTTCAGCTGTAATTAAACATCTAATGCTCCAGATGGCTAAGTATTCAAAATTAGTACATTTCCGCTCTGCTAAAACAGTTTATTTTAAAATGTTCAAAATACTATCCAGTAGTGCTTAACAACTGAGGGAGAGAATCTTCCATAGCTCTGAAAGGTGTATTGGAATATCTGCCTTATAGACAAATTCATGATTCAACGATGCTTTTGTACCATCTTCTTCTTTTTATCTATTGACATATATAGTGAGAAGTCTTAAAAATTAGATGTTATGTGGACTTGTCTGGCATGTAATTCCCATTCTGCTTCAAGATAGAATCCCTCATCTTTGCCAGGTGAGAATGAAACCTCTTGCTCTCTAGAACCAGGACATCCTTCCCTGACTCTCGACTTTGGGTCTGGTTCTGTGAGCTGTTGTAGCCATTGGCCTTTGGGCAGATGTGACAGCATGCCAGGGCTCAACCTAGGCTTCTAGAACATCATGGATCTCTGATCACCCTCTCGTGCCTCTGCAAACACCCAGAAAAGGATATCTCACTGAGTAGCTGATGTTCCTCCATCCTGTGCCCCAAACTGAGTATGGATGCCACAAAACTGAGTACAAGCCATATCAGAACGTCAAGTCCAGCTGGCCCCTCAGCTTGCTGCAGAGCTGCCTAGCTGAGCTCAACCCACGCCAGCAGATCCCTCAGCAGGACAGCAGCCACAAGGAAGCAATGATATTTTGGTCACTGAGATGTGGGGTAGTTTGTCGGACAGCAAGAGCTCTCTGATCCACTCTGTCACTGCCCCGTTCTGTGAGGTTGTTGGGAAGGAAGCTGGAGAGAGAGAGATGGCAGGCTACCAAAAATATATATATATATATATCAAAAATGATCATTTGCGGCATATTTGTCTTCCACACTCCCCTCCCAACCCATTTTACATTTCTCGGATCTGTAAAAACATGTTATTATTCCTCTCTGACAGACCAGGAGTAGCCCCTCAGAATTCTGTAGACTTGCTTTTATTAAAAGTTCTTTGGTGAAAGTATCAGTACAACAATTTTCTGGAAGAAAGACTCACAGTTAGCGTTTTTCTCTTCCCTGCAAGCCCATTTCAGGCCCAAAACTGTGCAGGTAGACGCTTTTAAACATTTCTGCTAAATGAAGATTTGATTATGTGTCCAAGCACTATAGTTGTCAAAGGTGTATTCATTATGTTATATGCCACATTTCTACCAGACACTTTCCCTAAGTGATTTCACTGAGCAATTAATAACAATATTGTGAGGTGGGTTGCTGTCACTCAAATAGGAGCAGGGATTCAAAAACATTAAATAATATACTCAAGGCGACCCAGTTGGGTAGTTAGGATTCATGCCAAGAGCATCTGATTCTAAGCTTTTACCCCAATACTTTCCAAGAGATGAAATTGTTAACAAACTTATTGAAATTTTTAATATCTATCAAAATATAGAGGGGCACCTGGGTGGCTCAGTCGTTAAGTGTCTGCCTTCAGCTCAGGTCATGATCCCAGGGTCCTGGATTGAGCCCCACGTTGGGCTTCCTGATCAGTGAGGAACCTGCTTCTCCCCCTCCTCCCTGCTCATGCTCCCTCTCACTACCTCTGTCTCTCTCTCTCAAATAAATAACTAAAATTCAAAAAAAAAAAAAAAATAGAGGAGAGTAGAGAAAGGAAAGTGCTCTACTGAGTACTTCATCTGGCATCTTAATGTCAACACTAAAAGCCAGAGAGAGATTTTTTGTGTCTTTTGAAGAGACAAAGTTCTTTGAGACACCTTCCGAGGGCTCAGAGTCACTCTTGATGGGCAGAATGGACAACTCTGCAATTATGGATTTTTTATTTGTAGCCCCCATATACTGAACGTCTGTCTCCCTTACTGAAAAGTAGGCTCCATAGGGCAAGGCTGTGTCTGTCATATGCACCCTACTTTTGTCCAAGACAGTACTGACAATAATTTGGTGAATTAGACCCAGATGAAAATTCGGTGATTATCTGTTGAATGAAAACAAGATGAGCAGGTTCTCCAAGAGTGCACCTGCCTCTCTTCTTCTCTGCCTCTAGTCAATCCCTAACACCCCACAGATATATAAACCCCGTCTTGGCCCCTTACACCTGCACACCCCAACCTAACTGAAGATTCCTTTTCCTCATTGACCATAGCCCACCTCGAAACTGCACACTGCTGCTTTCTCCATCCAATTCATTTATTCTGATCTGATGATTTTTCGACCTCTCAGTTCACACCAAAGAAACATATTTCACTGAACTCTCACAACTGGCCCTTCAACTTCTCAACCGTCACGGTGGCCTAGAAAACCAATAAATTCACATGGGAATCCAAAGTGGAAACCACCATGGGTGTACAACTAGCAAAGAACCGTGTGCCATGGAAGCAAGTGGCAGGGGGCGGAGGGGAGGGAGAGGGGAAGTGAGAAATCTGAGTAAAGCCACTAAGAACCCAAGCCTCTTTGGTTTAAGAATAAAAGGCAAACTAGACATTAGGACCCGAAAGGACGTTGAAGGTGCTTCGGAACGTAGAACTGCAGGGATTCTTGAATGCAAAGGAGGCTGACTTGAGTAGTTAGGGGAAGGGCAAAAGAAGGGTCTGGATGTCGGGAAGAATCACGTGGGGTACAAGCGCTCAGTGGAAGAGAATGCGTGGACAGAAGCTGAGTGAGGTCTTTGGCACCACGCACATAGGAACATCTGTAGGAAACGGGGGCAGGGGGCAAGAATTCGGGCTTTTATCACCTTGCCAGCTTTAACAACCCATGGGTTCTGCAACTCACCCGCGTCTGGGGACACAACCAACTCTGCGGCCATGCCTTGTCTTTTCTGTGGGTCTACAGTTTCTCGCTGTCTCTGCCTCATTCTGCACAGCCGTGGGCATCTCTCCGGGCGAATCACAGGTGGATGGTGGTCACTGTACAGAACGGTCAGGAGGGTCACCCATGGATTAGAGGCGAGGTCCAAAGGGTGGCAGGTCCTCACTGATCTGCTTGACAGTGGACTAGGGGGACTTCTCCAGGATCGAAAACAAGGTGGATGCTTTTTGCGAAGAAGGCAAGGAGAGAAGAAATCTTGGGAATTATGGATTATAGAAAGCACTGCCTCTGAGATGATCTAGCCAGACATCTTCATTTTATTGACTGCAGAAGGATAAAAGGGGAGTGAATTCCAAATGGAGAACACCACTTTGAAACGTTACTTTTAAAAGAATAGCTTGAGCCCCTTCAAGTAAATCAATGAATGAAATGCATCCTGCATGATTCACACGGTAGCAGCAAACAATTTTAATTATATTAGGTCAGATCTGATGTGGTTTTCTAATAAACCAGATTCTTGCTTAGAGCGGCTGTGCATTAAATCCATTAAATCTCTGAAAACACAGTGCATTTGGGAAAAATTAATTTGAAATTTGTCATGTTGCTTTCCTCTGTTTTGACTTCGGCTATTCATTTACATTTAGAAACAGCGTTTCAAGGATGGGTGAGTTCTTACAGCGTTCAGATCATTTAATCTGCAACTGTGTTTCAAAAGTAAGATAATCTAATCTATGTCATTAACAGACCGCTGATTTGAATGTAAACACCCTGGGACAAGTCACCAATCAATCTTATGAAAATGACGCACAGGAGCTGGATTATTTTCTCTTTGGAAATAACTATTCTATCCTAATGCAATCCTTTGTTTGGCTCTGCTTTCTAAAGTGCGTAAGTATATTGTTTCTACTGTGAGCTGCTGCAAATCTTCTCTGGGAGTGAGGGGGTATAAATCCATAAATAGAGTCAAAGTGAGTCATGTCTTAGTCAATAGGGAAATTGTCAAAGGATTGTGCTTATCTATATGGCCAGAACAGTCCTTCTGGTTAGACTCTGGGACGAAATTCAACACCACCACCCACTTCACAGCGGGGGAGGCTATGGGTAAGATTTAACACCTGGTAGCTAACCAGTCTCAAAGGAAAGCAAGCCGATCATGCCTTTCCGATTTTGATGCACAAAATTTAATGACTGGAGGGGACTTTCTAGGTCATCCAGGTTTATTCTTCCATCTGACGCTGGAATGTTCTAGATTCTGTACTCAATCTCGACTTGAATACTTAGAGTGACAGAGACCCCGAACCCAACTAAAGGCAGTGCATCCCATCATTGTCTGGCTCCAATCTTTCTAAGATCCTTTAGTATAGTGGGTCAAAATATTTGCCCCCTTCACTGTCATCCATTTGTAGAGCAAGTCAAATTTCTCTTTTCCAAACTAAAACCCCACGATGTGTGTCTGCTCTCGGACACTTGCTGCCTTGAGACGAGTCCTGGCATAAAAGAAACCTACTTCCAGTAATTTGTAAGCTCTGAACTAGCATTACTTTAAGGATTTATACATTTCAGGCTCTTTTGTTTTTCTGTTTTTCCTCTCACTTTGCTCTTAGAACCAAAACCATGCAACACATACTGAGACAGAAAGCTCCTATAAATTATCTGAATCGTAGTTTTCAGCCCCTAGTTGAAGGATTACAGGCTTTCTGCTCTTCAGACCTTCACCTTGGAATGAAAGTCAGAGCATTCACACGGTAGCTTTTAGAGCTTCTCTGTGAACATAGCAGTCACTAGCTACACGTGGCCACTCCACACAGTGTGGTCAGTGGGATCGAAGAACTGAATGCTTCATTTTACCTAACTTGAGTTAATTTTAAGTTTTACAATCAAAGCAGTGTAGACTACATTTCCATTACATGCTACTTTCTTGGTTTAACAGATTATATTTTACTTCTACTGTTGCATTGTGTAAGATATAATTACTGCATTATAGAGTGTTTCAGATCTGTGCATCATTTCCAGTGCACACACAAATGCATGACCAATCTAACAGGGGCCAATGCTTGATTCAGTCTGAATGATGTTTTTTTCTATGCATGGAGGGAACATCGCAATATGTTCATTTGAATATTTTATATATCCAACAGAAGTTACAGTGATACTTCCAGAAGTCATACTTGAAAATTAAATTGAAATAATTATTCTTTTTTCAGAAAGAGAGAGAGAGCGCACGCACATGAGATCAGGGGAGGGGCAGCGGGAGAGAAAGAGAGAGAATCTTAAGCAGGCTTCACGTCCAGCATGGAGCCTGACATTGAACTTGATCTCATGACCCTGAAATCATGCCCTGAGACAAAATCAAGAGTCCTGTGCTTAACTGACTGATCCAATCAGGTGCCCCAAAATACTTACTCTAATCCAGTAAATGTAAATGCTATTTCTACTAAAAAAATAAGTATAGAAAAATAATTCTTTTAATTTAAAATAAAGGCATGTTACTCATGCAGAATCAAGAAGAAATTAGAAGCTAGTGTTATAACCATAACAGTAATGGAGAAAAGCAGACTGAGAGAAAATGTCAGAGTTTTCACAAAGAATGACAAACACAATTTGCTGGGGCAGAGCAAAAGGCAAAAGCTGTTTCTTTTTGTGTAAAAATAAAAAAGAAAACATACAAAATTAAGTAAGCAAAGTTGAGGCATTTTCGGCAAACACATGAAATCGATAAGAAGTTTAAATAGTCAAAAGCATTCAGTGGGATTAGTTACTGAAATCAGATTTAATATCCAACAAAACTTTAAGTAATTTTTCAGTGGGATCTGAACTTAGAACTCTGGTCTGCTGTATACTGCTTTGGATCCTTACGCAAAATAAAACCCCATGTTTATTGGTGTGCGGTTTTGTTTTTGTTTTTGTTTTTTTTTGGAACACAATTTTTAGATGGAGACGTGGTATAATAAGTCATTATTATTTTGCTGAAATTTTATTAGAACCTTATGAGGAAAAAAAATTTTTTAAGACACTTCAAGATCTTTAGTTAAGCTGCCAAATGATTGCACATAAAATCCAAGATCTTACAATAGGAAAGATTAATTGATTCAAAAATTTGAAAAATAGCAAGTACTTTTTGTTAGTTTTAGCTGAGTTGCATGATAAAGTCACTGTCTGATTTCCAAAATTACATAGAAATGTTCTCAATTGCCCAGCCTTAAAAATCAAATTCGGGCCATAGGCATTTTTTAATCTGTTAAACTATCAAAGAATTCTTGCTAGATATGGGAAAAAATTAGTCTGATTATGACACTGCCCCAGCCATATTAAGTCCCAAACAAATCTGGATTTATCTGAATTTTAGAACAAGACAATGATGTTTCCTTTATTGTTTTACAGAATATATATGATGCATATGGATGGTATCTGAAATCAGTTCTCCGGGGCAGAGTCCATGGAAAGTGTCACAGATCGAGGTCCTCAAGTCATTATGTACATACCAAATGCTAAGTAAAATCATCCATTCGTGAAACTCTTAAATAAAGAGAAGACAATTTAATGATCTCGTCTTCTTTGCAAATGCTTGTCAGTTGAACTGCAGAAGGGTTTTACAAAGATTTCCTGGAGTTTAAGATTTTCTTAAAACAAAAGAAATGCTTGCCAAATATTCATAACCAAAGAGAGAGAAAAAAAAAAAAAAACGGCAGGATGAGTCGTGTCACTGAAAAAAAATGACAGCGTGATTTATGTTTTCTCACTGATGTGACACTGAATATAAATGAGCTAAATTTGATGCACCAAGGACAGTAAAAACTTATTTGTGAGCTAGCAGTACAGTATGGGAATATATGGTGTAACAGGAACTTTTCATAATAAAATTCAATAATAATTATTTTGCCGTTATTTCTAGTAGAAATCAACATATCCAAGATTTTACTTATAACAAACACTATCATGTAAACTGCTGCAAAAACTAAAAGAAAAACTTGAATAATGCTGTGTTAATTGTGGTAAATTTAAAGGGGCTTTTCATTTTCGGTAATACCACTTTGAATTTGATGGCAATAATACTGAAGTGACACAAGGTTGATGAATTTATTTAACTCTGTTTTGAAACTATGTCAAATCAATGCCTCTAAAAATGATAAACCAACTTTGTCTAATGGAAGCAAATATTAAAGGAAAACGACTTTTTGGTACCTGCTTCTATTATTGGAAACACCCATAGGTATGGCTAAGCTTTTGCTGGGCATGTGAATTTACTTATTTTGACTGCAAATTTTACAAAATCTAAATATAGATCCAGTATTTCTGATGAAAACTCAAGATCCAAATTGAGATGTGCTGTGGGAAAATTACATGCCAGATTTTGAAGACATTCTATGAGAATGAGACTATTGATTACACTTGAAATGGTAATAGCTTTGATCTATGGGGTTAAACAAAATATTTCTCACTTAATTTTACTAGGCATGAATCTATAATGATATGAATAAGTGATGCTTTTATTTATCTTCAGGAAATGAATAAACAAAGGAGAATAGGTAAATCCCCCCCCACCCCACTGCACAGAATTCCAAATGATTTATGGAGGAGCTCCCCCCTCACGGAAGTAGAAACACTATATATTCCTTAAGTCTTCCTTCCAAGGAGGACAATATGGAAAGAGCTAGGGGAGCAAATTGACAGTGGAGACACCCGACAGACACCACCTCAATCAGGTGATCAAGGTTAACATCAGTGGTAAGCCATGCTGAATAGCATTTACCCTTGAAATGATGTCATAACAGTGGTAATATACTTGGATGGTCTTCCTCCTACACACCCAGGGACTCCAATGATCTGCATGGTTTTCAACAGTGACACCAAGCAATTAACTTGATTTTAATACTGTTTTCCTAGAGATAGCATCACATCCCACAGGGTAAGGGATCAGTCCCACAAGACTGACCCCTCCTTGCCCCATATTAGATACCAATCCCAAGTCCTAACTGTCACTTGTGCTTTGGACCAACCAGCTATAGACCCCCTTCTTAGGTTCTATTAATTTGGTAGAGTGGCTCACAGAACTCAGGAATATAGTCTACCTGCTAGATTACTGGTTTATTACAAAGTATATTAGAGGATAGGAATGAAGAGCCAGGTGTTTCTGTCCCCAGGGATTTAGGGGGTCTGCCTGTGGAGCTGTTCTGGTTAGACATCCTGAAAGCTCTCTAAATCACTACCCTTTTGGGTTTTTAGGAAGGCTCATTACATAGACATGATGAAGTCACTGGACATTAGCAATTGGTTCAACCTCCAGCCACTCTCCACAACCTTGGAAGTCAGGGGGTAGGACAGAAAGCTCCAACCCTTCAATCACATGGTTGGTTTCCTGGGCAACCAGAGCCCAACCTTTGGTACTCTCCCAAAGTCACCTTACTAACATAAACTCAGGTGTGGTTGAAAGGGTTTTCCTAAGAATATCAAGACACCTTTATGGCTCTCTTCACTTAGGAAATTCTAAGCATCTTAGGGACTCTGTGCCAAAACTGGGGTCAAAGACCAAAGATATATTTCTTACTACAAATCACAACCTCACAGCCCTTATAGCATCATGAGAAAAACATCAGACAAACCCCAATTCCGGGACCTTCTACAACATACCTGAGCAGTATTCTCAACATTGTCGAAATCATCAAAGCCAAGAGACTCAGAAACCATCACAGTTTAAAGAAGCTAAGAAGACTTGGTGGATATCCTACATGGGGTCCTGGAACAGAAAAAGGACACGAGGAAAGAAGAAAGGAATCTGAAGAGAGTATGGATGTTAACAATAATGTATCATTAGGGATTTACTGGTTGTGACAAATACCACATAAAAATGTTAAGATGGCCGAGCTAGGGAGAACTGTGTAGATGGTTCACAGCAATCTCTCCACGGCATTCACAACTTTTCCGTAAATCTAAAGCTCTTTTAAAATACCAATGTTATCACAAAAATTTAATTGCACCTGTTTCTTTTTCTTTTTTAATGCAGCTACTAAAAATTTTTAAATTTCCCATGTGGCTCACATGCTTGTCCTATCGTAAAGAACCACGTTAGGGGCTCCTGGGTGGCTCAGTCGGTCGAGCTTCTGCCTTCGGCTCAGGTCATGATCCCAGGGTTCTGGGATCAAGCTCCGTGTCAGGTTCCCTGCTCAGCAGGGAGGGTGCTTCTCCCACTGCCTCTGCCTGCCACTCCCCCTGCCTGTGCTCTCTCGCTCTCTGTGAAAGAAAGAAAGAAGGAAAGAAAGAAAGAAAGAAAGAAAGAAAGAAAGAAAGAAAGAAAGAAAGAAAGAACCACATTAGAGAATGGGGTTGCCATGGAGCAAGCAGCAGTGAGCCTGTTGTCTGGAAACCCCTGGTGGTAAGCCTGCCTTTACTGCTTAGCGCACATATCGCGTGCCCTCTTGGCCTGAGGTCCTCAAACGCATGATGAGAATAAAAGGATCGTTGCAAAGATTACATAAGATGGTTCGTCTGAAAGAAATGAGCACCGTTCCCAGCCGGTAATGAACAAACACTCGGTGGCTGCTGACATGTGCTGGCTTCTTCCTTTTGCAAAAGGAGGCAAATCATTGCAATGCAGCAT
The DNA here is from genome assembly GCF_902655055.1 of Lutra lutra. Lineage (NCBI taxonomy): Eukaryota > Metazoa > Chordata > Mammalia > Carnivora > Mustelidae > Lutra > Lutra lutra. The sequence goes on from NC_062282.1 coordinate 146,628,184, forward strand.
GAAGCTCTGGAGAGTTGCAGAGAGAGGAATGCATCCACGTTGGGAAGGGTTCCCAGAGAGAATATCTGACCTGGATCTTTGAAGACTGACTACAGGCCCAGAAAAAAACTGTTGATTCCCATATGGATCTCTCCAGTCTCAACGCAAAACATGCAATATAGATTTATTTTGTCTTCCCATCCTTAGGGCTTGGCTCCCATTCTCTTGGTGGCGACTTTCTCCGTTGCCAGGCGGCCATGTTCTTGCGTATGTCCTAACGTAGGCCGCATAAACCTGCCACGCTTCCGGCTCCACATGTTGTAATTCATTCATTTACACTTATCACATGCAGAAGCTTATTTCTGCCTGGAGCTTAGAGGAGTATTTTTGGTGTTGAAGTATAGTTACGTTACTAGTTCCAGCAGACTAGCTCCAGCAGACCATATAGACTATAGGGTACACTAGTTGAAGTATTAGTTACATTCATTAACATAACATTACAATGTTTCATTAGTTTCAGGTGTACAACCTCACCATTGGACAAGTCTACACATCGTGATATGATCAGCACGAGTTGGGCCACCATTTGTCTCCATACAACACATACAACTTTGTCCCCATGACAATACCATTGACTCTATTCCCAATGCTGGTTGGAAAGCACTGAAATAAAGAGGCTCAGTCATCACACACTACCCAATCGATTGGCACGAAACTGGAATTGTTCCAATGCAGCCATACTGCCGAGAAAAATGGCCGGTGGTTTGCTTCTCTGCAGAAGATGGACAATTAATTCCATCTCCAGCAGAATCCTTCAGCGATGACAATCTCTTCTGCCAAAGGACTTTGCTTTCAAGCCACCTGTCTGTCTTGTATCTACCCATTCCTTCTCTCACTTCACGGATATCGTTTGAGTACTTACCATGTATCAAGTACATGACACATTCTTCTGTTTTCATGGCTTCTTCATATGTGTCTGTCCCATTTTCTGAGGAAGGTATAAATAAGGTAAAGTTCTGATTTATGGCTTCTCTTCTGCAATTCTCTTGCTTGCTTGCGGTCCTGCCCACTCCAGTCACACCCTACACACACACACACACACACACTCACACACACACACACACACACACACACACACACTCACACCCCTCCATCACTACCAATAGTCATACCATCAGAGACTAAGAATTCCTGTCCCCTTCTGGTCCTATTAGCTGGACCAAGAATCAAATTGGCTTGAGACGGATGAATAAGAGAAAATCAAATGTAATTGCATATGTAATGAGGAATCCACACAAACATGGAAACGCCAAAGAAGTCAGGCAAAGTGAGGTATGTATGTCTTCTTGAACTAAGGAGAAGGGGGTAGGGGTGTAGGATTCCACGGAAAAGGAATGCACTTCACAGGACAATAAAAAGAGCAGATATTTGGTAATTGGATGTTTGCCCTGCCAGACAGGTGGGTTACTCAGATAAAATTTATCTCTGATAATGACCTTTATTCTGAGAAAGACTCCCAGCATAGAAGCTTCCACGTAGTTAAGGGAGGGACAAAAGTTTCCCTTGAGCCTTCAGGGTGTCCATTGCTTCCGCTGTAAATAATCTGCATGCCATCCTGGGCCTAGGCCGGCCTGCCCTCAGCCCCTACAATACCTGGTCTATTTTCCTACGTACAAGAGAGACAGAGATGTGCTTTAAAGGGCATCACAGGTAAAGAAGAAAAGGAGTCAAGTACATGATCACCTTATTTTCTTTCTTTTTTTTTAAATATTTTTTATTTGTTTATTTTGAGAGAGAGAGAGACTGTGTGTGTGAGAGAGAGCATGAGAGGGGAGGTCAGAGGGAGAAGCAGACTGACTCCCCATGGAGCTGGGAGCCCGATGTGGGACTCGACCCGAGGGCTCTGGGACCATGACCTGAGCCGAAGGCAGTTGCTTAACCAACTGAGCCACCCAGGAGCCCACCTTATTTTCTTTCTAAATAGGAAATATCTCCCCCTCTACTCCCTCCTTCCCCGACCCAAACGGCCACTTTTGTGGTACTTTTACCCTAAAATCTGATTCTCAGAGATTATGATTCGATTCAGGTGTATCTCTTGGCAAGCTCTCCTCCTTTACGTGATAAGCCCCCAAAACTTGCTTGTAAATGTCAGCCACAGAGACCTTAAGGATCCTGGGAAAATGAGGCACATCCTCAGTCACACGAAGTGAGTCTGACACCTTGCTGAGGCACAAACCCTCACCCCTCACCGTGCTTTCCATGGTGCACAGGGGAGGCCCAGGGGAGGCCCAGGGGTGCGTTCCTGGTGCTGATCCACAAGCCCAAACTAGCAGTTAATTTGAGTTTGACACAAACCAGATCTCGGGCCCTGCAAGCTATTTAACTTAATTACTCCTCCAGTACGGAGGGAAAATGGGAAACTGGGCGCTATAATCAGTGCCAGTCTTCTTGACTGGTCTGATTGTTCAGGCTGTAAGAGAAATCAAGGACAGTGGGGGAGGGAGCTGTTCCTCAGGCTTCCTTCCTACTCCTTCGCTGTTATTCTGAGGAATGCATTTAATTATAGAGAGAACTCACTTATTTGCTTTCTAGTAGCTGGCTCTTTCTTAGCTATTCCTACCGGAGCCTTTCCTTTGCTCAGGAACAAAGACCTGTTTACAACAGGAGCACATCCTTGGCTCCCAGTCCAGAGCCTTCTCCCACACCAAAGGAAAGCAAGGTAGTGTGATGCAAATTGCCCCACAGTGGGCTACCTTGGCCAAACCCGGGACCTGTTTTCAGGGGCATGCAAACTAGAACCCTCCCAAGCCCCGTGAACTGTAAATAACTCGGGCTGTGAAAGGGGTCAGCTTGGTTTAATTTGGAGTTGCACAGAGCTTTTCTATAGCAATTCAAACAGCAGCGAACAAACCCCTCTGGGGGCCTTAAAAAAAAAAAAATTCCAGGGCCAGCACCTCTATTTACTCTTTAGACTCCTGGCTGTCTGGTGGAGGTCTGTTCTTAAAAGCTAATCAGTTCTGTGGTGGCTGCCTGGGGCCCTCGAAGGCAGACTGCCCCCTCCACCCCAGAGGAAAATGGAGCGGCTGCGCACTGGGCCCACTGGGGGATCTGGTGGAGAGAAAGCCTTTGCAGAAAAAGCACCAGAGTTTAATGCTGAGGCTGGGATGAGGCTGGGGACCCTGGGACGTCAGCATGGCTCTCTCCATCCGCAGGGGGAAAGGAGGGCTCCTAGTCTAGCCCTGTTACCAAGCCATTCCGTGGGGCTTATCTGAGGGGTACCTCCACTGCCTTCTCTTCTTGTCAAATATATCCTCAAAGCTACAGGGGCTGGAGAAGTCAGAGACAACACTGGGCATCTTTACTTTCAGTCTGTTCCTTCAGAAGCCACTCCCGGGGCGATCCAGGATCCCAAAGGATCACAAGGCCAAGCGGTCCAGATGGACAGACGTCAAGACCAGAAGGTTCTAAGGACACTCCATATCCTGCTCAAGTTTCTGCAGAAATGACTTCCATTTCCCAAGACCTCGCTTGAGCCTCCCAGCAAACAGCTTAAGTTGTGGTAAAAAGATTTGAGTTAGTTCTTAGGAGGGACATTTTTACTGCAAGAATGTGAGGCATGGAATCCTAAATCAGATTTCAGCATGTCTTGCTCGGAGGATATTTAAGCGAGAGCAGAGATTTGGAATTTTTTTTTTTCCTGGGGTTATAAGAACGGTTCCGCTTTGAACCAGATGACTCCTCTGGAGTGGCAAACTTCGCAAGATTTATTGGCAAAGACAGCTGCCTACTCTGGCAAGGAGAATGAAAAATATCCCAGCACCCACCATAAAGCAAGTTAATACCCCATTATGATCACAACCTAGAACGGCTCTCCCTCGGAAGGAAGCTGAACTCTTTGGTGTACGTGGGGGCTCTTCCTTTCCCCATGAACCTGGCCAGGAGATACCCTGGCAGGTTTCTGAGTGTCAGTGCTGATTCTCCAGGGTGATGGGGCCCGCAGAGGTCAAAAGCAACATCATCTTCTGGAGCAGGCAGGTGTGCTGGGCTAACTAACCACAGTCCTGGACAAGTGACGCTTTGTGCTGGTCCAGCAGAGGCCCTGGAAAGTCTGTCTGCCCCAACCATGGGCTGTCTCCAACCCCAGTCCACTATAGGGGCAGATTTTTTTTTTTTTTTTTTTTTTAACCCACAGGTGAACGAGTCTGTAAGATTTCACATCTACAGTTAGGCACATAGAGGACCTGCAAAGGGTCAAGTTTCCTTAGTCGGTATCAATCCCTCTGCTTGCATCTATCCACACCTTGCTGAGGTGGCGGGTACGAGTCACTTAGGACCAGCTAGCAGAATCAAGGCATCCAGAGGACGGAACTGGGAAGGGTTGTGCGTGGGCACTGGTGGGAGTGAGAGGAAGAGAGAGAGAAAGAAGAGAAAGAACAAGGACACAGATGACAACCACGAAGACAGAGTGAAGAACCCCTTTGTAGCAGAGCATGGGGAAAAAAAAAAAATAGTGATCCGATGTCACAGTTGGGTTTGGTCTGGGGGGCGGTCTTCGCCCCAGCTGTGCCCTGCTCTGCCACGTCCTTATCTTTGACTTTTGCGAGTTGAGGATCTAGACGCCAAGCTGCCAGAAGGTAAACATGGGCTGGCAACGTTTCGGGAAAAGCCATGGCAGCATTAGGGGACCCTGACAGCGTTAGGGGACAGGGAGGCAGGATCCAATAGTTCTCGAAGGAGGATCACGGCAGTGTGTCCCCAGCGGGAATGAAAGACCTGTGAAGCAGCTGTTCTGAGGCTGCGGTAGGCAGAGCCCCGAGCACGTGTGACGCTGAGCTCGCCCACGCAAAAATGAGAGTGCTCGCAAGAATGTGCACACGTGTGCACACAGCCACAGCAATGCTGTGCGTGCAATTAGTTGGCTCCTTTCCTTATTGAGAACAAAGGAGTACACATAGTCGAAGAAAAAAAAAGGGCAGGGGGAATTCTAAGTCACTTCTGGAAACACCGGCTCTCACGACATCCATGATTCCTTTCTCCTGTTAAGTGTGATTTCCTTCGGCTGGTTTCACAGCCTTTGCATTTCACTCCTAGGTGGTAAAGGCTGCCAGATACCAACATGTGAGCTCTGTTTACTTTGGTCTCACCCTACTGGCATCCCGCCAACCCTGTGACAGCTTGAGCTATGGTGGGGAAGGGAGACCACAAACTCTGAGACTGGGCCCCCCCTTGCTTTATTAGACCCCTAATAAGACATTATAGATCCTGCCTACCGTGAGCAGGTGAGTCATTCTAATTCAGCAATTAGCTGAATGCCTGAATTATGTAACCCTCTTGAGGGCCCCAAGTGACTACAGGCCAGAACTCCCTGCTTGTCTTTAACCAGGAGACTATGTTGGCTCTCGGACCTAACCTCACTGGCAGCTTGATATGAACCAGGTTCTTTCTTAAATGTCATTAATTCCAAATGCACAACCTGTGCCCAATTCCTTTTTTCAATCTCAACGGTTTGAACCCCTTTAATGCCTCTGGCCGACTTCCTTTCTCCCTTCTCACCCATGTGGTCTTCCCCACTGGCATCACAGGCCGTCAGCCCAAGTATGGCCATCTCCAAGTAAGCTTCTCCCCTTCCAGATTCTGTCTGCGAGGACTTGACCTTGCAGAGTTCCTAACAGTGCCAAGTAAGACTCTCTCTTGTCCACCTCAGATTCTCTGAAAGTAAACAAAGAGTAAGCCAGAAGAGGAAAGTAGATCAAGATTATCTGGAAATGCAGAAGAAATAAGGTGTGGTTGAGTGAGGTGGCCTTAAGGAGAACAGAGTGAGGGCCTCAAAGAGGGGAAGGAAGGAATGAAGGGAAAGTGGGAACGAAATGTGGGGGAGAGTGGTCAACTACGCCATGTAAAGGCTATAAGAAGAGAGGTCACACAGCAGGGGACGGGAACAAAATGTCAGTCAAATCCATGGTCACTTGGATTCATGCTACTCTAGTAAGTCACCCTTTACCTCAACCAACTAAAAAAAAAAAAAAAAGAGTAAGCAAATAAAATACTTAGCAGAGGGTCTGGAGAGAAGTAGAATTTCCTGAATGCCAAGAAAAAAAGGAAATGAGAGGGTCTGAAGACCATCATTTGGGAAAATCCATGATGGGGGAAGACTGGGAAAGTGTGTGGATATGTTTTGGTGCAGTGGCGTTCATCCAACCCTCACAGGGCACAGCCCCCTTGCAACCATCCCTCCGCAGCCCATCCATCACTCATTAAAAGTGCGCCAAATGAGCCTTAAGAGAGATAGATGACCTTTCATATTTTTTCATGAATAATGTTAGCGATGGTGTCTTTCATCTTCACAGAACTGCTCAGGGCCTCCAGAACTTTCCAAGCTTCCCTGCCCTTCACACAGGCTCAAGTTCAGGGCCCTGTGGCAGGAGCCTGGGAATGCCAAGCATCTATGTACTATTTAATTTTTACCCGGGTGCAGAGTCTTTAACAAGTCTGTGTCGACTGTGAAATCCCTTTGGTGAGTCAGCGTTGCTAAATTCTCATTGTAAACCATTGCACAGCTGTGGCACAGACATAAAAATACATCTTCTGAGACTGTGGGAGTGGGGTCCATGCTTCTATTGAGAAATAGCTCAGGAGGCTAAGATTCTCTCTCGTGCTCTCTGCTGTATCACAGTACTGTTGGTGCAAGTGAACATCGGTTCCTCGGCAAGATTCTTGGAACTTGACAGTGAACACATGGAATTTTAAAAAGTGAGGAAAGGGCATAGCTCAGATGATTAGGAAGCTCTGGGCAATACAGTGCTACAAAGATACTCAGCATTAATACTGTAATGGAATTTTAAGTCAAGTTCAAGTTCAGATCTCCTAGAGTGGGTTCGGGCTATATATTTAGAATTCTCTTTCCGGTTAGTTTTTAGTCAAGTCCATTTCTCTGCTTCACCCAAGCAAAAGAAGAGACTTAGGAAAGGTCTGGGTTGGGGTTCATTTTCCTTTTAAACCCCAATGGGCAAAGCAAACATCTGGACCTTGAAACCACATCCCTACACCCATTATAATCATTCTTTGTCTTTTTATGCCGAGAGCCCATCTTCCTTCCACACTGAGCACTTATCTTTGGTTTGGCATCTGCATTACTGAATTTGCTCTGCTGTGAAGATTCCATCCATGAACAAAATATATTTTTATACAGAGTAATTAAAAAACAGAGACAGTTATCCAACTTTGCACTGCCTCATTCCCCAATCTGTTACTGATTTCTCAGGGTTTACTTAGGAGGAGATGTTGAAGCCGACCCAAAAGAAGGAAGAACTAAAGGAAAAGAGATGAAAGGAATGAAGGAAGAGGAGGAGGAGGGAGAGGCCTAAGGAGAGAAAGATGGATGGAGGAACTGAAAGAAAAGAAAAAAAGGAAAAGTCTTAGGCCTCTTTTTATGACCCATTCACGCTTTCTCATCCTGGCGTCAGTCTCGAAAATGTTTTGTGTCCAAGACAACTGCAGTGTGTACAGAGCGGATTTTCAAGAACAAGGACGGAAGTTATACATCTGTCTCCATCAAGACAACAACTCTCCACATCTCTCATCCATCATAAGCCTAGCCAGAAACATTTTTTTTTTCTTTCATGAGTACAATGAAGGAGATAGGAAAGAAGGTTAGAAGAGATGATGACAGTAGGTAAGGACTAGCCACATTGCTGTTAGCCATGAAGGAGATATCCCAAAGGGAGGGAAATGCGGTCTCTGACCTCCACCTATCCCCACACAGATGCCAATGTCTACAGTCTATCTGTGGAAATTTGTCTGCCTCTGGAGCACCTGAGTGGCTCAGTCGGTTAAGCTGGCTCAGGTGATGATCTCAGGGTCCAGGGATTGAGTCCCACATCAGGCTCTCTGCTTAGTGGGGCGCTTGCTTATCCTTCTCCCTCTGTGCCCCCCATTCATGCTCTTTCTCACATAAATAAAATCTTTTAAAAAAGAGAGAGAAATTTCTCTGCCTCTTACACATGTCTTCGTAAAGATTTCTTAATGTACCACTTCCTTTTTAAAAGTGGGTTTATTGACAAATAATTGAATACAAAACCACCCTATACATATTTAAGTGCATAAATTGAGAAGATTTGATAGATGTATACATCTGTGAAACCATCCCTACAATTATGATAATGACCATATCCAACACTCTAAAGAGTTTTCTTGTAGCTCTTGAAAAGCAGTTTCTATAATCATGTTTTCAATGTTGTTCTGGCTATTCTAGGTCCTCTGTATTTCTATATGAATTTTAAATCATTTTGTCAATTTCTACATATGAGCCTGCTAGGATTATGGATGGCACTGCATTTAACCAATAGATCAATGCAGGTAGATAGACATCTAAACAATACTGAGTCTTCCAACACATGAACATGGTATATCTCTCCATGTATGTGGATTTGTAGTTTTTAGTGTATAAAGCTTCCAAATCTTAGGTCAGATTTATTCCTGAGTACTTCACATTTTGAGGCTACTACAAACAGTATTGTGAATTTCAATTTCTGGATCTTTACCTTATATCTAGTAATCTTGCCAACCTCAATTATTAGCTCTCATAGCTTTTCTGTACATTCTGCCAGATTTTCCACATAGACGACCATGACATCTGAACACAGTTTTCTTTCTTTCTGTCCCAAATAGATGTCTTTTCTTTCTTTTTCTGGCCTGAGTACATTGGCCACTGTTTCTGGTACAATGTTGAATAGAACGGGTGTGACTGGACATCCTTGTCTTATTAGTGATTTCAGGGGGAAAATCATTCAGTCTTTCACAATTAAGTATGATGTTAGCTACACAGTTTTCATACATGCCCTTCATCAGGTTTCTCATAGATGCCTCTGAGGTTTTAGAGGTGGGCATTTTGTTCCCAGTTCTAGTTTCCTGAGAGTATTTTTGAGGGGTAAATAATAGATCTAATCAGTTTCCTTTTCTGCATTTATTGAAATCATCCCATGACCTTCATTCTTAGCTTGAGAATATAATGAACTACATTCATTGATTTTTTGAATGTGAACCAAAATCTTAAGATAAACCCAACCAGTCATTACGTGTCACCCTTTTTATAGATTGTATATGATCTCTTAAAATTTGATTTGTAATTTTTGTGTCTATGTTCATGAAGGATATTATTTTGTAGTTTTATTTTCTTAGAGTGTCTTTACTTGGGTTCAGGGACCAGAGCAACATGGATTTCACTGAATGATTAGAAAATGTATTAGTCAAGCTGTAGAGAGAAGTCAGAACAATGTGAATTAAGTATCATTCAAATAAAGGATTGAACTAATGAGGTACTGGCTAAAAAGAAGTAAAGACAAGTCTACTGTGGGGTGCCTGGGTGGCTCAGGGGGTTAAGCAACCATCTCTTGATTTCAGCTCAGGTCATGAAATCAGGGTCATGAGATCCAGCCCTGCATCAGGCTCCACACTAACCATGGAGCCCAGCTCAATGGGCCCTCTCTCTTTATTAAAAAAGAGAAGAAGAAGAAGAAGAAGAAGAAGAAGAAGAAGAAGAAGAAGAAGAAGAAGAAGAAGGAGGAGGAGGAGGAGGAGGAGGAGGAGGAGGAGGAGGAGGAGGAGGAGGAGGAGGAGGAGGAGGAGGAGGAGGAGGAGGAGGAAGAAGAAGAAGAAGAAGAAGAAGAAGAAGAAGAAGAAGAAGAAGAAGTAGTAGTCTAACTAAAATAGGAATAGCAGATTTTAGAAGCAACCACCCTCCCTAGGGCTGTCCAGACCCTGGTGGAGAGGGCATGGTTGTGGCTTCTCAGTGACAAGACTGGTCACTATGGGATGTACCAGGAGAAGCTGATAAAAACCTCCCTTCCAGAGAAAGCTGTTCATGGGGCCACATCTCCCTGGAAGTCCTCCAGTATCAAACTGCGGTGGGGTGCATGGGGAGAAGCTGCTGGCCACAGAGCAGTGCTGAGCATGGGGCCCTGCACGAGCCAGGGGGCCACCCTGGCAGGAGCCTGCCCTGAGAGAAGCCCCCTACACTGAGCCAAGTGGGCAATGGGGAAGCTGTGCCCGCTGCTGGAGCTGGATATTGGAAGCTATGTCATGCTCGGTTGTTTCCTGTTCTCTCTTCTCTCCCATTTCATTTTCAATGGGGTCTCTCTTGCTATTTGTTCCAGTGTACTAATCTTTTCTTCTGCAATATGTTTCTTCCATCTATCTTATCCAGTCTGTTTTTCATCTCACATATTCTAGTTTTCAGCAGGAAGTTCAATTTGGGTCTTCTTAAATATCTTCTATGCCTTCATGTAGCTTCAGGACACAGGGAATACAGGACTGGGATGTCCGTCTATTATGTCTCTCATCTGGGTCATGTCTGAGTCAGTTTTGATAGACTGTTCTCTTCATTACAGTTGTATGTTCTTGGGTCTTTGCTTGACTGGTGATTTTTTATTAGACACTCTAATTTGTGAATTTCATGTTTTTAGTTGTTGGAAAAACATCTGTTTTCCCCTAAATAGCTTTGATCTTTGTTCTGGGATAAAGTTAAGATGCTTGGAAACAGTCTGATCCTTTTAGGTCTGGCTTTTGAGATTTGTCAGGACAAGGTCAGAGAGATCAGTGTTCAGGCTAAAATAACTTTTGTCTCCCTACTAAGACAAAACCCTTCTAAATACTCACCCTTGAAGCCCCCACGAATTATGATTTTTGGATCTGGCTAGTGGCAGGAGGAATGAGAAGCCCTGCCCCGTGTGAGCCTTGGAGATTTTCCCCTCTGCGCCTTTCACATGGTTCTTTTCCTGGAGGGAATGGCTAACAGTCAAGTGAAGACTCAAGTGGGACCTTTCACCTTTCTCCAAAGTGACGTGCTTTCTCCTTTGGTGACGTGCTCCCCTCCCAAATACTCCAGCCTGCCATCTACCTGCTTTGAGCTTTTAGACTTCCAGCTCAGTCTCCTCTAATCAAAGAGACCACCAGGCTCTACCTCTGTGTCCCTTGCCTATACTGTCACCTATAAAGGATCCAGGCAGTGAGCTGGGGCAATTATAATGCTTCTTCCAACTCTCCTTCATTGTTTGATGACCAGTGTTTCCTAAATGTTGTCTGATATATTTCAACTCTGTGTTTTGTTGTTTCAGGCAGGATTGAAAATCTGATCCCAGCGCTTCCATCTTGATCAGAAACCCACATTGCAATGTGTCCCTTTTTACAATACACATGTCTCTGTGGTAACACCCAAAGCCTTAAGCAGACAACGTTTAATAAATGAAGGCATCATTAAAAGCAAGATTGTAGGAGCGCCTGGGTGGCTCAGTCGGTTAAGTGTCTGCCTTCAGCTCAGGTCATGATCCTGGGGTCCTGGGATCAAGTCCTGTATTAGGTTCTGTGCTCAAAGAGGAGTCTGCTTCTCCTTCTCCCTCTGCCTCCCCCTTCCATGCCTCTCTCTTTCTCAAATAGATGAATAAATAAAATATATTATCAAAAAAGGACAAGAGGGGCACCTGGGTGGATCAGTCGGTTAAGCATCTGACTTTGGCTCTGGTATGATCCCAGGGTCCTGAGATCGAGCCCCACTTTGGGCTCCCTGCTCAGTAGAAACCCTGCTTCTCCCTCTTCCACTATCTCTGCTTGTGTTCCCTCTCTCACTCTGTCTCTGTCAAATAAATAAGTAAAATCTTTGGGGAAAAAAAAAAAAAGAAGATTCTACTGAAATGACACCCAGCATTAAATATTCCTGGGTGTGTGGAGCTGGGTGTCAGGAAAGACGCGTACAGCTTTAAAAGAGATGGTAGTATAGGAGGTAAGACAGTGGTTGTACCAGGAACACCCTGTGCATTTCAGATCGTTTCTACTTGACTCATTCTACACAGTCTTGCACTTTCCAGAGGCGAAAACTGACAGTGTGTTGCTGCAGGACCATAATGCCGGCCTCTTACTTCCTGTCCACGCCACAGTGTAAAGTACCCCCAGGAGCCTGCTCAGCCCTCACAAGTATGCAACCTAGAGAGAGCCTTTCCCTTTCTTCCCCCTAAACAGATGATTCCCAGGCACCTTCTGTCCACTTCCCAGGAAGCCCTGTAGAATTTCATACCAACAGCCCATAGCAGTGGCCAACTTAGGAACAGAATCTTCCCCTGGCTTTCTCTCTTTTCTGTTTCACTCCCTGTGGGAGACTGAACTATCGGTTCACGTCTTCACTCCTCTTCAGCTATACTGACTATCCACATCCACAGTGGGTCCTCATGACAAGGGACACTCTATGTTCCCACGTTCGGACTTTCAACCTGGCCACAGGAATTGCTTTGGCCAAGGCAAGGCTAGTGGACATGAGGCCATCAGAAGCTGGAGATAATCCCTGCTGTGTGTCGCTCATCCGGCGATGGGAGAGAAAGGTACCCACCGCCCCGCTGTCCTTTCAACTCAGGTACCAGAATGAGACACCCAGAGCAGAACCGTCCCAGCAGACCCCGGATGACCCAAAGACCTGTGAGCAAGAAATGAAAGCTAGCCGCTGCACGTCCCTGATGATCTATACTAGTGTGTGTTGCTGTAGAAGTTGAAGGGGACAGGGAGGTAGATTGATCCAGAAACAAACCCTACGAGAGGTGGTATTGAATTTAAGATGGGATAGAAGGAGTGGGAGACGGTGTTCTGGGACCCCTGTCTGGCAATAATGCTGCCTGGGTGCTTTGGTGATCAGAGCCTGACCAGCCCGTCAAGGCCAAGGCGGCTGAGGCCTCACACCCACGGAGATGAAGTTCTGGGTCCACCCAACGGACAATCAACTTAGAGCGGCCAAAACCCTGGTGAGGAGTCAAGGAGATAGAGAACGCGAGCGAAGGAGCAGAGATCAGTTACCTCACTTGTTCGAAGTCTCTGCCTCTTGTCTATCACCTCAGACCCTCCTGGCCTCACTCTCATTGCACCCAGTGCTCCAGCAACTAGTCCTGGGTTTCGGCCAAGGCTGTGCCCGCGGAACCTGACAGCACCTCACCTTGGTCTGTGCCACGCGCATCAGGCTTCCTACCTGAGGGCTTTTCCGGTATTATCGAGTGAAACTCTTGGTTTTTCACTCGGCACAGACTTGGATCTCTCCCTTAGCTCCCACAGGGAAGCCTCCCAGAAGCTCAGGGGAGTCAACAGCCCAGGGGGCCACTCTAAGCCAGCTGGAGAGGGGCCTTCCTTGGAAGGTTCTGGAGGACCGCCCCATCAGATGCCAGGAGCAGTGGTTAAATCATCCTTATAATGGCCTTCTCTCCTTCACGGCATGGTTCCCCCAGCCCTCACTCTTGCTCCCAAGACCACAATCCAAGTAAGCTATTTACACACAACCTTTGTCTGAGACTCTGCTTTGGAAGGAACTCAGACTATTTCACAACCTCAGAGTACGGGCTACCAGCGGCCAGCGACCAAAGTCTCTGAAAGGAAGTATGTGGAGTCATTCATTCATTCATTGAGTCATTCAACAAACATTTATCAACAACCTACAGTGTCCCTAAGAGCTTTTGTCAAACGTACATTCTAGTAAGAAAAGATAATACACACACACACACATACACACATTATGCCAAGTAGTACTAAGTACTAAGAAGAAAACTTACGCCCAGTAGGAAGGAAAAAAGGGAGATCAGACATTGATTTTTAAAATCGTGGCCAAGGGGCACCTGGGTGGCTCAGTGGGTTAAACCTCTGCCTTCGGCTCAGGTTGTGATCTCAGGGTTCTGGGATCGAGCCCTGAGTTGGGCTCTCTGCTCAGCGGGGAGCCTGCTTCCCTCCCTCCCTCTCTCTCTCTCTCTCTGCCTGCCTCTCTGCCTACTTGTGATCTCTCTCTGTCAAATAAATAAATAAAATCTAAAAAAAAAAATAAAATAAAAGCGTGGCCAAGGAAGTTCTCATCGGCAAGGTCATATTTGAGCAGAGAATGAAGTGAGAAAGTTGTTCAGCTATATATACAGGTGAAAACATTCCAGGAAGAAGGGCTGGCAAGTGACAAGGCTCTGAGGAAGAGAAGAGGCCTCATTTAGGGCACAGAGGGAAAGCCCTGGGCGGGCTGGAGAAGCCAGAGGGAAGAGGAGAATGGAAGGAGAGAGACGAGGAAGCTGGGGCTGGGCATCATGCACAGCAGCTTTTGTGTGATTATGAGACAGGAAGGCTCAGAGTATAAGAACACTATTTAGAAGGGAGACAAAGGGAGAGCCAACATGCCAGTAATGCAGGAAAATGAGGGTAGGCTCGCGCTCTGTGGCGGCAGTGGGATAGATAGCAGGAGGTGGCCGAATTCTAGAAATATTTCAGAGGCTCAACTGTCTAGATCTCCCAGAGGATTGCATGAGTAATGTGGGAGAAAGAGAAAACAGCCACGAAACCTCTCTGGGTTTCGCTACAGCCACTTGAAAAATGTTGTCTTTTAGTGAGATGGGTAATTTCATTCTACAAAGTCCATGGGCAAAAAACACATGGCGTTCTCCTCCTCCCATGCGTAAGTTCTCTTGGAGGCGGCTCTCTTGCTCAGCTCCTTGCTCTCCCCTTTTTTGCCTTTCTTCACAAGCCCTTCCCTCAAAGGAAACTTTTATGAGAGTGCCACCGACCAGGGAGAAGGGACAAAGCCCAGGCCTGAGGGTCCTGGGACTCGAGCTGCTTTCCTTCACTCCATCCTTCTGCCTCATCGACAGGCCTTCTTTACCATAACAGATGATCACGGCTGAAAGAACCCCGAGCTCCTTTTAAGGTATCTCTAGGTTAGCCAAAGGCAGCAGAAGACAAAGCCAAGGACACTGGGGAAAATGTTAACCTGTGACACCACAGCTACAGTGAACAAAAAATACAGCCTAACCCCTAGCCAGATCGTTATCTGGCTTTCAAAACAAAATTACAGGGTATGCTAAAAGGCAACACAAACCAAAACAAAACAACACAGCCTGGAGAGTCAGAGCAAGCATCAGAACCAGACCGAGGTATGGCAGAGCTTGGAATGACGAGACCAGGGATTTAAAGTCACCGTGATTAATATGCCAAGGGGTCTAATGAGAAAAAAAGAAAAAAAAAAAAAAAAAGATGGACAGAATGCAAGAAGAAATGACTCCTGTAAGCAGAGAGATGGAAACTCCAAGGAAAAGTCAAAAGGAAATGCTAGAGATCAAAAATGCTGAAACAGAAATGAAGAAAGCCTTTGATGGGCTCATCAGTAGATTCAATGTGGCTGGGGAAATGTAAATTGGATCACGTCCCTCGACATGGCTGGGGAAAGAGACATCAGATCATCAGATCACGTCGTCCCCCGCTTGAGGCTAGCTCATGGTTCCCCTTCTCACTAAGAATCTCAGTGGAAGGTTTACAACAGCGTGTGAGTCACACATGATTGTCCTGTTCCCGACACCTTCTGTCTCTGACGCATCTCCTACTACCCTCCCCCTCACCCATACACCCCTCCACGCTGGCCGGCTTGCTGTTTCTCAGACATGCCAGGCATCCTTCAAGCTGCTGCCCCCTCTGTCTGGACTGCTCCTCCGCCTGGTGTCTGCATGGCTGCCGTCTCACTCCATTTTCATACGCTACGGAACGTACTTGCTAATTTTGTCTGTGGCTTATTGTCTCTCTCTTTCCCCAATTCCCTGCCAAACCCACTTCCCACTAGAACATAAACTCCACTTGAGAATGGATTTGTACTTTTCTGTTTTGTTTTTCAATGCATCCCAAGAAGCTAAAATAATATCTGGCACATGGTAAAAGCTTATGCATATTTCGATGAAAGAATAACGTGTCAGAGTATCTAAAGATGCAAAGCAATTATTAACAGAATAGAAAGGAGAAATAGAGAGCAATGCAATAACAGCAGAAGATATCAATACCCCACTTCCAACAATGGGCAGATCATTCAGGCACAACACTGGTAAGGAAACAGCTGACTTGAAGAGCACTACAGCACAAATGGGCCTAAAAGATACACACAGAACATTCCAACCAATGGAATTCAACCAATTCCAACACAATACCCATCCTTTTCAAGTGCACAAGGAACATCTTCCCAGGATGGATCATAGGCGAAGCCACAAAAACAAACTGTAACAAATTTTAAAGATTTTTTTTTTTTTTTTAATTTGCAGAGAGATCACAAGCAGGCAGAGAGGCAGACAGAGAGAGAGGAGGAAGCAGGCTTCCCGAGAGAGCAGAGAGCCCGATGCGGGGCTCGATCCCGGGACTCTGAGATCATGACCTGAGCCGAAGGCAGCGGCTTAACCCACTGAGCCACCCAGGCGCCCCACAAATTTTAGAAGACTGAAATCGTATCAAGTATCTTTCATCACCGTAATGGAGTAAAGTAGAAATCAGTAACAGGAGGAAAATAACACAATTCACAAATGTGTAAAAATAAAAAAATTCCTAAACCATCAGTAGGTCAAAGAAGAAACTAAAAGGGAAATCAAAAAATATCTTGAGACAAATAAAAATGGAAACACAACAAATGGGAAGTCTTTCCTCCATGATCAGGAAGAAGATAAGGATGCCCTCTTTGACCACTTCTATTCAACAGAGTTCTGGAAATCCTAGCCAAAGCAATTAGGCAATAAAAAGAAATAAAAGGCATCCCACCTGGAAAGAAAGAAGTAAAATTACCTGTTTACATTAGAATGATCTTATACATATAAGAAATCCTAAAGATTCCACCAGAAATCCTAAAGATTAGAACCAAAGAACCAATTTAGTAAAGTTGCAGGGTATGAAATTAACATGCAAAAATCAGTTTCATTTCTATACACTGACAACAAACTACACAAAAAAGAAATTAAAAGAAAAATCCCACTTTACAGTAGTATCCAAAAAAACAAAACAAAACTTAGGAATTAAATTTAACTAAGGAGACGAAAAATCTGTACACCAAAAACTATGAAATACTGACGAAAGAAACTGAAGAACACACACACACACACACACAAAATGGAAAGATGACCTATATTAACAGAACAGAAGAATTAATATTGTTAAAAGGTCCAAAACAATCTATAGACTCCATGGAATTCCTATTAAATTCCTATTAAAATCCCAATGTATTTTTCACAGAAATATCCCCGAAAGTACTGAAATTCATATGGATCCACAAAAGACTGCAAATAGCCAAGCAATTTTGAGCAAAAAAGACCAATTGAATCCATCACACCACCTGATTTAAAAATACACTTCAAAGCTGTAGTGATCAAAACTGCATGGCACTGGTATAAAAATAGATCTATAAGCCAATGGAGATTAGAGGACCCAGAAATAAATCCACCCATTCATGGTCAGTTGATCTTTATCAAAGTTGCCAAGAACATACAACAGGGAAAAGATAGTCTCTTCAATAAAAAGTGCTGGGAAAATTGGTTTTCCTCATGCAAAGGAATGAAACTGAACATTTGACTCACTCCATATACAAAAATCAACTCAAAATGGATTAAAGACTTAAATGTAAGACCTAAAACCATGAAATTTTAAGAAGAAAACATGTGGGAAGTTTTCTTGACATTGGCCTGGGCAATATTTTTTTTTTTTAAAGATTTTATTTATTTACTTGACAGTGAGATAGAGAGCACAAGTAGGCAGAGAGGCAGGCAAAGGGAGAGGGAGAAGCAGGCTCCTTGTTGAGCAGGGAGCCCAAAGTGGGGCTCAATCCCAGAACCCTGGGATCATGACCTGAGCCAAAGGCAGCCACTTAACCCACTGAGCCACCCAGGTGTCCCTGGGCATAATTTATTGATATGACCATAAAAGCACAGGAAACAAGAGTGAAAATAGACATAAGGGCTTTCAACAAGCTAAAAATCTTCTGCACAGCAAAGGAAAAACAACTAACAGAATAAAGAGACAACTTATGGAATGGGAGAAAATATTTCCAAACCATACATCGGATAAGGGCTATATCCAAAATATATAAGGAACTCAACAGGAAGAAAACAAATCACCCAATTAAGAAAGAGGTAAAGCATCTGAACCGACATTTCTCAAAAGAAAAATTACAAATGGCCAACAGATATATGAAAAGATGCTCAATATCACTAGTCATCAGAGAAATGCAAATCAAAACAAGGAGAGATTGCTTCACACTGATTAGAAATGTCTACTCAAAAAAAAACAAGAAATAACAGGTGTTGGTGATGATGTGGAGAAAAGGGAACCCTCATACCCTGTTCATGGGAATATAAATTACTTTAGCCATTACAAGAAACAGCATGGAGTTCCCTCAAAATACTAAAAATAGAATTGCCATGTGACCCAGCAAACTCACTTCTGGGTATTTACTGGAAAGAAATGAAATCAGGGCATTTGGGTGGCTCAGTGGATTAAGCCTCTGCCTTTGGCTCAGGTCATGGTCTCAGGGTCCTGGAATCGAGCCCCGCATCAGGCTCTCTGCTCAGCAGGGAGCCTGCTTTCCCCCCACTGCCACCCGCCTGCCTCTCTGCCTACGTGTGAGCTCTGACTGTCAAATAAATAATTAAAATCTTAAAAAAAGAAAAAAAGAAATGAAATCAGTATCTGAGAATGCTGTCTTCATTCCCATCTGTGTTGCAGTATCATTCATAATAGCAAAATATGGAAACTACCTACGTTTCTTTCTTTTTTTTTTTTTCCCTAAGTTTCCATCAGTGGATGAATGGGGAAAGAAAATGTGGTACACATCTGCGTGGAATATTACTTGGGCATGAAAAAGAAATTCTGCCATCTGCAACAACATGGATGAGCTTGGAGGACATTAATGAAGTAAAGCATGCCAGACAAAGAAATACTGTATGAACTCACTTACAGGTAAAATTTTTTAAAAAAAGAATAAAAATTGAACTCATAGAAACATGGGAGTTAGAATGTTGGTTACCAGGAGTTGGGGAAGTGGAGGACATGGTCAAATGGTACAAAGTTGCAATTATGTAGGATAAATACACCCAGAGATCTCATGTACACACATGATGAATACAGTTAATAAAACTGCACTGGACATGGGAAATACACTAAGGGAGTAGATTTCAACACCAAAAAAAAAAAAAAATGGTAACTGTGTGAGGAGATACATGCATTAACTTGACAGTAGTAATCCTTTTACCATGTATATCACGTTATACACTTTAAATATACAGGTTTTATTTTAAAAAGAGAATAACATGGAAGTCAAAGTGGAAACTGACCTATCCAGCATGGTGAGACAGAGAGAGGATGAATTTCAAGGAAACTGTCGATTCTCTTTCCCTCTGCAGAACCAGTAGGGGCATGGGGCGCCTGGGTGGCTCAGTCATTAAGCGTCTCCCTTCAGCTCAGGTCATGATCCCAGAGTCCTGGGATCTAGTCCCGCATTGGGCTCTCTGCTCAGTGGGAAGTCTGCTTCTCCTTCTCCCACTCCTCCTGCTGTGTTCCCTCTCTTGCTGTCATATAAATAAATAAAATCTTTTTTAAAAGGAAGAAAAGAAAAAGAAACCAGTAAGGGCTCATTGCAGCAAGCACATGATAAGCTGGATAAAAATGGACACCATCAGGGTCCCAGAAAGCAAAGAAAGGTGGGTCACCGAAGAGTGAGCAGACGCACAAATAGAGAAGTCAACAGAGAACTGGAAGAGCACAATTTTGAGGAAGTGTGAGCACAAGGATTCTCCCCAACACACATTCTTTTTCTGCAGGCATCTTCAGCCACAGGTACCAACTAACACACCTGGGATCACTAGCTTGGCCTCACAGAAAACAGCAGAGGGCAAGGCTGGCTGGTTTTATGCACCAAGAGCTGAGTTGGTGTGTCTAATTCTTTTATTTTTTTTTTTTCTTTAAAGATTTCATTTATTTAACGGACAGAGATCACAAGTAGGTGGAGAGGCAGGCAGGGTTGGGGGGCAAGCAGGCTCCCTGCTGAGCAGAGAGCCCGGCTGACCCTGAGATCATGTCCTGAGCCGAAGGCAGAGGTTTTAACTGACTGAGCCACCCAGGCGCCCCCAGTCGGTGTGTTTAAAACCACTGCTAATATAGATCTGAGGTCACAGATGCCACCCCATTTATCTAATACTTGCAGATTGTTGGGTTAGAAAGTTTATTTCTCACCTTAATACATTCTATGAGGCTAATTACATCGGTCGCTTGCAAAAATCTATCCCACCTCCAGTGTTAAGCAAAACTTCAGGGGTGTTCATACTGTCTGAGGTTTAGTAATGCTGAAGAAAGATCAATACAGAAACAGTCCTAACCACGCTGCATAAACAGACACTCCCAAAGCAATTTGTTCAGACTCCACAGTGTGTGTGTCGGGGGGGGGCGGTATATGTTTCCAGTCTCCACAGAACACTTTCATTTAGTATTTTCTGTACCAAATTCAGACAGCAAATTATACATAAGTCAACTCCATTACAGAGCTGAGATCTAGAGACCGAGGAGGACCGGGAGGGCAAAGGGAACAGCAATGCTTAGGCAAAAGAATTGTGCTCCTGCCTTCAGGGATAGAAGTGAGTCCTTAGTTTAGAAACAATGTTACTGGGGCGCCTGGGTGGCTCAGTGGGTTAAGCCACTGCCTTCGGCTCAGGTCATGATCCCAGGTCCTGGGTTCAAGCCCCGCATCGGGCTTTCTGCTTGGCAGGGAGCCTGCTTCCTCCTCTCTCTCTACCTGCCTCTCTGCCTACTTGTGATTTCTCTCTGTCAAATAAATAAATAAAATCTTTAAAAAAAAAAAAAGGAAAGAAACAATGTTACCATGTATCTGAGAAGGGATCTTTTACTTAGTAAGTAGCAAGCACAGTCAGCAGAACAATCTCTGAACTGGGAATTGGAAGATCCGTGTCCAAACCCTCAGTCCATTGCTCATCAACTGTGTCATTTGGGAGAAGGGGCTCAGCCTACTTGAGCCTCATTTTCCCCCTTTGTAGGATAAAGATGATTCTACCTCCATGTATATGTCATTTTGAGCTATTATCAACAACTGAGATCACGTATATGGACATGTTTGGAGAGTTATAAATTATAATTGATATTTTGCTGTTTTTGCAATACAGTCCATGCCCATGATTACACTTAATTATGAAACTGCCACAAATACACAAGTTATTATTTTACAGTCTTTGACATCATGAATATAAGTCACGGCATGATTCAATATATTCCATGTGATTGGCAAAGAAGCCTTACCCCAACACATGGGATACAGTCATTTAGGCTGCATTTAAAGAAAACCGTATTTTGAGGTATCACTTTTTTTTTTTTCTCTTCAAAGCAGACATCCAAAATGGCCTTAGGAACGCACTAAGCAAGGAATAAATAGAGGTAAGAGAGTAAAATTGTTTCAGATTTACACCTCATAGAACTCTAATGTCATGTAGTGAAATCCTAAGCAGTGAATGTATTTTCTCGAGCTATCTACACTGCTATAAAGACACAGTGAAATATATCTTTATCTTGTTTGATAGCACTTGGTAAATATTGTTCACTTAACAGACGTTATAAATTACTCACTGCCAACGAGGAAAAAGAAAGTCAGCCTTTACAACTATGAAGTGATCAAAAGGCTATATTTAAAAACTTGGAGGCCATAGTCATAAAATGAGATTTAACTGAAGATTTTATGGTATGCTCATGAACAAGGAAATCAGACTCTTCAGTGTTTATCTCCAATAACTGCTGGTTTCACAAACCATCACCCATGAAGGAGATGCTATCATTAACCCCTAATATAGAGATTCCATGAACAGCCCACAGGTAATAAAAATGATAACGCCTTTCATATCAGTGAAGGGGCACTCTTTTTAACTTTCTTTCCTTGATCAATTATGAGATCTGAATTTTTTTAAGTCATCTCCACACCCAATGTGGGGCTCGAACTCACGACCCCGAGATCCAGAGTCATGCGCTCCACCAACTGAGCCAGCCAGGTGCCCCGCAGATTGGAAATCTGGAAGGAGAAAAAAAGGGACAATACCTGGAGTATTATGGATTTTTTTTTAAGGTAAATATTGTTTATATAAGAAGAATTAATTTTCAAAAAGAAATTGCCAAAACGTATTCATGGAACCAAAGTACTAATCATCTCCTTAGGATTCTGCTGAGAAATAAAACGTGAGTTGTATAAGGAATATTCTAAAATAAGCATTGGCAAATTTCTTTTATAAAGGGCCAGAGAGTAAATAGTTTAGGTTTTGCAGATCATACTGCCTCTGTTGCAGATCCTCAACTCTGCCCAATAGCTCAGAAGCAGCCCTAGACAATATGTAAATGAACGAGTGTGGCTATGTTCCAACAAAACTTTCTTTATGGACGCTGAAACTGGAACATCGTAGACTATTTACGTGGCACAAAATGTTTTGGTTTTGGTGTTGACTCACCACTGAAATGTGTTAAAAGTCATTCTTATTTCTCGTGCTACATGAAAACAGGTTATCATACAGGATTTGACCTGAGGGCTATCGGCTGCCAACCCCCATCCTAAGATACCATGGATAGTATCCCCCTAATAGACAAAGGTCATTTTCTTCCTGACGCCTGCAGGTTTCACTCCATTTATCTGATTTTTGGAAGGTTAAGAAAGGAAAACCAATGCCCTACTTCTAGTATAAACTCTGGCTTCTGGACTCATCACTGAAACTGACTTACTCTATCTGGTGAAAGTATGAAAAAAAAAAAAAGTACAGGAACAGAAAAATGCCATCACCCCAAAACCTCTCCATGCTGTCCTTTTATATCCTCACAGGCTCTCCACCCCAACACACACACACACACACACACACACACACACACACACACACACACACCACTATCCTGTCCTCTATCACTAGAATGCTGTCTTTTTGAGAATGTCAAACAAATGAAATCATACAGAGGGTAACTTTTTGAGATGTGCTTTTTTTCACCAAGCGAAACACCTTTGAAATCGATCCAAGTTCTTGGGTGCATCAACCATTTCTTCCTGTTTATTGCTGAGATATTCAGGGTTCCATTATAGGAACGCACCATGGTGCGGTTACCCATTCACCCAATGAAGGACATTTGGGTTGTTTCCAGTTATTAGCGATTACAAAGAGAGCTTCTATAAATATTCATGTATATGTTCTCGTGTGAACAAGCAGTCTCCAGTTCACTTGAGAAATAAGCCAAGAAAAGGATTTCTGGGTATGTTCAACTCTAAAAGGAGCTTCCCAACCATCATACCATTTTCCACTCTACTTACTTCACATCCTCACTAGGACTTGAGTTCATTAGTATTTTCCTTTAGTTCGGTCCTGCAACAGGTATGCCATGACTTCACTTTGTCTCCCCAAAGGTTCATGATGCTGGATATCTTTTCCTGTGTTTGCTTCCCACCCGCATTTAATCCTCTGTGTAGTGTCTGTTCAACTCTCAGACCCACTTTTAAGCTGGGTTGTTTGTTTTCTTACTGTTGGGTTTGGAATGTTCTTTATATACTCTGTACAAGCTGTTCGCTGGGTATGTGATTTGAAAATACTTCCTCCCAGTCTGTAGCCTGTCTTTTCATTCTCTTAACACTTTTTATTTATAAAACAAGCATTTTTAAGTTTGATCAATTCCAATTTATCCATTTTTTTAAATTTTATGGATCTGTTTCTGATATTGTATCTTAAGAACTTCGTCTAAATCATGTCCTAAAGATTTCTAATGTTTTCTTTGAAACATGCTATGGTTTTATATTTTGCACTTACCCATTTTGTGTCAACTTTTTAATAAAATGTATAGTTTCGACTAAAAGTATTTTTGGTTTTGGATTTTGCATACAGAGGTCCAACACCAAGATCCCACTCTCCGTTGATTTGCTTTGGCACCTCTATCAAAGAAAAATTAGCCATGTTTGTATATACATCTACTGTTGGACTTTCTGTTTTGTTCCATTAGTCTACCTCTTCATAAATACCACACTATCTTTATATTGAAGCTTTAGCATAAACCTTAAAATTGGGTCCCAGGATTTTTTTCCACTATAGCTCCCCGAGACTCTCTTCTTTTTTGTTTTCTTCCCTTTTTTCTCTATTTATTTGAGAGAGAGAGAGAGAACGCAGGGGGGACACAGAGAGAGAAGGAGAAGGAACTCAAGGAGACACTGTGCTGAGTGTGAAGTGTGATGTGGGACCTCGATCTCACAATCCTGAAAGCATGACCTGAGCTGAAACCAAGAGGCAGATGCTTAACCGACTGAGCTACGAGTTACGCAGGAAGCCTTTTTTAGTTTCTAAGTAGCATTTCTCTCTGTTGTTCCCAGGGGATAATTTTTTCTACCTTCCCATTCACTGTTCTCCCTGCCCTCTCCGTTCTGCTACAGTTCCAACATGTTTTCACCTTTGGTTACTGTTATTTTTCAGTTTTAAATTTTCACTTGGTTCTTAACTGTACCTTCTACTTGCTCAGACTTTCTAGGTGTTTGTTCCTTTTTTTTTTAATATTTTATTTATTTATTTGACAGAGAACACAAGAGACAGAGAGAGGAAGAAGCAGACTCCCTGCTGAGCAGAGAGCCCGATGTGGGGCTCGATCCCAAGGCCCTGGGATCATGACCTGAGCTGAAGGCAGAGGCTTTAACCCACTGAGCCACCCAGGTGCCCCTGTTCATTCCTTTTGAGAGTCTTCGCCCTTCCTTACTGGAGCATTTTTCAAACAGCTACCTCAACGTCGATGTGGATAATTCCATCATCTGAATCATCCAAGCATCAGAATCTTTTGATCATCTGTTCCCACGTGAGCCGAGATTTTCCTGTTTCTGTGCCAAGTGATCTTGACTATGATAAGACTGTAGCTCTTACTTAAATCCTAGGGAAAATGTCAACGTTTTGGTTTTAGGCAGCAAGCAACTCGGGGGGATTCAAGCCTTGAATTTAATCAGCCTTCCTTAGGCAGCTCCATTCTCAAGGCCTCTGGGATGCTCTTCAGATCTCCATGTCTGCCATCCAGCGACCCATCTGGGTCCCGGGCAGTGGTCTGTTCCATAATTCAGTTTGTAAAATCTACGGCTCAAGGTCAGGTACTCCCACGAGTAGCTTGGGTATGATCCCGGGAGTTCACAACTTCCTGGAGCCACTTTCGCAAAAGCCTCCCTCTCAGAAATCTATTGGGTTCTCTGGGGTGCACTGAAGAGCCCCCTCTGTATCCATGTATCACAAAACTGCAGCTTCGTTTACCCTGCTCTAGACTTCTGGAGACCATCACAGTCACATGGGGGCCAAGCAGCAGGAAGACAGAGAGAGGCAGAAAACCAGTGAGGTCTTTGTTCCACCCTCCTGATGCCACGGGAGTGGGGCTCCCCTCAGAGGTCCCCTGGGAGAGGAAGGTCAGAAGCTCCCTGTTTGGAACTCTCCTGGACTTGGCCTCATGCATCTCTCCACTCAGGTGACTGTGATCTTTTACTGTAATAAAACAGAACTGTGGCTCTAACAGATGTCTGTGAGTACTTGAACGAGGACCCAGTTGTTCCCTTAACTACCTCCATTTTGATCTTGGTCTGTACTTACTAACAGATTATGTCCTTCTTTCCAGCTTATCTTTTAACTCAGGCAAAATACCCAACAGGCAAAGCATCCCGTGATGGGGACCAAAGCTAATCCCTCAAGCAATAAGGGCTAACCATGACACCTGCGACGCACCACGTAACTGAACCCACAAGACCATTATTGACCTGACCTTTATTACCTAGCTGCACAGACCACCGATCTTTGTCCCACATTTTCCTTATAAAAACCGAGAGGTATTTTCCACACTCTGGACATAATTCTTGGGACACTAGTCCTCTGTCTTCCTGGTCTTGGCTTCACTGAAATAAATACATCCCTTGTTTCACTCACCTCTGTGTCTCTCTGCCACTGGATTTACAAGCGGCGAGTGGCCCAACCTGGTCCATATGGGAGCCCTGGAGCTTAGGTACTCTTGGGCCCTTACAACCCGGATGGTGTCAGAAGGGAGGGTGGTATTATAGACTGTTCCCTAACTGCTCATTCTGTATCCTGTATTTGGATGTATTAAAACTGGGGTAGGCCAGAGAAGGCACGGTCTTTGAATACAGCTCGTGAAACTATCCAGGCTCCCTCAAGACTCTGGCATAATCCCAGAACCGGAGAAAGAAGGCGTAATTAAAAAGCCTTCCCGGAGAATCCTGATCTGCTCCTGAATTTAAAACTACTTCCACCGAGAATTCTTGGTATTTTCTAAATACGTCACAAAACAGGAGACGGCCGGGAGTTGGACAGAGTTTGTAAGTGGATTGCTTTATCACTGTCCTGTTTAGAAGCCTTCCCTGGCCTGCCATTACCCAAGTAATAAATCAAATAAGTCTCACATTCTGTATTCTTGGCAACTGAACCCCAAACCAGCTTTCTTTTCTTCCACACCATCCCAGTGGGTCCTATCCCAAAACTCTGATTTAATGGTCTAGGGCAGGGTTCTAGGACCAATATATTTTGAAAGCTTCCCAAATGATTCTACTATGGATCCAGGAGAGATAAGCTCCTAATGTTTTGTTTTATAGCCAAATAGATCACCATTGGGGCGCCTGGGTGGCTCAGTCGGTGAAGCGCCTGCCAGGCTCAGGTCATGATCTCAGGGTCCTGGGATCAAGTCCCGCATCAAGATCCCTGCTCTGTGGAGAGTCTGCTTCTCCCTCTCCTTCCCATTCTTGCTCTCTGTTGCTATTTCCATCTCTCTGTCAAACAAATAAATAAAATCTTAAAAAAAAATTGGTTACTATTTATTACATAAACCTAGGATAACACCCTATTTTTACCTCCAGAAATCCACACGTTCTTGAAGGTCCAGCGCAAATGGCAAACTTTCCAGGAAGCCTTCCCAGATCTCACTAGACCACAATCAACATCTGCTTCTCCCCTAACGTCTGGTTCTCCCCCGTGTTTTGGGTGCACCACTCCGTAAGACTTTTCCACATTCTGCATCGTAACACACTTCAGAAGCTGCAATAAAAGAACAGTAGGATCCAAATACTAGTTCTGTGAATTACCCTGTGATTTTAATACAATCCTTAATTCCCAAAGACTTAAAATACTTCATCTATAAAATTCGAAAAACAAATGGTTGCCTCACAGTGTTACTCTAAGGTTCAAATGAGATGCTCCCCAACCTTCTTTACATGATAGTACACAGAAAATGTGATTATAACAGCTTACTGGTGGTGTTACCAGAGGCCAAGGGAGTAAGAGCACCTGAACTCCAGGGGTCCCAAATGGACCAGGTTTACATGCTCACCACTAGGAAATCCAGAGGCAGAGAGATAAGTAGTAGTAAACCAAGAAAGGAATTTATTTCTGTGAGGCCAATGAGAGGACTATGGTGTGCCAAAAACTAGCTCCAAAGGGCAGAAAGTACCTCTAGGTCTATATAAGGACAATATGGGACAAAGGTCAGGGGGTAAGTACAGGTGCAAAGTGGAAGTCAGGTCTATCACCATCTTGGGGTCAGTCACACGAGGTCTTGCTGGCATCATGGCAGTCCTCATTGCTTGAGGGGGGGAGATTCAGTTCCCATTATAAGATATTTTGTCTGCCGGGCCTTTTGCCTGAGCGAAGTGGTAAGCTGGAAAGGACTTACCCATTAAAGAGTACAGACTAAGGTAAAAAATGGAGGTAGTTAAGGCAAGAGAGAGAGTATAAGCAGGGGGAGCAGAAGGCAGAGGGAGAAGGAGAAGCAAAATCCCAGCTGAGCAGGGAGCCCGATTCGGGGATTGATCCCCAGACCCTGGGATCATGACCTGAGCCAAAGGCATACATTTAACCAACTGAGCCACCCATGTGCCTTTGAATGCTACTAATTTTTAAACATGGTATCACATCTGATGATTTTCCTTCACTACCTCTTCATTCTTTAGCTCCATTATGATAGACCAATTTTGTTTCTCCTACTGAAATTAGAACCATCTGACTTTCGTGATTGTGGTTAGGGAGGTTGAACAGGGAGGAACTGACTCCCAAAGAAATACAAAACTTATAAGCTTTGAGGAAACTGATCTTAAATGCAATTGACATAATAAAATAAAGTACTTTTCTGTAACTATTGCTATTTTATGTAACAGAGTGTGCCCATCACCCCCAGAGATAACAATTTCATTTGCCTGGGGCACAACCTGAGGCATTGGGAGTGTTTAAACCTCCCAGATCATTCTCACGTGCATCTAAGGTCAAGGACCACTGGACATAAAAATTTTGAATCAGAAACATCATTAGGTAAACTTCAGTTAAAAATTTCATAAGAGCAGAGTATGTATTTTTCAAGTCCATAGAAATTATCTAATCCCCAATGCCCCCTCCCCTTTTAAAAGATTTGATTTATTTACTTGACAGAGAGAAAGAGAATGAGAGCACAAGTAGGAGGTCAGGGGCAGAGGGGGAGGGAGAAGCGGGCTCCCAATATCTTAAGATCTTAAAATCCCAGGGGCGCCTGGGTGGCTCAGTGGGTTAATGCCTCTGCCTTCAGCTCAGGTCATGATCCCAGGGTCCTGGGATCAAGCCCAGCATCAGGCTCTCTGCTCAGCGTGGAGCCTGCTTCTCTCTCTCTGCCTGCCTCTTTGCCTACTTGTGATCTGTCTGTCAAATAAATAAATAAAATCTTAAAAAAAAAAAAAATCCCAGCTGAGCAGGGAGCCCAATGCAGGGGTTCCATCCTAGGACCCTGGGATCATGACCTGAGCCGAAGGCAGAGGCTTAACCTGCTGAGCCACCCAGGCGCCCCTCCAAGTATTACTATAGAAAGGAAAGTAATAAAACAAATGCTAAAGAAAGAAAAAGTTCCATATAGCCAGGAATGTTTGCAGACCTATTTCTTTCAATTCAAGAAAGCTGAACATCTTGAAGTCTAAAGAATGCTTTCCCTATTTGTTTATGTTTTGGGGTTTCATGGTAAACTGGATTATCTCTGACAGATTTTGCCTCCAATGTTTGGAAACCTCAAAATAGAAAAGAGACTTCTCAGCGATTCTGATTCTAATTAATGAAATCGCTTAATGTAAAGGGGCTTATCTTGAGGAATTCATCAGAAATTCTAAAGCTCATAATTAATTCCATTTATAGTTACAAAATCCTAAATGTACTTCCATTGAGTATTTCCATGGAAGATAAGAGGTTCAACTTGCTTACTGGCGAATAACGAAAGAGGCCGTAATCCCAAATGAGGCATTCTGCCTCTGTTCAAAAGCCCGAAATGTGTCTGGGCAGGTCATGTAAACAAAATCTCAGATAGTGTGAGACAGATAAACCACTGTCCCCCAAACTCACGCAGGTGCACACGCACATACACACACCTGTTTCTTCTGCCGTGCACCTTGTTAAGTAAATACTTAAGTTTGACTCTTCTAGCTTTCATATACTACGGACTGTGCCATTCAAACACATTTCTGTGCCTCAGTTCCCATATCAATAGAAGAAGGGGGCCACAGTATCACAGGTGCTTCGGGAACCCCTGATTAGGACTTCAAGAAACTTCAAGTAAATGAAAGGGAAAACAGCATTTGCTGTGTGCTTGTGTTCAGAAGTCAATCATGTGGTTGCAACAGAGAAAAATACAGCTAAGCTAGCTTAGCAAAAACAAATTTTGGGGGGACACCTGGCATGTTTAGTCAATAGAGTGTGTGACTCTGTTTTTGTTTTGTTTTGTTTTTTTAAGATTTGTTTATTTATTTGAGAGAGAGAGAGAGAGAAGAGCAAAGCAGGGAGGGGCAGAAGGGGAGGGAGAGAGAGGCCCCAAGGAGACTCCCCACTGAGTGCAGAGCCCAACAGGGTGCTCCATCTCACAACTCTGAGATCATGACCTGATCAGGGTCTCAACTGACTAAGCCACCCAGGCACCCCAATAGAGCACGTGACTCGATCTCAGGATCATGAGTTCCAGCCCCACGTTGGGTGCCTACTTAAAAAAAAAAAGAAAGAAAAGAAACAAAGTTTTTGGAAAGTATCAGTAATACCCAAAGGCAGGCATTAGAGTAGGACCTCATAAGGGATGAGGCCCAAGAAGTGGGTGCTCCAGAGCCCATACAAGTCTCATCGAATTCTAGCTGAAGAAGGCTCTCATTGCTATTTTTCTCTGAACATTGCCTTTCTTTTCTTCCTTTCTTTCTTTCTTTCTTCCTTTCTTAAAGCTTTTATTTATTTATTTGACAGACAGAGATCACAAGTAGGCAGAGAGGCAGGCAGGGAGAGAGAGGAGGAAGCAGGCTCCCTGCTGAGCAGAGAGCCTGATGTGGGGCTCCATCCCAGGACCCCAGGACCATGACCTGAGCTGAAGACAGAGGTTTTAACCCACTGAGCCACCCAAGCACCCCTGAGCATTGCCTTTATTTGTCCTTTCCTACCCAGTGGTTTTCTTTGCACTAGAAAAAGTAGCGCCAGTGGTGAAAAAGAAGTGAGTACATCCCTGCTGACCACTGATGTCTCCCCTCTAGAACTCAAGACCAACCAACAAGAGTCTCCATGTCCCTGTAAAAGATGAGAAGAGAGTCTGACTGGTCTAGCTTGGAGCAGCGATCCCCCCATGGTTGAGTCACTAGGGAGGCAAAGTGTTCAGTGGTTCTGACTGGGAGCCAGAGACCTGTTCTTGCCCCACCAACTGTGAGTTCCCAGCACTGTGGCAGAAGGCACGAGAGAGGTCTGTTCTGCCTTCGGCAGGCTAAGCCGGCTCACTCCCTGTCTCAATCTTTTCAACAACCTTACAACTCAGGGTTCTGTCCTCCTTTTGAAAAGAAAAAAAAAAAAAAAAAGCTGATGCTTAGAATTTTGAGGGACTCACCCAAGACCACATGGCAAGGAGCAGTTGAGGAGCCCATGTCCTCAGCACTGAGAGATGAGCGTCCTTGCTGCAAGTTACACCATTGAGTGGTATGTGCTATGTATGTTGGTTAACACAGCAAACACTTGACAATATTGTAGTCAGCTGATGGTTTTGCTTGGACATTCTAAGCACTGTAAACAATATTTGGGTCACTGATCTTTTATAAATGAGATGCAACAGTGAGTAGGACAATAAAAGGTGATAGTTTGCTTTCCTTAGCACACGCCTCCCGGGAACTAACAAATGGTCTGTGTTCAGGAAGAATAGAGATCATTCCGGTCATCTAACACGGCTCTGTATCAGGCAGAGTGCTAACTGCTTGACCTGCACATCACACTGAGTCCTCCAAAAACACCAATGATGGAACTACTGCTGTTATCCCCATTACTCAGATGGGGGGAAAAAAACAAACAGATTGAGAGAGACTTGGTAACTTGTTCCAGTCTACCATTACACATTGACCCCTCTGGGTTTTAAATCAGGGCCAGCTGGGGGGGTGCCTGGCTGGCTCAGTCAGAAGAGCACACAACTCTTGATCTTGGGCTCTTGAGTTCGAGCCCCATGTGGTGGATGGACACTCCATAGCTCTGAACCACTGGGCTCTGCCGACAGCTCAGGCATGCAAATATATCATATATACACCATACGTTAAATCTCTAGCTAATATTCGGCATATTTTCAAAAACATCAAAAATAATAATTGCCAGGAGTTTTTCATCCCACATTTACTGGCAGTCCATTCCGTACCAAATATTGAGCGAGGTGGTTTATATTTTGATTTTGTTTTGTAGACAGACTATAGTTGACTGATTTTCCTTTTTTAACAAGATACTGATCTGATTTCTTTTGAAAGAACTGACCCATCGGGGCGCCGGGGTGGCTCAGTGGGTTAAGCCGCTGCCTTCAGCTCAGGTCATGATCCCAGGGTCCTTAGATCAAGCCCCGCATCAGGCTCTCTGCTCAGCAGGGAGCCTGCTTCCTCCTCTCTCTCTCTCTGCCTGCCTCTCTGCCTACTTGTGATCTCTGCCTGCCAAATAAATAAATAAAATCTTAAAAAAAAAAAAAAAAAACTGACCCATCTTTCAAAGGAAACTTTGTTTTTTCATCTTTGTCTCTGATGAGAGGGAATTCTGTCCCTTGTCAGCAGACATGCCCAGAGTCCTCGGGAACGAATTCTGAAGGATGATTGCCCGGCCTCCAGCCTACTGCATGGGTATCTCGCATTCTTACTCACCTGGGTTCTCTCTTCAGTAATTCCTCAACTACAGCTCCTTGAGGTACTGGGTAAAGCAGGAAGAAAACAAAGATATGAACACATTGGTAAAACAACAAAAACAACAACAAAAAAAAAACAGCTTATATTTGTCACACTTAAAGAAAGTGAAATGTAAAACGCTCTACCCATGTGTGTTGTAAGTTAACAAAAGCCCATTAAACTGCATGTATTTAATAAGTATAATTCATTATAAACCCTATGTTTCAGTACTGTTAAAGGAAAATCAAAGAAGGGGCACCTGGATGGCTCAGTCAGTTGAGTGTCCGACTCTTGATTTCGGCTCAGGTCTTGATCTTGGGTTGGTGAGATCAAGCCCCATGTCAGGCTCCAAGTTCAATGTGGAGTCTGCTTGAGGTTCTCTCTCTCCTTCTGCCCCTCCCGCTCATGCTCTCACTCTGTCTATAATGAACAAATCTTTTTTAAAAAGTCAAATCAAAGAAGAGAAAGTGAGTAACACAATTGAAGGATTATATTAACAAATAAAGAATAAAGCAGAAGAAAAAAGAGAAAAATTCCATTCACAGACACATAGAGACACAGTAAAATCTAAAAGAAACAGCGTTCCAGAGGAAAATGAAAAGAGAATTTGGGCGGGTGGGGAAAAGGACCAAAGATTTGGTGGTTTCCAATCACTGTGATTCAGAATGTGGTCAGAGGAGCATGAAAACTGCCCAGAGCACCTGTGAAAACACAGACAGTTGGCCCTACTGTAAACCTACACGTCAGACTCACTGAGGGCCTGGACCCAGAAGTCTGTCATCAAAACCACCTCCTCAGTTTGTTCCCAGGCACACGAACACCTAAGAACCACCACCTGAGGATCGACAGGAGTGGCTCTGTGTGCCAAGATGCAAAACTTCAGAGGATTCCTAACCCCAAAGTCAAAACTGATGAATAATATTTTGTACTTTTAAGAAAGATGAGGACCTTGATTTTTTTTTTTAAATAGCAAAAGCATGTGAATTCACAACACAAATACTGTATTCCCATCAAATCTGAGAGCATTTCTTTTTGTCATTTTTAAGAAGGAAAACCCCATTTCCTGGTGGGACAGGGTCAAGCCTTATGTTTCATCTCAACAATTAAGACTGCTTGTTTTTTTTTTTTTAATTTTTTTATTTTTTCAGCATAACAGTATTCATTATTTTTGCACCACACCCAGTGCTCCATGCAATCCGTGCCCTCTACAATACCCACCACCTGGTGCCCCCAATCTCCCACCCCCCACCCCTTCAAAATTCTCAGATCGTTTTTCAGAGTCCATAGTGTCTCATGGTTCACCTCCCCTTCCAATTTCCCTCAACTCCCTTCTCCTCTCCATCTCCCCGTGTCCTCCATGTTATTTGTTATGCTCCGCAAATAAGTGAAACCATATGATAATTGACTCTCTCTGCTTGACTTATTTCACTCAGCATAATCTCTTCCAGTCCCGTCCATGTTGCTACAAAACTTGGGTATTCATCCTTTCTTTTTTCTTTTTTTTTTTTTTTTTTTACAGCTTTATAAACATATATTTTTATCCCCAGGGGTACAGGTCTACGAATCGCCAGGTTTACACACTTCACAGCACTCACCATAGCACATACCCTCCCCAATATCCATAACCCCACCCCCCTCTCTCAACCCCCTCCCCCCAAGACTGCTTGTTTTCTAATCATTGACAAGAGAGAGCTTCTGAGAACTTCCTGAATAATGTATGAAATTTTAGAACATATGCCCATTCTTACAAAGAAAATTTTCATAGGATTTATCAGATTTTCAGACTGGGTTAATGACTGTCCCCCATAACAAGAACCACTTCTTAAAGTTAATACAAAGACTTTTTAAAAATCATGTTGCATTTTTGCAACCATAGTCACAAAGCATACCTTGATTAATCCAATTGTCTTCACTGACCAGTCAGCCAAAAATTTCTTCTTCATTGTCTCAAACAGACAGTAAGGTCTGAAAATCAAGCTTCGATGACTGACAAATTTGGATTTGGAGATCAGAAACTGAAGTCAGATAACACCACCCATTTGATTCATCTTCTACAACTTTGTTTCCTCCTACATTCTATGGAGTTGTCAGTTACATCTATAATTTCTTTCTCCTGTAGAGTTCAAACTCCTTCCCTTCATGTCCATGTTTACATCACTGTCTAGAATTTTCTTTTACTTGACACTGGAGGAAATGACTGGTTTTTTAAACCCTCAAACACCAATGGCTAACAGCCCATGCTGCAAAGCCAGCCAATTTTCATGTATGTTTAAAGTTCACAGAGTTTCCATTCTTAATACAGATTTATAAAAGGAAATTTCAACAATTATAAATAGCATCATTTATCAAGTTTATTGCTCCAGCAAGTCTGATTTCAGAAGTTACCTGGCTGAATGACTTTTACGTGGCTCCGGTCTTCTGGCAAAAATTCATTTTTAAAAATTTTGGCACAAGGGGAAGGTGTAAGAAATGGTACACATGAAATACATACAGTTCTTGGCATATCAATTATACCTCAGTAAAACAGTTTTTAAAAAATAAGTAAATAGGGACACCTGGGTGGCTCAGTCAGTTAAGCACATCATGATTCCAAGGTCCTGGGATCAAGTCCCGCATTGGGCTCCTTGCTCAGCCAGGAGCTTGCTTCTTCCCCTGCTTGTGCTCTTTCTTTCTCTTTCTGACAAATTAATTTAAAAATCTTTTTAAAACATAAAAAAAGTAAATAAAAAGCTAAGGGGGAAAAGATAAGAGCACAAGAAACCCCAATCAGCACCACTGACTTTGCAAATTTATTTAGGCTGTGAAACAGAGACCAAGCCTTTGTTTTCTTTCCCAAGTCAGTCCCTTCCCCCTTTAATTATAAAGAACATACTGCAAATCACATATTTAGTCACCCTACAAATTAACCAGAATCCTTACAAAAACTAGAAATCAGTTCATATTTCATGTACCCAGAGAAGGTTCAATTAATCACAGAAACAAAAGAATTTTTAATGTGCCTGCCTCATCATTGCCACCAACACCTGCTCACTCCTAGTACCCTGAGTGCCCTTTGCCAATTCAAGTTATGTTTTAGAACTGACCTTAGCTTAAAATATATATTATTTTAAAAATAGGTAATCAGCCCAGTGTGTGCTTTGTGTGTCCTTTACCTGAGGCAACAAAAATAATATTCATTGGTGGTCAGTCTCTGTCAACAGTGGAGAAAACATATGTTTATCACTAATGTAGGCAATTTCGAAATATTTTACTTCCCTTGTCTTCTCCCTGAAAAATGAAATTTTATCAACCCTTAGGGTTTTTATCCACATTTCACTTCTGGGGGTGTCTTCACCCTCCCAGAGACCATGCTCAGGTTCGTGATTTGATCTCGTGAATTGTAGCCAAAGGGATCACCAAGGACATAACTAGGTATTGGCATCTCACTATTCTTTTCCATTCCAAAACCAACATGCGTAACTATAACAGAGGAAAGATTCTCATCATTCTAAGACAGATGTGCACAGCCTTCCAGAAAACGGGGGGAATTACTAATTAGATTCCTAAAATGCAGGCCTGAGATCAGGTACGTGATCAGCATCACCATGCCTGGGGAGCCCAGGACTTCCCTGCCCGCCCCAATCCCAGCCCCAACCTTGCTACAAAGACCCCACTTCTGTCATTCTGGGTAAGGCTCCAGATTCCAGCTTTTTGGAACACTTCTGTCACCAACAGGCGACAAGTTTTGGGGTCAGTTGAACGAAGCGAACTTTGAGAGTGTTTGAAAGCCTCTACGTCTCTAGGTTTTCATTTGAAGGATTCACAGTTACTTACAAAAGAAGTCATAGAAATACACGCGTTCCGACGTAGGGTTGGAAGAAACCACCACCCGCTCCCACTCCTGCATGCACAGAGGCAGTGCTCTGGGATATGGGGCGGGATCATGGCTGCTGGATGTGCTGTGTGGGACTCTGTCTCTTCCCTGCCTGTATGGCTCTCACCTGTCCTTCAGGAGCAAAAAGGGTGCAAACTACATTTCCCACACTTCCCTGCCAGCGGGGCTGGGTCCGGCGAGATTCCATCCATGTCAGGCTGTTATCCACCATCTCAAGAGATGAGAAAGAAAAAGCAGCAGCCTTCTTTCTCCAACAGCAGCTCCTAGCAGGAGTGTGGACATGGGTAGACAGGTGACTCCAGTGTTTGCCAGCAAATTCTAGGAGCCCAAGATATCCAAGTCCTCTGGTGGTGACCTTCCCAAGATTTCCCAAAAGCAACCTTCCTCATCTACACCCCTCCCCACTCCCCACCCTTAAAATGGCTGTGTAAGCCCTTTAGCCTCCGTATTAAATCTCTTCCTTCCTGGTTCAGAAGTGGCCATTGTTTCCTGGACATGGCCCCATCAGTCATGGTTACACCCATTAGCCCGTAGATCTTAGAGCTGAAGGTATTAATCCAGAAATTTGCTCTCTGTGCCCAGAAGCATTACAGTCCAGCAGACAGAATCTCCTAGAAAATGTACAGTAAAAACTCACAAATCCCAGAACTCCAGTGGGAGACTGCATATGAATCAACTCCTTGAAAATACAAGTGCTCCCTAGCATGGGCCCCAAGAGCAAAGGTGGCGAATCTCCCACAGGAGGAAAGACGCCTTCCACATTCATGAAGTTTCAGGAAAATTGGCTAATGCCTTCCTGGTGCGAAATGAACTCCAGTATGACACCTCATCTCTAATGTGGTGCTCTCCAGAGTTTTTCTCTCCTATGAAATCCAGGGCGACTTTAAAGGAAAGTGTGACACCAAAACTACTGGAAATGTAAGCATCTCCAAATACTAAATTCTTCAAGGGTTTGGGGAAAGATTTATTTTGGCATGAGTTGACTTTAGAAGTGTTAGAGGATGATGGATGTAAATATATGGATTTTTCTACCTTTCTTTGGTCAGAGGTAATTTCAGAAAGCAACCCAGAGTTTTAAAAGATGGCAGAGAACCTGGAAAATGAGGTCCCTGAGACGTACATGGTTCATAACACTTTCTGCCATGAGAGGGATGTTTTTCTCTGTGTAGTCCTCTAGGGTAGGTCCTGATTCCATGTGGCTGCTGAGCGCATGACACGTGACTGGTACAATGGAGAAAATGTGTAATTTTATGTAATTGTAATCTAAAAAATGTAAACAGTCACATGGGGCTACTGTCGGAAAGCAAAAATTTTTTAAACCTATTCGACACAGGTCTGACGACAATATAAAAATGTTATATTTATAAAACTGGACAGCCACATGTGGAAGAATGAAATGGGACCACTTTCTTACACCACACACAAAAATAAACTCAAAATGGATGAAAGACTTAAATGTGAAGCAAGAATCCATCAAAATCCTAAAGGAGAACAGAGGCAGTAACCTCTTGGACCTTGGCCACAGCAAGTTCTTGCTAGACATGTCTCTAAAGGCAGGAGAGACAATAGCAAAAATGAACTATTGGGACCTCATCAAAATAAAAAGCTTTTGCACAGCAAAGGAAACAGTCAACAAAAACCAAAAGGCAACCTACAGAATGGAAGAAGATATCTGCAAACATCTTATCAGATAACGGGTATCTTTAAGATACTAGATATCCTAGAATCTAGTATCTATGATCTTTAAAGAACTTATCAAACTCATCACCCAAAAAAAACAAGTAATCCAGTCAAGACGTGGGCAGAAGACATGAACAGACATTTCTCCAAAGGAGATACACAAATGGCCAACAGACACATGAAAAAATGCTCAACATCACTAGGCATCAGGGAAACACAAATCAAAACCACAGTGAGATACCACCTCACACCAGTCAGAATGGCTAAAATTAACAAGTCAGGAAATGACAGATGTTGGTAAGGATACAGAGAGGGGAACCTTCTTACAGTGTTGGTGGGAATGCAAGCTGGTGCAGCCACTCTGGAAAACAGCATGGAGGTTCCTCAGAAAGTTAAAATAGAGCTACCCTATGACCCAGCAATTGCATTACCAGGTATTTATTTGAAGGATACAAACACAGTGATTCAAAAGGGCACATGCACCTCAATGTTTATAGCAGCAATGTCCACAATACCCCAAATATGCAATGAGTCCAGATGTCCACCAGCAGATAAATGGATAAAAAAGATGTGGCAGGGGCGCCTGGGTTGCTCAGTGGTTTAAGCCTCTGCCTTCAGCTCCAGTCATGATCCCAGGGTCCTGGGATCAAGTCCCACATTGGGCTCCTTGCTCAGCAGGGGGCCTGCTTCCCTACCCACTTTCTCTGCCTGTCTTTCTGCCTACTTGTGATCTCTCTCTCTCTCTGTGTCAAATAAACAAATAAAATCTTAAATTAAAAAAAAATGATGTGCTATATATAAACAATGGAATATTATTCAGCCATCAAAAAAGAATAAAATCTTGCCATTTGCAATGACATGGATGGAACCAGGGGTATTATGCTGAGCCAAATAAGTCAGAGAAAGGCTAATACCATATGATTTCACTCATATGTGGAATTTTAGAAGCAAAACTGATGAACATAGGGGAAGGGAAGAAAAAATAAAAGAAGATAAAAATTGAGATGAGGCACACCCCAAGAGATGCTGAACTCTATAAAGCAAACTGAGGGTTGCTGGAGGGGAGGTAGGTGTTGGATGGGGTAACTAAGTAATGGGCATTAAGGAGAGCACGGGGTGTCATAAGCAACAGATAGAGCACTAAATTATACCCCTGAAACTAATTTAAAAAATTATAAAATGCATCATGTAGTCAATTTATGCACAAAAAATAAAATCTTAAAATTTATAAAATAAAAATTATAATCTAACAAAAAACAAAAATCTTATATTCAATAAGTACATTTATAGAAAGAATAAAATTACATCAAAATATAAAATCCTTTATATAGCATTAATAATAAATTGACTGCTATGTAAAGTCAGTATGTACTGAAGTCATAGCTATATATTGCTTTCCAATTTAAAAATTTTATTTTGGGGGCACCTGGGTGGCTCTTTCGGTTAAGGGTCTGCCTTTGGCTCAGCTCATGATTCCAGGGTCCTGGGATCAAATCCCAAGTAAGGCTCTTTACATTGTGGAGAATCTGCTTGAGATTCTCTCTCCCTCTTCCTCTGCCCCTCCCCCTGCTCATGTTCTTTCTCTCTAAAATAAATAAATAAAAATCTTGAGAAAAAAATTGTTTTTAATTTTGGGGCACCAGGCTGGCTCAGCTGGTAGAGCAGGTACTTTTAATCTTTAGGTCATGAGTTTGAACCCCACGATGGGCATAGAGACTGCTTAAAAAATAATAAAATAAAATATTAATGCTTAAAAAATTAGTTAGATTTTAATTAGACAAACAGTAAATGAGAACATTGTTGTTAACCCTTCAAACAATTCAGACAAACACCAAGCCCCTACACCCCATCAGTCATTTCCATTCCTCATGTCCTCTGGGGGCATGGCAGAAATACTGTTATAGGTTAGATGTATATATTTTCAGAATTTCTTCCATGCACTTAGAAACATATTTGTCAGAGATGTGTGGGTGGCTCAGTCAGTTAAGCATCTGCCTTCGGCTCAGGTCATGATCCCAGAGTCCTGGGATTGAGTCCCACATTGGGCTCCCTGCTCAGAGGGGAGTCTGCTTCTCCCCCACCTTCTGCCCCTCCCCCTGCTTCTGGTCTCTCTCTCTGACAAACAAATAAAATCTTCAAAAAAGAAACATATTTGTATATAGATACAATCTATGGATTCATTTTAGATTAAATTAGAACATATTTTCTTATTCTCAGTATAGTTGCACATAGACCTCATTCTTCCGCATGGCTGTGTAGCCTTCCTAAGTGTGGAATTTTGTGTGTGTGGCTTGACCATTTTGATCATTCTCCCCTTGCTAGAATCCTTTTTTTTTTTTTTAAGATTTATTTATTTATTTTAATTGGGAGACAGAGAGAGAGAGACAGCCCATAGAAGGAGGGGGAGAAGCAGGCTCCCAGATGAGCAAGGAGCCCAATGTGGGACTTGATCCCAGGACCCAGGATCATGACCTGAGCTGAAGGAAGATGCTTATCCAACTGAGCGATCCAGGCGCCCTTCCCTTGCTAGAATTCTAATTTATTCGTAGCTTTTTTTTCTATCACAAACAATATCACAATGAGCATTCTTTTATGAATTCTTTTTGTATATTTTAAATTTTAACATTTCCCTCTGTGATGACTGTATAATTCATATTCACCATTGCCTCCCCTGATATTATCAAAGTTTGGGGAGTTTGTGTTTTTTGGGTTTTTTTTTTTTTTTTTTGTCAAACTGAAGAGCCAAAAGTGAATCTTATTTAGATTTTCCTCTATTTACTAATGAGGTCAAGCACCTTCCCATATGCCTGCTAAATTTCATCTTTTGTGAATTGACTATTTAAATCATTCATATCATTTTTTAAATCAGGAAAACACATATGAAAATACACGAAGATTAGGGCCAAATTATCTCTTCTGGAATATACAGTGCCTTGCACACACGGCTCTGTAAATACTTCCTGAATAAATGAATAAAACAGACAATACCACAAAAATCTCTCTCTCTCTCTCTCTCTCTCTCTCTCTCTCTCTCACATACACACACACACACACACACAAAAGGATAAACGAAGTCCATACTATTTTTAACCTAAGTTCCATATCTCAGAGTATCAGGTGTGGACAAGTAAATGACAAGTTTATATCACAACCTCTAGAACTCCCCATTATTCTACTAGACCAGTAAACTGTAAAAATCCAACTTAAAAAAAAATACTCATTCTATAACCCCCTTAAAAAGTATTTCTGATGGAACTGTTATTCTAATTCCAAGTAATTTTTCTCCACACTTCAAGCTCCCTAAATTCTCCCCAGTAAAATAAGAATATTTTAATTCATGGACTTTATGAATTTCACAGAGTTGATCGCCATAGCTAGATGATTAAGATAATTCAAGATCCTTTCCAGCACAAATACTCCAGAATGTGTCCACTCCTGCCTTATCAACACCCGCTCTGGTAAGAGTACTCTGTATTTCTCTTGGTGGACTCTGCTCCTTCCTAGTCTCCATCCACAAGGCATCTACAAGGGTACCTCCAATCCCAACCCTTTGGGTGGGTTTAGAACCAAAAATTGGCTTGAGTAGCCAAGTGGAGATGATTATTTATCACCCCCAGGGCTTCTGCAGGAGCAGTAGAGGAAGTCAGTCTCTTTCCAATGTAAGTCCAAAGGGACTA
Organism: Lutra lutra; assembly: GCF_902655055.1. Classification (NCBI taxonomy): domain Eukaryota; kingdom Metazoa; phylum Chordata; class Mammalia; order Carnivora; family Mustelidae; genus Lutra; species Lutra lutra. The sequence continues at coordinate 146,669,375 of NC_062282.1, forward strand.
TGAGCCATTTTGCTACCTGGTCTGCAAAACATGCTTGAGAACAAAACCAAAGGAAAAGTGAGTGAAGTCTGGAAATGGACATAGAAACAGGGCAGGAAAGGAGAGAACCACGTCCTGAGTGTGACATTTAAACCAATGCGATCAAGTTGCACTTGAAATCCTATTTACCCGTCAACTTTGCAAAGTACCCTAAAATATGAAATTCAAAAAAAATTCTTTTTCAGTCCTCTTTTACTTGATACCACTGGAATTTGGGTTTTGGTCCCTTATGATGGAAAAAATCCCCACTCACACATTTGAACCACAAGTATTTTTTTGAGGGCTCATTCTGAATTATCAAATATCCAGGGACCTCACCTTCCCTCCGCCTCTCTGATGGCCAGAGACTTTGTCTGAGCCTGCACTTCTGCAGCTGACCACAGCATCGCTTCTTAGGTGTGCAACATTTTCTCTGCATTAAATTCTCTCATGCAAATAATGGTACAGAAGCTACACAGATCAAATGATACCATCCTTGTTTTATTAATGAGAAAAATGGAGACACGACAAAGCTAAGGAAGTTCAAGGTCTGGGACAATATCCAAAACTTCCAACTCTGCTACTTCTTCAGAGCCCCTGCATTTCCCCAACGATGCTAAAGGTGCGGTGAATGAGCAACAAGACCCAAAACACTGCAGAAGTTGTCAGTGTCTCACGATGCCATCCTGGACATTTCCTGGCCTTGTGCACTGGAAACCACTTTTAGTTTATACTCTACAGAAAGGTATATGGAAATGCCCTCTTCTGCAGTAATAAACAGCACACAGTCAAGGCTGTTCCCTATCACAGTCAATGCTGATCCCACCAAAGGATGAAGCGGAAGGAAGGACAACTCTCAGAAGCCACTGAACCTTCTGGCAACCAGCTTTTTAAAGGAAACAGGGTAAACGCGGCCAACAGCATAGTGGGAGAGTTAGGAACACCATCTGGAATTAGATAAATTGGTGCCTGGATGTGAGGTTTGTCACTTAATCCTTGTGTGACGTTAGTACGTCACTATGCTATTTTATTCTCACCACCTCCTCTGAGTTGGCTCAACCCTCCTCCGTCCCGGTGAGGGGCAAGGAGGGGAGCCATTTAAGCAGTCGCTCCAGCCTTGAGAAGCCTTAGCAGACCAAGGAGCCTCGGTCATCTCCCTGTTCTTCCTAGCTTCCTTCCAGGCACTGATGACACGACATCGTTTACTACACAGTTTTTTACCAATCTTGACTTGCATTAGAGCCAGAAGAGCAGCGGTGACCCAACCCACACCCACCGGAACCAGCATTGGGTCAGGGTTACACCTCATTCTTTCTCTGCAACATAAACCCCTCCCGTACCCCTTCTCCGGCTTTCCTAGGAGGTGATACTCAGGAAACCAGTGACCATGGCTCTGAAGACCATTCACAGAGTTCATGCATGGGTTTTCTGGTTTTCGTTTTTTTCGTTAGAATATCATGCATTTGGAGAAGGGTTCCCATTGTCAGAAACTAGATGCTGGACAAGAACAGTCTTTCCTTTCAGATCCTTTGCCTTGTTTGCTCAAACCTGAAATGTGTCAGCCACAAACACGCTTTGGTCCTCCTACCCCTTATTCTGTCAGCTTCTCCACAAGGTACCGGAGGTGTGGGCATCTCTCAGGGACTTGCTCATTCCACATCATCTAACTAGCCTCCCCGGATGCAGGGCTTTTCCCTACTGATGGGGAGTACCCAAACCTGTCCTCTCTGAGCCTTGGTTGTCCCATCTGTAAGATGGGAGCAGAGAGAAAACATTGTGCTCAGCTAGAAAACTATGCGTTCTCTAGAGGAGATCCTCCCAGGAAGCTACTCTGCAGCTCTGGTCTGAAGACAGGCAAATTTTGTCCAGTTAAGTAGAAACTGAGTTGACTTCCCTTACCCCTGACTGTGGAAAAAACCATGTGTGCCTCTGCTTGTTTATTTGCTTCAGGAGTTCTGATCTACAAACGTGTTTCTTCTTTGGATTTTCTTTTGAGTCAATTGTAACATCTGCCTGGTTCTCTTGCTGATTAATTAGCAGGATAATATCTTTAACACCCATTCTTTTTTTTGTGTGTTTGAGGGTAGTCATCATTTCACCACCCTTTTTGAAAATTATTTTTAACATAAATAAAAACATTACCCATCTCAGAGGGCTGGAGATGAAGCTTGAGTCTAGTCGGACTCCTCGAAGAGAGGCAGCTGCTGTGTCTACAAAGTAATGTTTACAAAACTTAGTATGCATTAAACACTCAATAAATGTTATCTGTGATTATTTCAAAAGAGGTCATTTTTCAACCAATAGTTTTTATTTTTAATGTTTAAATAAATCTTCAGATAAACGACTATCAGAATTGCTAGCAATAGATGTCTGGGGGGAAAAATGGACCTTCTTCCCTCAAAATTAATAATGTTGGCTCCCAGCCTGGCCAACCCATGTTGAACAGCCCCCCTTCTCTGGGAATAATGCCTTGCTGAAGCTTTCTCCCATCTGGGCATTTTCTTCATAAAACATAGTAATCAAAACATGGTAACAGAAATTTTCTAACTGGCAACAATAGGGAATCTGTGTGAAAAGTGGAAGTAATTACTTCCAAGTACGAAATAAGAATGTGCCTCTAAAAGCAAATAGGAAAGGTTAATTCTCAGGCCTCTGGCAGATCTGTGTTACAATGTTCCAAAGTACAACCACAGCACGGAGCCCCAACAATCATGCCTTGTTCCCGTTTTACTTCTTAAGCTTATAGCTAAAAAGACATTCCCCAGCCATTTGCTGTTGCTTTCTACCAACTGCTGGCCTTTGTCCTTTGGGGGACAGAAATTTCCTCCAATGGATGGGGCGATGGCAAAGAATGGGAAAGAGTTTATCACGTATGTATTTTTTAAGTAATAAAACAACCATATATTGTGATGAACGATTATTTTTCCTGCCACTGATGTAATTTAACGATTGTATTTAATCTTATTTTCCCACGTGTGAATACTTCCAGTATTTGAGTTTCTTTTTCTCCCTCCCAGTATTTGACTTTCTCTCTTGCTTCTCATTTACAGAAGAAGCTGCTGTCAAATCTTTAACTTTCATCGTAGGTCTTCAGCCAAAGAAAACCATACAGGAAGACTAACAGTCACTGAAATGCTCTATACATAAGGCTCTGATATTACAAAAATTCCAAGGAGATTTTGTATTTTTCTCACCTTTGCTTGCTTGCAACAAACACATCCCATCTTCAAAAAGCTTTTCTATTTTTACCTTACTGAATTAAACTTTTTCTATTAACATGATTTGCTTCTTAACAATGATAGCTAGTCCTAATGACCAAATCTGTTTTCTGCTTGTTAGTGTAGACGTGTGGGTCATCATAGTAGACACTCTATGGAATTGCCAGATGCTTGATTCAATCAGAGGTCTTCGATACCACACATACCCTGTCCCATTATGCAGCTACTCTAATCCTAGCCAATCAAATGTACTATGCACATTCCATTGATTGCCTCCATGATTAGTCATCACAGCCTAGAAATGTCATCAAAAAGAAAACCATCAACTCAACCATACACTGACAGGGTAGAGACACTGGAACCAAGGCTAGCCTGGGGAAATTTAGTATGGCTAGAACTATCAAAGAGTTGCAGCCATTCTGTGTAAGATTGGTAAGAACATTGCCAGCTGGACCCAAGAGGCGTCTGTACCAGACATCTTTACCACCCCATTAGACCTGATTCACAGTATGCACCCATTCCCCACACAAACCACCACCAAAGCAGAGCATTTCAGTGAGAGAATTTGCAAAAGACAACTAATTCTAACTTAACAAAGTCCTCTAAGAAGCCTCAACTGATAGAAAGGCATTTCTCCCTGGACCACTGAGCTTTCTTCTTCATTATGCACGTGGTGCATATTTGAAATAACGGCACGTGAGAAGAGAAGGATTAGTGTGAACTCTGTTAATCAGGGAAAGCTTCACTGAACAGACGAAATCTCTTGCACTTTTTTGCAGGTCTCCTGAAAATATGCATGCATAATGTTTCATCAGCTTCTCACACTATATACCTTAAGAGCATCTTACTCCCTTCTGTATTCTGAGCTCCCAAAACCTGTCACAACCCATCACCAAAGCTCTCTTACCTGAGCGATTCACATTGCAGGCGTCAGGCAGGCGGCAGCCCTCCTGCACATTTGTATACTTACTCCCCTCTGCACCTGTTCGGGCCAACTGCACATTCTATTGTAATTATTAAAGAAATAAAAGTGGGAGGGGCACCTGGGTGGCTCAGTGGGTTAAAGTCTCTGCCTTCAGCTCAGGTCATGGTCCCAGGGTTCTGGGATCGAGCCCTGCATACAGCTCTCTGCTCAGTGGGGAGCCTGCTTCCTCCTCTCTCTCTCTGCCTGCCTCTCTGCCTACTTGTAATCTCTGTCTGTCAAATAAATAAATAAAATCTTTAAAAAAAATAAAAATAAAAAATAAATAAAAGTGGGAGCAGAAAACATCATCGTCGTTCTTCCAACTTACTTCCAAGAAGTAAGTTCAGGCTTTAGAAAAACTCGATGAAGGTGAGTAGCTACCAAAAAAAAAAAAAATTAAATTAAAAAATGCTGTTAAGGGAGTTGGGGACCAGAGAGAGATAAATAATCAGAGGAAAAACACAGATTTATGCCTTCAGGTTGCCCTGAGGGTGTATGTGAGTTCCTGTTCCATTTTAAACAAACCCTCCAAAAAGAAATCCATGGCAATGTATTATGGGAGTTGGGGTGAGGAAAGTAAGACAATTCCAGGGAGCAGCCACTAAGAGAGACTAACAAACCGATGTATGGTTATGGATGTCACGTTACAATATTTAGGTTAAAATTTTTTTTGTCTGTAGTTCCCTGGTCTGACTTTGAATCAACAGCCCAAGTGTCAGTCCCCATGGCTTTAGCTAAAAGAGTTCTACTAATAGCAATATTCCAAAAGGGTTAAGTGAAAGGCTCTCTGACGAGGTGAGTCTAGAACGCAAAGGGTATACGGGCCTACAAAGGCAGAATGGTAGGAAGCAGAGGGCTCAGGAGAAGGCTGGGTAAACCTGAAGAGCGACGGTCCTTGCTTCTCCCCACGCCCGGCTCCGAAGATTTTGCTCTGCTAGGCTGGCCTCATTTTAAGGGACAAAATTCAAAGATCATTTCCTCCCTCCTGAGGCGTTTCTGTATCCTGCCGTCACTTCCAATTACTTGTTCACTACCCTGAGCCACTTAGAGACATCTTACAAGGTTTCTTAGTCATTTTACCTCACATCAAAATATGCCAAGACGTCAGTACCGGTCCTGTCTGGATCCAGCCCAAGGCAATGCGCTGTGTTTTTCATGTTTTGTGTTGCTTATTAAGAGATAAAGATTTGGGTTTGTTCATTAGGCATCATCTCAAAAACTGTTCCATAAGCTTATATTGACTTCTTGTGAGAACTAATCCTTCCAATGTTTCTTACCCGGAAATGTTCTAGGAAATTCCAGACCAGAGCATCATAGAATTAATTGTGCCTTTTCAAGGTCTGCTCTAAGAAAAAGAAAAATGCAAAAAAAGAAAAAAGGAAAAAAAAGCAGTTATAAAGGCTTGGATGAAGATGAAATAACAGAATTCATTAAAATCACCTTTTCCCTCCTTTTAAAGTTTATCTTTCCCAAATTCACTGGTATCCATCTGAACCCTAACAAGTGCTCAGAGCTCCCCAAAACTGACAGTCCAGAAATGCCTGCACAGATCCTTGTCATGCATCTCTTGCCTTGGCCTTCCTTTCCCTCACTGCTCAGAAACCCTTTCCCAGTTACTATGGGCCAGGCCTGGGAGGTGCAAGCGAAACTTCCCAGCATCATTCGGATGTTGACCCTCAAACCCACATATGTGAGCCAGACCTCTGCTGTCAGATCTGTCTGTCCAGAAAAAAAAAAAAAAAAAAAAAGAGAGAGAGAGAGAGAGAGAGAAAAAAGAAAAAAGAAAAAAGTCAGGCTGCAAAGAGAGAGCCCAGTTCAGCAGCAGACATTCACAACCATGATTTTGATGAACTTCTTCTATTTCACATTCTAAACATCAACAACCCTGTTCTACAGGATATCTTTTTGTCCTTCAAAAATATGTGGTTTTTACTTTTGAGTGTGGCACACATAGGATTTTTTTATTAGATAGTTCTTTTCTTTTTTTAATTTAAATTCAATTAATTAACATATAATGTATTATTTGTTTCCAGGGTACAGGTCTGTGATTCATCAGTCTTACACAATTCATAACGCTCACCACAGCACTTACCCTCCCCAGTGTCCATCCCCTGCCACCCCATCCCTCCCACCCTCCTCCCCTCCAGTAATCCTCAGGCTGTTCCTGAGATTAAGAGCCTCTTATGGTTTGTCTTCCTCTCTGATTTCATCTTGTTTCATTCTTTCCTGTCTTCCCCTATGATCCTCTGTCTTGTTTCTCAAATTCCTCATAACAGAGATACCACATGAAAATTGTCTTTGTCTAATTGACTTATTTCGCTTAGCATAATGCCCTCTAGTTCCATCCCCGTGGTTGCAAATGTTAAGATTTCATTTCTTTTGATGGCTGCATAGTATTCCATTGTATATATGGATCACATCTTCTTTATCCATTCATCTGTTGATGGACATCTAGGTTCTTTCCATAGTTTGGCTATTGTGGACATTGCTGCTATAACATTTGGGTGCACGTGCCCCTTCAGATCACTACGTTTGTATCTCTAGGGTAAATACCCAGTAGTGCGATTGCTGCGTCATAGGGAAGCTCTGCTTTCAACCTTCTGAGGAAACTCCATGCTGTTTTCCAGAGTGGCTGCACCAGCTGGCATTCCCACCAATGGTGTAGGAGGATGTGATTTCTTTTGTCTCTAAATAATCCCAGAGGAAGGGAATGAGTTCTACTATCCTGGAAAACAAACAGAGCTGATAAATGATAGAAAGATACATAGATGATTAGAAATAAAGGGACATATGATCTGTTGTGTTTATAAGAAGCATCTACCTAGGGACATCTGGGTGGCTCAGTAGGTTGGGCATCTGCCTTGGGCTCAGGTCATGATCCACGGTCCTGGGATGGAGCCCCGAACCTGCTCAGTGGGAGCTTCTCCCTCTCCACCCTGCTCATGCTCTTTCTCTCACATAAATAAATAAATAAATAAAATCTTTGAGGGGAAAAAAAAGCAGCAGCAGCACTTACCTACTACATGAAGTTGAACCATGAGTTTTTATCAAACACAACACGAACACCATCCATTCCTAATAAATCACTCTTCCAGAATTATTAAGGCTTCCACCTTACTTAACTTTTCCCACAGAAGCAGGGTGATCCAACTACTTGAAACGGAAGTAAGGATATTCTCATAAGGCCTTCCGGAAACCCCAGAAACAGTTCAGGGTAAACAAATCTCCCAGAGAAGAGCTAGCATCTTTTTTTCTTTCTTTTTTGATACCTAGAGCAGCAATAAGCATCTAGAGCAAGCAGCTGCCTTCCTTCCTATCAGCTGAAGGACAGGGCATTTTCTGGAGCCTGTGAACCCTGGCGTCCCGCCCAAGTCTGCCTTCCACAGGCATGGCTCTTGTCTTTTTGCCTGGTTCAAACTGTCTGCTCTTATCGCATCTTCTCAGAGACATCCAGGGGATTCATTTAACCCTACCGATTCTTTTTGTGACATCAACCACAGGTCATTGGCACTTACCGTGGGTATACATTGTTGTCAACAAACCAGGTCTCCCACAGAGTGGATGCTGAACTGCGGACAGTGACATAAACACTAACTCAGTGTGTCTGCTGAAAACATGATCGGAACTTCACTGGGTTATAGTTGCCTGTGGCCTCGTTGGTCTGAATATAATGCAACGATGTGTGTTCCCAAGCATGTAGGTAGTGGTAACGGTATTTTTGATGCCGTTTCATAAATGTTTTATGGTTTACCGAGGACGTTAAAAATGTTTTCTGCAGCAAGCAAATAGCTCATAAGGTTTCATTCAACAGGACTTTCAGGCAAAGACAGCTCAAACATAAATCGACTCTCCTAATAAACAGGTATATGTTGCAGTCGACATTCACGGATGACATTTGTGTGGAGGAAGTGTTAGATTTGGAAAGTGTGTGCCGTGCTCTATGCTGGGCTCTCCCACTCTGGCTTCTAAGAGTGCATGACCTTAAAGGCGCACGTCCATGGAGCGTGGTCCCAGTTCCTGAACCCACAGCCAACCAGAGAGCTTCCTGGTGGTTTCTGCACCATTAGCTCCTGTGCAATCCAGAATATCTTTAGGCTCTGCCATTGACTTTACTGGAATCACCAAGATTTCCAAACAGGGCAGGATGTGGTCATACATGTGAGTGATGGTTGAAAGATTCAGAAACAGTGGAGAACAAGGACAGCTCAGGCAAATCCTTTTTTTCTTTTTTTAAAGATTTTTATTTATTGGGGCACCTGGGTGGCTCAGTGGGTTAAAGCCTCTGCTTTTGGCTCAGGTCATGACCTCAGGGTCCTGGGATCAAGCCCCACCACATTGGGCTCTCAGCTCAGCGGGGAGCCTGTTCCCCCGACACCTGCCCGACCCCACACCACCGCCTGCTTCTCTGCCTACTTGTGGTCTCTGTCTGTCAAATAAATAAATAAACATCTTTAAAAAAAAAAAGATATTTATTTATTTATCTGATATCTTTTTAAGATTTTTATTTATCTGGTAGAGAGAGAGAGAGAGAGCGCACAAGCAGGGGAAGTGGCAGAGGGAGGGAGAAGCAGGTTCCACAGTGATCAGGGAGCCTGGGTTGAAGGCAGAGACCTAACCTACTGAGCCACCCAGGGGCCCAGCAAATCCTGTTATAGCAATCCCCACTATCCCTCTTTCCTTCTTAGCAGAACCAGCACTCAAAGCCCTTCTTTAAGATTGCTAGTAGTCTCCACCAGTGATCCAATGTGGCACTCGAGGGTAGAAGTTACTTGCCACTCTGCCAGATTACATTTCAGGATGCAGTAGTTCCACAGCATACTGGGGGGCAGAGGAAAACAGGTCTTATAATCGAGATAAGCCAACAGTGTTGCATCCTCCATCCTGCTTTTGGGGGACTTGCATTTTAAAGGCCCAGAGAAGTCCTGCAGAAAGGAAGCCTAGTCCCTTTGATTAACGCAGCCTTTCCCACACTCGCAAAAATAGCAGAAGGTCCCTCAAAATGTACGTGGCAAAACCTGCACTTAGAATCTATCTCCTCATCTCCACGTGTGAGGCCGATGTGAGGGCCACACAGCCCCCTCAGGGGGGTGGCTATGGAAAGAGAATGCCGGGGTATCCTCTCTCTCCCTCTCACATTCAACAAACAGTTCCCTGGGACTCCCAAAGTCCTCTGGAGATCTTTGCATATAAAAGGGAGTGCACAGAAGCCCCACAGCAGCCAGCAAACACTACAGACCAATAGCTATCCAGCCTCTAGCCCCTGGCTTCCTGCCCTGGCAAGGGCACTGGGCGCTTTGTGCTCACTCCTTAAATACAGGCTGTGTTTCCCATCTACTCGGAATCTGTAAGTGACCATGTTTGTTTTCGAATGGTTGATCAAATACCATAAAATTATATCCAAATACACCAATGCCTTAATAACCTAAATTAAATTGGATAAACTGCAGGTTGAACTTGGGAAAATTAAAGAATAATTAAATTGGAATTTTCTGCTTGATAAAGATCTCAGAGGTCTAATCCCCTCATTTTATAGGTAAGAGAATGGAAGCCCAAGGAAACGAAATACATGTCAAAAGAAATCGAGTGGACTGTTTTTTATGGACCCAGAACAATGCAACTACATGTTGACAAATTCATTAGCACACAGAATGGATTTTTAGGACATTGTATATTAGATTAAAGGAGCCCTGGTGATGAGGAAAATCTAAACAACTGATGGGTTATCCAACAATCAAACAACTCTCCTTCAAGTGTGCCTGCCTGGCTCAGTCTGTAGGGCACATGAGCCTTGATCTCAGAGCTGTGAGCTCAAGCCCCACACTGAGTGTAGAGCTCCCGTCTTTAAAAACCTAACTAATGAATCTATCTCTAATTTATTTACTTCTTTTAGTTACACTGATCACCTTTCTGTTGCTTTACATTCGATAAGGTAAAAGGGTACGGTATCGCCTGGGTATACACATAGATACAAATGTGGGCCCTTTGGTGTTCAGCACCCCAATTTCATTTCACATAAGCTATCCTAAGCCCCTCTCATGAAGTACATGCATAGACTTGAGTTTATGGTTTGCTTAATGATGACAGAATGAGAGATGATAAATCTGATAGATGGGAGACGAACTGAGCTAGATTTGTCCATTATAAAACAGCAAGGCTCAGAGATTATTTAAGACTTCCTTGAATTTCAAACTGATATGGGTTCCTAGCTTTATAATTCGCAAATGCCTTCTAAAAATCCCCAGTATCCCCTGTGCAAACATCGAGGCAAATACGCGGGGAGCTCCCGGACAACAATATCGGAGAAGCTGAAATAGCAGGTTACAAAGCGGACCTCATCTTCAGCTTTTCCCCGTTTCATTCAAACCTGTCGATGTACTGGGCTGGAGAATGAAAAGGCATCAGAAGGTCAGGTTTTGGAGGATCAAACTTTCCATTGTTCTTTGACTCAGAGATTGGCTGTGAGTACAGAGCTTTGCATAAGAATTAGTCCTCTTTGCCTTACCAAGTCAGCTATTTTCAGCACAGCCTCGCAATCTTCGATTTCTGGGTATGTAACTATGGCAATAAGATTAAATGGCATTCAGTAAAATTCATTTTACAAATTAGCTTGGGAGGGTGTTGTCCATGATGGTGAGGAAGAAGCAATGCGAAACAATGAGGAAACAACAGGGAGAATGAAATCGGGTTTTATAATCATCTTCAGGGTCATCCTCAAAACCATCTTTACTCTGTGGCAGTTTGCGAGTGATGTATGGTGACTTGGAAAAAAAAAAAAAAAGATCAGATAACTGCTTGACAGATTCCTTGACTCAGCGGAAGGAACCACACCTCTCCACTTGCCCCTGGACCATCACACAGCGTCCTTTGTCTGTGAGTGTTTCTGGGTCTGTGAGCTTGCCAGAGGTTTTGATCTGGGACTTTTTATACTAAGTAATAGTCAAATCAATTTCAAACACCTTCATTACAGTACACAGCTCATTATGTTCTGGCATAACGTTTGGTTCCAAGCCCCAGGCCACGTTATAATGAGGACAGGAGTGCACACCAGTCCATGCTCCACAGTGACTCTGTATTTCTAGGCGACAGCTGCAGTCACCGCTGGTCTAGGTGGAAAGCAGGCACTCATTCGCAGCCTTTAAAGATGCCTTCCTAATGTTTTAAACGGTTTGCCATAAAACGTGGTTTGGTTTTTTTTTTTCCTTAATCAAAGTATAGCTGACATATAATTTAGATTAGTTTCAGGTGTCCAACATAGGGACTCCACACCCACATACATTATGAAGTGATCACCACGATAAATCGAGCTACCGTCTGTCACCACGTAAAGTTGTTACAGTATTATTAACGATATTCCCTGAGCTGTACACTGTAGTTCCCCATCTTACTGATTTTGTAACTGAGACTTTGTATCTTTTCATCCCCTTAATCTTGTTACATTGTTCATTTTTTTCCCTTTCTGTTGGAAGCCTTTTTTAGAAATGTATATGTAGATATGGAAAAGCTGACGTTGGATAAATATTTTTTCAAATCCTTTTTTAAAAAATATTTATTCATTTGAGGGAGAGAGAGCACAAGCACAGGGAGCAGCGGGCAGAGGCAGAGGGAGAAGCAGAATCCGTCCTGAGCAGGGAGTCTGATGCTAGACTCGATCCCAGGATCCTGAAATCATGACCTGAGCTGAAGGCAGACGCTTAACCATCAGAGCAACCCTAGGGGCACCTATTTTTTTCAATCCTTAGTAAGTGATTTAACATGCACACATAGTATGGTACATAAAAAGTAGTTCTCTTATATCTGTTTTTTTAAAAGAAATTGTCTATATATCAATGTTGTCTATTTCTCTATATGCCTATGTCTCTATGTGCGGAGGTGTATCAACCTCCCTTCAAAACATAGATTCAAGACAATTACTTTATATGCAAAGTTAGAGGATAGCTTGCCATCTTCTCCATCATGGGTTCACAAAGAAACTCCAGGGCCTGGACTGGCCAACAGGCTGACGTATATTTACCCTTCTTCTTTTGGTAAGGCAGGAAAATGAACATAACCCTCACGGCCTCATTTTTGCTCCATAGTATTTGCACTATTTCAATGCCTAAGTGACCATCCATGAAATTGTGACATTACACTTGAAATAAATGTGACACAGTGTTGGCCGCCAGTGTTTTTCCTCTCCGATTTAATTATAAATTCTTGCTAAGAGACAATAATAGAGGAATTACTTCACTGGACACACAAGACATTACCAAAATTACTTGTGTTTCTCTGTTGCTGGGAATATAAGGTAGCGGGGCAGAAATTCTTTTCACTGTCACAACTGATTATCATTGATTAATTGTTTATAACTCTAGATGGAAACAAATGCATACTGGCATATAAATAATCATAACTTGTTTTCTTCCCGGCAAGTCATGGTCTGCTTGGCATCTGAGAAAATACTAGAGGAGCAGAGGAATTGAAAATTTTTTTTAAAAAAGGATTTTTTAAAAAAGGATTGTCACGAAGATAAAACAGATTTTATGCAGCATAAGCAAGTGCTAGGAGTTTTCATGTTAACCTTGAAACTCTACTTGAGAATGGGATTCAGCAATATTTTTATAGTTAGCCCTGAATATCTTAGAGGGATCTATGGGAAGAAAACAGTCCTTATGTAAAAGACCATCGGTTATAATGTAATATGACAGCCAAGGTCTCGCAGAGGGGCCCCGATTACTAAAAGCAGAATATTATCTGCATAATCCAGGGTCAGCAAATGGAGATGGAACAGACCAAAGGGTAACTTGAAATCGAGCCTTGTCCTTCAACACCTGTCATTAAAAGCCTTGGTTTCAAGTGGCGGAGGGGATCACATCTAGAGAATGAGAAAGCTCGCGCATCAGGAAGGCTGCAACTCCGAATGGGTCTATGCAGATTGGCCGGTCCCGAACTTGTTTGCTACTCTGGAGGTTAAAGACAAAGAGGCAGCCAAGGTCCACAACAGGGAAGAATTAAGTCGTGAAGTAGCCTTCACATTAAGCAAGCACACTGAGAAATAAATCTAGATTTACAGACAAATGTATTTGTCTTAAACACAGGTTTTGGGGCGTCTGGGTGGTTCAGTCGGTTACATGTGTGTCTTTGGCTCAAGTCAACATCTCAGGGTCCTGGGATGGAGCCCTGCATCGCAGTGGGGAGCCTCCTTCTCCCTCTCCCTCTCCCCCATCCCCACCCCCAACCGCTGCACATGTGCTCACTTGCTGTCTAATAAAGAAATACTTAAAAAAAAAAAACATGTTTATCTCAGAAACATTATACAGTATATTCATAAGATAAGGGTTTTGCATAAATAATAACATCTGAGTCACTACAGTTACAATCACTACATTTTGTCCCTAACATTTTCAGGTCAGGTGTAAGTGAAGGATACCTACATTTCACTTCCCAAGACCAAACGTCAGTCTGTTTAAAATAGCTGTTTTCTATCTTGGCCTGTTTCTGTGGAGGATGAAATGAACTGCTTAGAATCAGTATAAAATAAAAGATATGTCTTGAAATGCAAACATGGAGCTGTTTTTTAAACAGGCATTAATGACCTGTAATCAAGGTACTAATCATTAAATAGCAAAAACAGTGAAGAATGTGAATTTTAAAATGAAAAAAAAAAATGTTAGTGCTCTGGAACATACACACACAGCAAGCTAAATGCATAAAGCTCCTTTTGTAATTACTGAAGATTATTATAAATCAAATAAGAAATTAGTATTCTACCTTCATTAGCCTGTAGCACCTGTTCATTAGACAACAGAAATGTTTGCCGTTGGGGAAGAGAAAAGAGACTTCCTAAGTAAGTATCAAAATGAATTGCTTTGCTACATTTCTAAGCTTTCATGGAGTTCAGAATCCTACACACAGGAGAAGATGGCAAGAAGACAGGTCTCTCTCCCTTCTGCCCTGCTGATGGGAATGGAAAATGGATCGGTCATCTTGGAAAACAGTTTGGGAGTTTCTCAAAAGATCCAACATAAAGTTACCATGTGACCCAGAAATTCCAGTCATTGGTAAATACCAAAGAGAAATGAAAACATCTATCAAAACAAACACTCATAGCCATGTATCCCTAGCGGTATTATCCATAAGAGCTCCAAAGAGGGAACGAAGCCATTGTCGATCCACTGATGAATGTTTAAATAAGATGTGTGAGAGCCACACCACAGCAGAGTATCCAACCATCAAAAGATACAAAGTACTGTTACAACAGGGAAGAACGCTGAAGACATTCTCCTAAGTGAAAAGAAACCAGCCACAAAAGACTGCGCATACCTCTTGCACATTTCTAAATGAAAGATTCAATAGAAAGAAAAAAAAATCTATAGAGACACAAAGTAGATTAGTTGTTGCTTAGGGCTGCAGGGAGAGAGGGAGGAAAGAGAAGTAACAGCAAATGGGTACTGGGATGCCTTCTGGACTTAACAAAAACATTCTAGAATGAGAATAGGGCGATGGCTGCCCCAATTCATAAATAAGCTAAAATCTATGGTACTGTATACCTGAAACAGGTAGCTTTTGTGGTATGCAAATGATATCTTAGTAAAGTCGGTTTTTGTTTTCGTCTTTTAAAAGACACACCTCTTGGGTGGGGCGGGGGGGGGTGGGGGGGGCGTCGGCTTGGACCTGGGCGGTACAGTCTATGAGGCTTCTGACTCTTGGTTTCCGCTCAGATCAGGATCTCAGGGTCCTGGGATCCCCACAGTGCTGGGCTCTGGACTCAGCTAGGAGTCAGCTTGCGATCTCCCCTCATCTGCCCAACTCCCCCCTACCACGTGTATTCTCTCTCAAATCAATCAATCAATCTTTTAAAAAATAAATAAATAAAATAAAAATAAAGACATGCTTCACCCAGCTCAGGAAGAGAATGCTTAAGCTAGCAAGGAAGCTGCTACAAAAAAGTACTAAGAGATTTTAAACAAAAGCCTGACTTTAATCCCCGGCTGCCTGTCCCTCTTCCCCACCACCCCTACCCCTACCTCCACCGCCCCCCACCCCTGCCCGCTCAAGGGCTCCTCCTGTTAGCATGGCAGCTCGGCTCCATACCCTCTGTCCTGCTCCTTGGTTTGGGTTTGTTTGTTTTTTTTTTTTTAGACAACGATGCGCGGACAAAAACCAAAGGTTTACCAGGACCAGCTGTACCAGTAACTTATGTGAATGGTGGGTCTTCCCCTTCTTTGAGTAGTGAATGCCCGGCATCCCCCAGAGCCTGCCTCTGCTGGAAAGGGGGTAACAGGAGCTGGAGGATAAGGTTTACTCTCCCTCCTCTTTGGCACAAGGAGAACAATGCAGAAAATGGGGCCTTTACTTGGCTGACAATGGAGGGATCAGAAAGAACTGATGCTTACCTGAGTTGGAGAAGCTTCTAGCACCGCTCTCTTTTACTTAAGTAATTTTAAACCCCTTTTCATGTTTTTAATCCGTGAGACAGGAGGCTTTGTTGTTAAACTGAGGGAGCGACAAGACTCCTATGACTGAATTGCCATCTCCACCTGTCCTTGGAAAAGGATAGGTGTTGTCTGCTCCTGCCTGCAGTATATGGGGGAAGAAGGTCTTTTGTGGTCTGTTCCTGTTGTGTTTATTTTTCTCCCATGGGGGCAAACCTCATGCATTTCCGTTTGTAAAAGAGGTTCCTCAGGGAACTCCCATTCAGAGCTGGAAAATGGGTAGAGAGATGCAAACTGAGCCCAAAGCGGGGGTTTCTGGATTTCCATGTTGACAATGACCAGGAACCTCACTTACTGGGAACCTTTGGAAAGGACTTTCTCTGGGGCTCCTCTGGACCAGCCACTTGCTTAGAAGAGTTTGAACAAGCTCTGCTTTGGGCCATCAATTGTCTGTTCTTAACCTGTCAAGGTGGAGATTCAATTCAAGTCCCCCCCGACCCAGTCCCTCTTTTGGGGCCTCAGATTCATTTAGACCTTGAACCTCTCCTTCCAACATTCTTGTCCAGACGGATAGGGAAAGGAAGGCTACCACCTCCTTTCCTACTCACCTTACCCACAGCCTCCTAAGTATTTTGATACATGGTTGAAAAAGTGAAGGTCAGATACCAAGTACACCTGGTTCTTCAAAGTTCCTTAACCACATTAAAAAAAAATTAGGGTTTATGTATTTAGGTAACACACAGATCTCTTTACTTGCTGTGGAACGCCCAATTATAATTGCTATTATAAGGTTCTCTGGAGAAAAAGAACTTTCTGTGACGTCTGAAAAGTGCACAGGGTATTTGTTATCAGTATTTCCTAAGAGAAGGGCACCTGGGTGGCTCAGTCGGTTAAGCATCTGCCTTCAGCTCGAAGCATGATCTCAGGATCCTGGATCCGAGCTGAGCCCCACGTCCAGCTTCCTTCTTGCAGGGAGCCTACTTCTCCTTTCCCACCCTGCTCGTGCTCTCTCTTACAATCTCTCTCTCTCTCAAGTAAATAAATAAAATCTTAAAAATATATATTTCATAAGAGAAAATCATGAACGATAGGGACAAAGGCTGCCAGCAGTAGAGACACCCACAGAACACTCCCACCTCCCTCATCTTTTTGGAGAATGCAAAGGGCACATGAAGGCCAGAAGACAGAGCTGTTTTATAGACAAGGAAACAAGCCCAGAGAAAGCAGCATGCTCACGGAAGACATAAAAGCAGTAATAGGAAAAGCCAAGACCATAACCTATGCCCCGGCCCCTCGTTCAAAACCAATCCATCTCTTTCAGGGAGTAAGCATCCCATCTGGTCCTGCCTCCACATGGAGCCTTCAATCCCCTTCTCCTGGTGACATCAGCCTTGTCCTGGCCAGAAACTACCTCGACAGTTCAGGCCATAGGAAATAGGTTTCCTACTTGCAGGGCTGTTGAGAACATGTGCTGGAATGAAGAAGGAATAAGAAGATAACATCTATGAGGGGCTAGAGCCCCCTCATGACACATAAAGGGGGCTCACTGGCTCCCCCGCTCTACCCAGGGTCACATGTGAGCCTCCAAGTGTACAGTTAAAATGCCAAGGCTGCCACGCGGACTATGGGATTGCACAGCCAGACATAGTGCCCCTTCCACGGACTCCTCATCTCCTGTCTCTATTTGGAATGGTGTCGACATTCGGAAGGAAATCAGCATGGTATCTTAGGAAGGGCGCTCTGGAGAACAAATGGATGGTTACGGGAAGGGAGGGGGTAGAGGGTGGGGAGACACAGGTGCTGGGGATGAAGGAGGGCACTTGCCATGATGAGCACTGGGTACTTACAGAAGGGTGGAAACCCTCGACTGTACACCTGAGGCTAAGAGTACACTGTATGCTAACTAGAGTGTAAATAAAAACCTGGAAGGCAAAAAACAAACAAACAAACAAACAAAAAAAAACCGAGAGAGAGAGAGAGAGAGAGAACACACTGGGTGTGGAGCCAGAGGATTTGAGCTCCAGCTGCGGCCTTGGCTGTGTGACTTGACCCGAATGCATTTCTGTACAAAGGGCCAGGATTCAGAGCCCTGCTCTGAGGATCAAGTTAGCGAATATATCCAGAACATTGGGTGAAAGGATATCTTCCAGAAATGTTAACTACTGCGATCGTCACTTTTCATCTAACAGACCCATTTTACAGGAAAAAAACCGAGGCAGCAATGGAAGACAAAGCTCCCACTGAGGCAAAGATGTGTTAATGACTACCACTAGTAGTCATTACTACTTGGGGACCCAGCCCCCAAGTCAACTGTGAGGACTAAGTACACAGGACATGTGCCTTCTGAAATTGAAGCTGCTTGTGTACATAGGCTTGTAAACCACGGGCAGTCTGTCCTTCCTTTTCTCCCACCCCCAGAGCCTGGAAGAGGGCTTCCAGGGAGTCAAGGCTAATTGAGTGTTCACCAAATGAATTCCACACACGGCCACTTCCGAGGATGTCAGACATCCGATTTAGAAGTTACAGTCTATGGAATTTACTAAATTTACTGAATCTATGGTTCTGGATTCAACCAAGACCCACTCTTTTCACCACATTATCAACAAAACACCTCTGATCATTGATTTGGTAAGTGACCGGCCAGTGTAGACAGCCCTTGGAACTCAGTAAGTGACTGGCCAGTGTAGACAGTCCCTGGAATGGTCTGGAGCACTTCCACTGTTAAGGAGAATGTTTTCCTCTGGTCTAAAAGTCTAACTCTCGGGCGTTCCTCCAAGTGTTGGAGGAGCCTCCGTTTCCAGAAATTCATCTCCAGAAAGACTAGGAGGCCACAGGTCAGGCCAAATGAAACCTCCTCAGCCGTGACCACCACTGCAAACCACAGTCCTTCTGCACGTGCAGCTCACTGATGTCCCCCACGGTCCATGGCCCCCTTCTGTTTGGGCCCTAGCCAACACCCCGCATCCTGTCAGGACCGTTCTCCATTGAAAGACGCCTGGGGGCCCTCGCTGGAAAGAGAGATCTGCGGGTGCCGCTGGAAACCTCGGGATGCCCCGTGTGGTTGCCCAGAAGCAGCTAGGCTGGTGCTGCGTCAGGGAAGAGACAAAGACAGGAGGGCTGGGGAATCTAACAGGTGCTGTGCTCTAGATGGGTCCTGATGCCAGCATCGGAAGCCCTCGGCAGAGAGGTGAGGAAGAGCTGCTGGCATTGCTCGTTCCCCTCTTCATATCTGCTCCACAGAAATTCACCTCGAAACTCCTTTAAAAACCCTAAGTTTATCCTGGAAGGAAGCCAGATCCAGGACAATGGTACTGGATATTGTAGAAGTTTCAGAATTAGGCTTCTTTATGGTTGAAAATGAAATTTCAGATTTTTCAAAAAGGTTTATAGATTTATTTTTTGAAAGATTTTATTTATCTGAGAGAGAGAGAGAGAGAGAGAGAGAGCGTGCATAAGCTGGGGGAGGGGCACTGGGAGAGGGAGGGGCAGCGGGAGAGAGAGGAACAGGTTCCCTGCTTAGCAGGAAGCCCCATGCAGGACCCCATCCCAGGACCCTGGGATCATGACCTGAGCAGAAGGCAGACGCTTAAGTGACTGAGCCACCAGATATCCTGGATATTTATTTTAGAGAGAGAGCAGGGAGGAGGGGCAGAGGGAGAGGAAGAGAGAGAAACCCAAGTAGAATCCGCACCAAGGGCAGAGCCTGAGCTGGGGCTCGATCTCACAACTCAGATCGCAGCCTGAGCCAAAACCAAGAGTCAGATGTTTACCCGACTGTGCCACCCAGGCGCCCCCAAATTTTAGATTTTCATCTCACCTCTCCTTCTTCAGGTCAGGGCAACCCAGCCTCTTGAAGCAATGGCCTTGCCCAATGTCAACACTGGTTCCAACACCTACGAAAGGAAAGTCATCCAGAATCTGGTTATTTATGAGCACACCAGAGCTAGAACTTGCACTGGAAGAAGACAGAGGTCTATTCATTCAATTTTCTGACAAAGAAAAAAAAAATCTTTCCCTGAGTTTCACACTCCAGTCCTGCTTAGAAATTATTCTAGGAAAACAATGCCAAATTGTGGGCATCCAAGGACACCCTAGCTAAACCAAAAAGAAAAGCAGGTGAGCAATGAACCTTATTAGCGTGTGTCCTCCCGGGCTGATGACTGTCATTAGGCTACTGGAGGGTGACATCATTTTCTCTAAGAGTCAGTCAGCTCGAAAATGTCAACTCTCGCGGTGAATTAATTCTCGCAGCTGCCTCGTGTTGCCTTCTGCTCCTTGCTGCAAGAAATGGACATATTTCATTTCTGGGATCTGTTAGACATGTTGCTGTTTTAAATATAACATCTTAAGTCCAAGCCAACCCGAACATACTGTGTTTGGAGAAGCCTGGTAGGAAAACGTTGCCTTCAATAGAGTCAAAGGCCAAAGCGTAACACTTGGTAATCCCGTTGGAGAAGTCATCACTTTACTTCCATTTTATAATGGCTTTTTGTTTTTTCCCCCAACAACTCCTCCAGTATGAAGTTAATAGGAACAGTTACACCACAAGGATGCAGTCATGAAACAGTTATATGGGGAGTCGAGGGGAAGAGGGCCAGAAGGACTGAGAAAGGAGATGGATTTCAGAGCAGAGATAACCCTCTCTGCAAGACGTAACCCATCCCACAGTTCTGGACTCTGAATGTCACTCTTGTTCACTTCACCAGCCATGGGAGACAGAAAACATATAACACCATTTATTCATTCTTTTCAATAAACATTATTGAATGCCTATATTTTGTTCTGCTCCCAGGCTGGGCACTGGGGAAATGATTGAAAGACAGTTCCCACCTGCAAGAGAGCTCTGGGTTCAGTCAGGGAGGGAAACATGTCAAGGGAAATAAAAGAACAGTCTGGAAGTTCCAGAGGAGAAAGAGATTCAGCAGTTTTCTGAGAGTGAGTTTTACGGGAAGATTATGTATGTTTATAGACACACCTGCACAATCCTTTCCAGAAGGGTGAGTGAGAGAAAATGGGGGAAAAGGGACAAACAGAAAACCATCTTTAATAAATAACTACATAGGAATTGGGAATAACCTTCATAAATGAATAAAACACGTGCCCATGGGGTCAGAAATGCTAAAAAGGGCCTCGAAGCCCCCCAGTGTATCTTCCTTGTTTTCTGTCTAATGTAGGAAACACTCTGAGCTGGAAACTAATACTGTAAACCCACCGTTAGACTTGACAACGTGTAAACCAATGCCATAAATAAACACGCGAGTGTAGATTCTGGACAGTCTGACAGTAAGTCCGCAGAGAGCTACCCAAAGTCATAGGAAACGGGAAAAATTAAGGGCTAGACAAAGTGGTGTGTTGCCTTCCAATTTTTTATTTTACCTTGTTTTAATTTACATGCAGTAAAAGGCACAGATCTGAGGTGCTGGAGTCTGAGATCGCACGAATGCAAATGCTCGTAGAGCCCACTATCCCCATCCAGACCTGCAACGTTTTTACCATCCTGCTGAGTTCCCTTCAGCCCTTTCCAGGCAATCTCCGCTGCCCCCTGGCCAAAGGCAATCGCTGTTCCAATCCATTTTGCCATAGATTAGTACATCGTCTGTGTTCTTAGATTTTACATAAGTGGAAAAATTCCGCAAGCGCCCTTGTTCCTGGCGTCTTTCATTTGGCACCATGTTTCCACTTGTTATGAAGAACAGTGACTGCTCCCTTTGGCTGACTGAGCGGTAGTCTGTTGGAGGAATAGACCACAATTTGTCTGTCAAGATCTGTTGACGGACATGTGGGTTGTTAGCAGGTTTCAGCTATTACGGAAAGAGCTACTTTGAACATTCTCGTATGCGTCTTTTTGTAGATATATGTGTTCATTTCTACCGGGTAGATAACTAGGAGTGAATTGTTAGGTCAGTGTGGGTTTTAACATTTTTAGTGAGACTTATTATAAAAGTAGGAGCATTTAAACTTGACCTTGAAGGATGAGGTGGAAAAGGAAATAAGGGCCATCCAAGCGGTAGGAGGAGATGGGCAAAAGCAAGGGTAGAAAGGGAAGTTGCTGCGGAATCTGAGAAGGTGAATGGTCAGATGTGAATCATAAGGTGCACGGAGGGTGTTCTTTCTGGCAACCAGCTCCTGGGATGTTTCCAAAGCTTTGTTATTGTTAGCAGAGTCTACGGAGTCTGAACTAATTACGGGAACTTCTGCAAGTGTTACTAAGCTTCTCAGAAAATGTCAGTGTTTCTGGGAAGCCTAAGAAAATAGCAAGAATGAAGTCCTACCTCCCATTCAAGTAGATCTGATTCGGAAGAACTGGGTGCGGGAATCTGGTCCACCACTCTCATCCAGACAGCATTTCCATTGTATCTTAAAAAAAAAACAAAAAAAACAGGGTCTGGACAAGAACAGGTCTTCCCCTGAGGGGACCCAGGCTCAGCCACCTTGATGGCATAAGCCAGTTCTCTGTCCTCTTCTCTACTCTCAGATCTGTACCTAAGAGCTGCTTGTTGTAGGACAGGTCAGTTCATGGGCTGGAAGCATATATTGTTCAAGCCCCCTTTAAGTATATTATGCAACTCTTTGAATGGATGAGAATTTTTTTTTTTAAGTTTATTTATTTAAGCGATCTGTACGTCCAATGTGGGGCTTGAAGTCATCACCTCAAGACGGAAAGCTGCGTGCTCTACTGACTGACCTGGCCAGGCATCCCTGAGTGGATTAGGGTTCTTCTATATCTGAGCATTAAAAAGGAAAAGGAATGGTTGCTGAGTGGTTCAGTCTGCTCTCTTTAGTTTTTCAACCCAAAATACGATTCATAATTATTAACTGATAACCAAGATTTCTAGCTCTACATTATTTGCCTTGGCTCTCCCAACTATTCTCCAAGAAAATGGATTCCCAAGCCACAATCCGCCCCCCAAAGCCCTGACTCTTGAGAAAGGTATGTAATATTCATAAAATTAAATACAGTAACAGCAATAACACACAGAGACACACCCCCTACCACACAGACAGACCATGTAGCTAAGAGTTTGGAGCTATTCCCACATCTTCCTTCCGAGGACTCAACCATTCATAAGCTAGTCATGCACAGGATCAAACAGCCTGGGCTAGGTTACACGGCAAGTATGGGGGGAAAAACCTCAGGGAGTTAAAAGCAGAGGCTTACTGCTCACTCCCACTACTCACTTGCACTGGAATGTTGTTGAAGGGTAAGGAATAAGGAGCCTTGGGACTAGTGTTTCTACCCCTAACCCTGCCTCCCGGATCAGGACCTGTAACCCCTCCGAACTCAACTACTTCACCTACAGGATAAAAACATCGTGCCAGCTGATCTCTAAGATCCTTTCCAACCCTGGTATTCTGTAACAAATAAAGAAAAATCACCAAATCACGAGAACCACTCATCAAACAGGCCCATATTTACTGGACTGAACCACAATTTGGCTGCTCCAATTACTTTGGTCATTTCCACGATCAATAATGTTCTCAGTGGCCCAATCAATTATGCCACTAGCTGCGGGGATCATTAAGGTGAATAAGGCCCCCTGACGGACTGTGCATGAGCCATTCCTGCCTCTGTGCTCTGCCAAGGCTAAAGGGGAAAATGTCCACGTGTCCCTTTAATTCTGGCTCTTTATCTCATGTTGTCTTGGCCCCTATTTTTGAAGTGGAAATGACTAACAGTGCCATGCTAGTCGAAGAAAATGGAGAACATGGAGCCCGTATTCCGTGTTGTAGTCTTGAAAACTCCTCCCTGGCATACACTTGGACTAGGCACAGGAAAAACAAACTCAGGGTAAGACTCTGCTTCTGCCCCTCAGACACACACAGGCTCCTACGTAGGTCGGCAAAGAAAGAACCCTCCGGCCCTCAGATCCTGGCACTCCTGGTTCTTGGGCCTTTGGATTCGGACCGGATGACCGCACCGGCGTTGCCGGGTCTCCAGCCTGCATGTAACAGACAGTGAGACTTCTCAGCTTCCATGACTGCGGGAGCCAATTCCGGTCATGCTGAGACCTTTATCTCTAGTGGGATCTGATTCTCCAGAGAACTCTGACAAATGCGCCCTACTGGCTGCTTCCAGACGTGCCTTGCGTAAGGGCTCTGAGGCTAAACAACCTTGGGAAACATCATGTACCGTTTCCCTCCTCTGTCACAATAGACAGCAGCGTAAAGGATCCTGGGCAGCCTGCAGCTAGAAACTTCTTCAGTCGTATTTCATCCAACTCTTCAAAACCTTTTAGTCCTCCTGAACCCTTTGAAGTCCTCATAGAATGAGTGCTTCATGGAACTTACTTGAGAGGACAGCTGGCTAGAATTACATGAATTTACCATGACTATACATTTGCTTAAATATTTTTCTTGAAGCAAGACATTAATAATAGGAGCTTTAATTTGATAGGAATGCCCAGAACTAGCCTTACACTTTCTCAAGGTTCAAAACACAATGAAGTTGAATCAATGACTATTTATTTTAAATTAACGTTTTTAAAGATCTCTATGCCCAACTGAAGCTCAAACTTGAAACCCCAGATCAAGAATTGATACTCTACTGGGGCGCCTGGGTGGCTCAGTCGGTTAAGCATTTGCCTTCAGCTCAGGTCATGATCCCAGGTTCCCGGGATGGAGCCCCACGTCGGGCTCCCTGCTCCATGGGGAGTCTGCTTCTCCCTCTTCCAGTTCCCCTCACCCCCACTCTTATTCTTTCTCACTCTCTCAAATAAATAAATAAAATCTTTTAAAAAACATAGAATTATGGGAGGAAATATTTACAAAAAGACACATGTAAAGGACTGTCATTCCAAAAATACAAAGAATTCTTACAACTCAACAATAAGAAAATAACCCTACTAAGAAATGGACCAAAGATCTGGACACCTCACCAAAGGTAATATACAGGTAACAAACATGAAAAGATTCTCAACACCACATGTCATCAGGGCATTGTGAATTACGATCACAAGATAACCACTGCACACCTATTGGAATGGCTAAAATCCAAAACACTGAGAACACCCAATGCTGGTGAGGATGTGGAGCAGTGGAGATTCTCATTCATTGCTGGTGGCAAAGCCAATGATACTGACACCTGAGAAGATAACCAGATGGCTTCTCTTACCAAAGAATCCAGAACTTATGCTGCTTGGCATTTACTCAAATGAGTTGACAGTGTATGTCCAGGCAAAACCTGCACTCAGATGTTTACAGAACTGCTATTCATAACTGCCCCAACTTGGAAGCAATTGAGATGCCTTTCAGTAGATGAATGGGTAAATAAATTGTGGTACATCCAGACAATGGAATATTATTCACTGCTAAAAATAAAATGAATGTTCTTGCCACAAAAAGGCGTGGAGTGAGACATGTTTCTAAGAGAAAAAAAAAAAGCCATTCTGAAAAGGCTATGTACTGTGTAATTCCAACTATATGACGTTCTAGAAATGACAAAACTACAGAGACAGTGAAAGCATCAGTGGCTGTCACCTCCCAGGGAGGTAGAGAGTGGGAGATGGGTAGGCAAGGCATGGGGGCGGGTGGTTTAGGCCAGGGAAACGGCTGTCTGAGATACCCTAACGGTGAACGCTTGACATCACACATTGGTCAAAACTCAAAGAGTCTGTAACACAAAGAGTGAACCCTGATGTCAACTTTGAACTTTAATGCCATTGCAGTATTTGTTCATCAGAGTACACCACACACTGGGGCACCTGGCAGGCTCAGTCGGTAGAGCATGAGACTCTTGATCTCAGGATCGTGAGTTCAAGCCCCACACTGGGCATGGAGCCTACTGAAAACACAGAAAAACAAAAATAAAAAACGGTATGCCACACTCACGTAAGATGCTAACAGTAACCGTGGGAAGGACAGAGGTAAGTGGGAATTCCCTGCATTTCTGGTTAACTTTTCTGTAAACCTAAAATGGCGCTGAAAAATAAATACCTATTATAAAACACACACGCAACATTTTTTTTTAAGCCAGAAGCCATGGATGCTGAGAAGCTATCTACTGGAGGAAAGGAGGGGTGAGGAAGGGCAGGTGGAGCCAGAACAGATAGCTGGCTTGGGTGCTGAGTGCCGAGCTTCAGACCTCCCTTGGGGACAGAGCAGGACCAAGAGCTCCGCCCCTGCGCCCAGGGTCCCGCCCTGCCTCAGCCAGTCCACTCCCCTTCCGTGACCCCTTGGACAAAGGTCTCCACCTCCCACTCAGATTAACAGCTTTTATTTATTATTTATTCATTCATTTATTTATTTATTTGTCTATTTATTTATTTGTGAGAGAGAGAAAGAGCGCGCACAGGCAGGCAGAGTGGCAAGCAGAGGCAGGGGGAGAGGGAGAAGCAGGCTCCCTGCCAAGCAAGGAGTCTGATGCAGGACTCGATCCCAGAACGCTGGGATCATGACCTGAGCCGAAGGCAGCCACTTAACTGACTGAGCCGCCCAGGCGTCCCAACAGCTTCCTTTTTAAAAGGCACACGGTAAAAGTACCTGTTAAAGACTCCTGCAGACATCAAGTCAGAGAAGGCACCTACAGCACGGAGCAGAGTCACAGGCTGTGCTAGGATGTCGATAAATGAATATTCACATTTATCATCACAATCAAATCTCTTAAACATTTTAAACCTGTTGATGTGTAAAACAACAACAGCAACAACAACAACAAGGAAAATAGCTACAGGGAGTGCTGTGTAAATGGCTCATCTTGTTGGCCCACTAGTGTCTAGGTGATCCCTCTGCTTCTGTCCGGACAACTGGCCTCCAAGAACCTAACTGGCTCTCGTCTTTTTTTTTTTTTTTTTTTTTTTTTTTAAGATTTTATTTATTTATTTAACAGAGAGAGAGATCACAAGCAGGCAGAAAGACAGGCAGAGAGAAGGGGGGAAGCAGGCTCCCCGCTGAGCGGAGAGCCTGATGCAGGGCTCAATCCCAGGACCTGAGATCATGACCTGAGCCCAAGGCAGAGGCTCTAACCCACTGAGCCACCCAGGCACCCCCAGACTGGGCCTCTTCTTCTTCTCTATCTCAGCAGCTCTAGCGATTTTCACTGCTGTCCTGAGCGCTGTTCTTGTCTATAACCAGCCAAATCCTGCCACTCTGTGAATGACTCTCCTGGAACAAGTCAAGCCCTAGAGCAAACTACCACAATCAAATCTTGAAGGCCGCGCGAGGATTTGCTAATAGAATATTCCCACCGTGCATTCGAGAGAGTACCTTCGCCTCTTGGGTCAGTTCCCATCGCATTTCGTGCTTATTCCCACAGAGCAAATGCTTTCTGTGTGTGGATGATGTCCTATGATTTTATGTCACTGATAATTATTAGTACTGACTTAGAAAGGTCCCATTTTCGACAGACGCATGACCAAGTTCCTTCAAATACTGTATGTGACATAGTTTATTAAAATAAAATTACTTTAGGGGCACCTGGGTGGCTCAGTGCATTAAGCATCAGTCTTCCGCACAGGTCATGATCTCAGGCTCCTGGGATCGAGCCCCGCATCAGGCTCTCTGCTCAGAGGGGAGCCTGCTTCTCCCTCTGCCTGCTGCTCCCCGTGCTTGTGTGCTCTCTCTCTCTCTCTCTCTCTCTCAAATGAATAAAGATCTTTTTAAAAAATAAAATAAATTAACTTTAAAATTAGTCATCTTTGCCTACAATCAAATGTTTAACCACTCAGCATGATTTCCCCCTAACTTTACCAAAGCCAGGAAATTTCTCAGCCTTTGTAAAAATACATTGTTCATGTACAAAATCATAAGCACTTTTCCTACAGGGACCAACTCAGTGACCATATTAAAAATAACTAATTAACTTCCTGTGCCACTGATTAGACATAGCATCCAATCCTAATCATTATCATCCACTCTCAAATTTGCAACCTTGCTTCCTCTTCCATGACATGAAAGATTTCACTGCAAGAGCATGAGCCTTATCGTGGACCCTGAGTCATTTATCACCAAGAAGTATGGTTCCTTTAATCAACCAGCGTTAACAGGCACTGGATTTGTCAGAGGAAACAGGTATGTGCTTTTATCCCCTTGACTTACCATTATCTAATAAGGCAGGGAAAAGAAGACAAATTTGTTGAAGAGAAAAAACTGGATGGAAATATTTTTAATGTTTTTTTAAGATTTTATTTAATTGAGAGAGAGAGAGAGAGCAGGAGGAGGAGGAATGGGCAGAGAGAGAGGGAGAAGCAGGCTCCCCAATGAGCAGGGAGCCCAATGTGGGACTCGATCCCAGGACCCTGAGATCATGACCTGAGCTGAAGGCAGACACTTAACTCACTGAGCCACCCAGCCAACCCTTAAATTTTTTTTTAAGTTTATTAATTTAAATAATTTCTACCCCCAATGTGGGCTCAAACTCAGGAGCCCAAGATTGTGAGCCACACAGTCTTCTGACTGAGCCAGCGAGGCACCCCACAGATGGAAATCATTTTAAATGACGTATCTCTATCCCAGACACCGGTCATGTTACCTCCTAAAGCGATTCAGATTGGTACATTAACATCAAGCAGAACATTTGAAAAACAGGGATAAAAATCCATCCAAATCTATTTAAAAACCATCTAAATCTACCAGGAAAATATCGCTGACGATTATCCATCTATTGCCTTAAGAATGAAAAATACAAAGCAAGCTCAGGAACTAAAACTGAGGGACATAGCTCAGTCCTCAGCTAAGGCTACTCCTGGCAAAGGTGGACAGACGCACCTGCCGTTGTCCCGCAGGTGATTTTGAAAATGTTAAAGCACCCCATGCAGGATGCTTGAATTGTTGTAAGAGAAATACTGTATGGCTTTTTTGGCCACTTGGAAGCATAATGATGGGCAGGGCAAGGATCTATGTGAACAGAGGAATCTAGCCCTGTTAGGGAGGTCTAGGTAGGCAAGGAATTGGTGCTAGTAGGCTGGCTTTAAGAAAGCAAAGCAAAGGAATACAAGAAGAGAGCCCAAAGCTGTCAACATCTGCAGAGGATCAGGGAAGTAAAAAGGTCTCATGAGCCACACGGGAGTAGTCAGAGTCCAAAGTCATGGTGGACTATCCAAGACACAGAAAGGAAAAAAATCAGGGTATATAGTGCTGAGCTAGCAAGCAGCATTATTCTACCTAAACCCAGATTTGTACACCATAGAGTTTCTTAGCATATTGCTATGAAAGACGGGCTCCTGGGTGCTAACAGACACTAAGTCCTGGGGAACGGCAGTGAAGAAGAAAGTCCTTGCACTCTTGCACAAGGTTTTAGTCCTGAGACACACACACACTCAGCCAGGATACAAACAGGACAATTTGAGGAAAGAATACAAGCTATGAAGACAAGGAAGGAAGGACCAGAGTGATAACAGGTAACGGGAACGGACAGAGGGCAAATGTCAAGTGGTATTGGAACAGAGATCTCCATGAACTCACTGTCCACGGCTCTTTCCAAAGAGGCATCAGAATGGGAAGGCAAGGGGCACCTCGGTGGCTCAGTTGGTTGAGTGCCTGCCTTGAGATCAGGTCATGACGTCAGGGTCCTGGGATCCAGCACCCTCCCCGCCGTCCCCTCCCCCCGCCCCTGTCACCCTGTCAGGCTCCCTGCTCAGTGGGGAGTCTGCTTCTCCCTCTGCCGGCTGCTCTCCCTGCTTGTGCTCTCTCTGTCAAATAAATACATAAAATCTTTAAGAAAGAGAATGGGAGGGCCAATTTCCCAGGAGTGGGATGTGAGCCAATCTGAGGTGGCTTTCGGGGGTAACTTTTTAAAAAATTTCAAGAGTTTTTACGGCAAAGTATACTGCTTTTCTGTTTAAGACAGTGATAAAAATTTAATGAAGTTACTGAAATAAAAAAAACAGGAACTTAACACTCTTCAATACATATAACAGCACAGTTAACAGATAAAAGAAAATTCGGAAAAAAGTACAAGAAGAGTCGAACTAGTCAATTGAGTTCATGACGTTGGTTGTAATTAATATCACCAAACTGGAACCTTCTGAAACATTAGTACCCTGATTGGAATGCTCTCTTCCTTCTGCAGATCAAGAGAAAGAGAAAGTGTGGGCACCCAGCTAATTAAAAGTAGGGGGGAACAAATATTTTTTTCTTGGATTCTAGAGAAAGAATGCAGAAATCATCGTGTCCTATTTAAAAATTGCACGATTCGGGACGCCTGGGTGGCTCAGTTGGTTAAGCGGCTGCCTTCGGCTCAGGTCATGATCCCAGCGTCCTGGGATGGAGTCCCACATCGGGCTCCTTGCTCGGCGGGGAGCCTGCTTCTCCCTCTGCCTCTGCCTACCACTCTGTCTGCCTGTGCTCATGCTCTCTCTCTCTCTCTCTAACAAATAAATAAATAAATAAAATCTTAAAAAAAAAAAAATTGCACAATTCAACTCGGACCCACTTTCCTCCCAGGCTGTGGTCAATGTCTTCACTTCCACCACCTGTCCTCCAATATCACAGTCTTTGTCTTAATCCGACTCAAGTGTTGAGTTCAGCAAGGGCAGTGGCCATGCCATCCAGGATTTCATATGTGTTTTATGTCCTAGCACAGCGTTAATGCCACATCTTAGGTTAAGTGAAGAGGTGGGCAAGCAAATTGATCAAGTAACATGATTTTGTGTTTGTGAACTCTGGTTCAGGATGAACAGAAGTGACTGTGCAGAGCTGGGACAGTATCTCCTACTGTTAAGTCAGTGTCACTTTTGGAAAAACACTGACATAAGTTACATGAGGGTATCAGATGCTGAAAGAAAGAGAGAAAGAGAGAAAGAAAGCCAGCCAGCCAGTCAGCCAGCCGTGAACATCCTGACCAAAAACTGGGAGGGGTTCATGATGTGTGGGGTAGAAGGTGGACAGCAGGATTAAACTCAGTAGGGAGTCTTTGAAGAAAAACTGTATTCGATCGGCAGATAGAATAGTGTGACTTGAGGTCAGGCAGCAGGACAGTTCAGAGCACTCATTCTTCCAACTTGTCAGTTTGTGGTAATGGGGTGTCCTGCCAAGCTGAGCCTAACAGTGGGGAGCAGGTCCCTCACCACCAAGATAAAGAATCCCAGAGTGGACAACCAGCCCTGAGAGAAATTTGACAGAAGGCACTGAGGTACAATTCAAAATGGGTAACAGTACTGTAGAGGTGCCTGGGTGGCTTAATTGGTTAAGGGGCTGCCTTTGGCTCAGGTCATAATCCCGGGGTCCTGGGATCAAGTCCTATATCAGGCTCCCTGCTCAGCAGGGGAGTCTGCTTCTCCCTCTTCCTCCGCCCTTCCCCCACATTTATGCTCTCTTTCTCTCTCTGATAAATAAATAAGATCTTTACAAACAAAAGGGATAACAGTAGTGCTACATTTTCCACTGGTGATGACAACTACATGTTTTTAGGGAATGCCATACTACGTGCCGAGTATCCTTCTCTGTCCTCCTACACATTTGTTAATTTAAAGCTCACAACATCCTTATGAGACAAGTATGGCTATCATCCTGATTTGATGAGCAAGGATGCATAAAGATATTCAATAACTGGCTTGAGGTGCAAACAGCTACTAAGTAGAAGAAAGAGGATCTAAACCCAGGCCCTCTGGTCCAGAGCCACGATACTGAACGGCACCTGTCACAAGCTACTTAGACAGAAACTCAAAGATTCACTTACTGAATAGAACTCAGTTCAAAATCAAGGCCACGTCTGGGGGATAAGGCAGAAATCTGCACGTTGGAGCCACAGTGTAAGTTCAGCAAGGTACTAACGTCAAAGGCAACTGAATACTTCTCCCCAGCATGCCAGGCCAGCCTCCCAGGACTCTCCTGCCTCGGCTCAGAAACTGGTCCTAGAGAGGTGGACAAGGCCAAGCAGGCCTTGATGAAGGTGAAGGCTGGAGGGATTAAGAACCAGACGGGTCTCAAAGCATAAAGGCGTAAACTACTCCCCGCCCCAGCCCCGATGGGAGTTCTTCGTGCACCACCTGCCAATGCCCTGACTTTCTGAGACAGACAGAAAACGAACGTAAAACATTCAACTTGCATCATGATGAAAAGCAAACCCCAGGTTTTCCCATCAAAAAAAAAAAAAATCATCCTTCTAGACTGCCACTGTTTTGGAAGTCTTAGCCCAAAGGTAAAGGCAAGCAAGTAAAAGAGACAGAGAGAGTGCGAGAGAGGAGGTATAAGCAAAGAGGGAAATTTATGATGATAACAAACTGTATGAGACACACCACACGGGAGTGAAGTCTGAGCTACTGAGTGTCCATGTCTCATCCGGACCTCTGACACCTCCCTCCAACTTCACCATTCGAGGTGGTTCCCGATGGTCATGCATGTCCTGTGAGAGCTGGGAGCGAGCCCTGGTCTCCACCTAGACTTAAAAAAAAAAAAAAAAAAAAAAAGCCATATCATCTTTCATCTAAATGATGGGACCAAATCTGAAAAGGGCACCAATCATCTCAGTGGCTCATGCCACCAAACAAAGCTTGTTACTAAAAGCAATTCCTTCTTCACCGTCTCAGCCAAAAGAAGTTTCCCTGCTACACGACTTCCGTTTAATTACAGCCTTTAATAGCGACATGTGGAAATATGGGGAGCTTTCTTAGTCACATTTCTAGTTAAATATTACCATATCCCTGCGTTTGATTCTAGTAATAGTTCTAAAATTAGATGGCTTCATAACAATCATGAATGTGTCTTTCTTCTAAATACAGGTTAAGTAATCTCAGACTGAGAGCTCGCTAAATTAGGAGCCGTGGTGCATTGTCAACGTGAAAGCTCTCCCCAAGCACGCATGTTGAACAAACCTAATCTTTCTTCCTCAGGATGGAATATTCCTTCCTCCTGACCCAGACCTTCCTTTTCCAGGATGCTGATTTGCACGGATCGCAGCCAAGTCCATTTCCCCCCCGCCGGCGCACACAGGACCGCGGGGAGACGTGAACCGCCCTCTCTCTGCAGAGTATCCTGTACGTCAAACTATTATACTCCACACTGTTTATGCGTGTGTGTGTGTGTGTGTGTGTGTGTGTGTGTGTGTGTGTCTGTGTGTCTGTGTTTGGGGTGGGCCCTGGGGCACTGTCGGAGTTGAGAGAAAGCCTCTTTCATCCCAACTACCTGCAGGTCATCAGCTGGAAGAGCAGACAGAAGCAAAACACCGAACTTACGTCAGATGGAGAGAAGGAAAGAAAATGCTGGCACCCAGCTGGTTAAAAGCAGAGGAAAACAAACCCCTTTTCAGGGCCTCTGGAAAGAAAGATACATTCAGAACTTACCAAATGACTCAAATGGAAGGGTGACAGTGAGTTATTTTCAAAGAAACAACATTTCTGCTTTTCTTTTTCTTTTCTTCTTTTTTTTTTTTACGATGTATTGAGGTAGATGTGTTTGCAGAAAGAAAGAGATTCCGATCCCCCCAGGTGTGAGAGGAATGCGTAAGAAAGGTTGGGTACAACTTCACAGGACAAAATTGCTGTCAATGTGAGAATCTTAATCCAATGCTCCCTGCTGAACTTGGCAGAGAATCCCTGCCCTGTGAGATCCGGCATCCTGCCTGATGCTGAAGGCAGGGCTGAGCCTAGAGAGGTCAGGGTTGCTTGAGGTCAGGGTCTGCGTTATTCGTTGCATGTTCTTTTTTTTTTTTTTTTTTTTTAAAGATTTTATTTATTTATTTGACAGAGAGAAATCACAAGTAGGCAGAGAGGCAGGCAGAGAGAGAGGAGGAAGCAGGCTCCCTGCCGAGCAGAAAGCCCGATATGGGGCTTGAACCCAGGACCTGGGATCATGACCTGAGCCGAAGGCAGCGGCTTAACCCACTGAGCCACCCAGGCGCCCCTCGTTGCATGTTCTTAAACGTGGAAGGTGAGCCTCCACCTCGGCGGGGAACTTCAGAGACCTGGGAGAGCCACGGCTTCTGTTTTCACGCTTCACATAGCAGCAAAGAGTCAAGGTAGCTATCACTCGTTCCCGCGTGGAGTCCAGGAATCTGAATTTGGGGCTGAGCTCTGCCGTTTCGGGGACTTGCAGCTTTGGACAAGTTACACAACCTTCCCTTCTATGGGGAATCATGCCGGGTCTACTGCCACGGGTTTTGTGGGGATTGCAGGTTAGGCAGCCCACAAAAGTAATTTGCAAAGATTAAAGCATCATATTAACACAAAACACTGCTCTCATTATGACTATTATTGTTTATGGTTGCTATTAGCTGTTCCCTACATTCGCCATACTAAATATACAAAGTATGTGGTAAAGGTTCCATTAGTACTTGTTGATGGGCTAACATGGGAGTGTTTGCGAGTTTTAGTCACTGTGAGGAAGATGTATGGGTTTTAGTCCTGGAGCTCCCAATAGCTACACCTATGAACGGGGCCATATCAAAGCAATCTATAAAATTAGAAGGCCAAATGAGAGGATTTCTGGGGTCTCTCCCAGTGAAAATACCCTGAAGTTAGTTCCTCTCTCCTCTTTGTCTATACCCCTCCCAACCCTGGGAAACTTGACTTGGCTACCACTGTCCCTTTGCTTTTGCCCTCATACCTCTTGTATGTTGTCCTCAAAGCGTGCTTTCCTCCCTAGTCTATAACCTGAAGCTGAGATGTCAAAGAATATGTGTACTTTAATACGTATGAATCAAAACATGCTATCACAGTGAAATTCTCGTCAGCGAGCGACACAAATGCTTCGCTCTGTGTAGGTAGGGAGGGATGTCAAAGCAGACAGAGGTAGGTTTAGAGATCTTGGAAATGCTCCTCAATGTTGGAGGATATCATTATACATAATATTATACGTAAATGAGTTTAATGCTTTATGCCTTCCTGGCACCACCATGTCATAGGACGAATGGCAGGTTCCATTCTGGCGCAGGCCCTTTAGCTGGGTAAATCTTGATGAGTCATACAGCTCATTCACCCAACACATGGTTAGTGACAGATACATGCTAGTCAGTGCTTTAGGCAATAAGACAGAAGTAATGGTACGGAGCGCCTGGCTGGCTCAGTTGGTAGGGCGTCCAAGTCTTGATCTCAGGGTGGTGAGTTTGAGCCCCACATCGGGTGGAAAGATTACTTAAAATTAATAAAGTAAAACTTAAAAAATTTTTTTAAATTAAAGGAAAAAAAAGATTCAATGGCAGACACGAGCAAGTATGGCTCCTGCCCTCAAGAAGCTTACAGCCTAAACGTCATTATGGTCTTTTAATCAAAGAATCCTGTAAGTTTTTAGCTGCAGGAAGAGCTACAGAGAAGAGGGGCACCGTGCGAAGAGAGTGAATAATGCAAAAAACTGATGTGGTCACCAGGGATCAAGGAAGCCTTATCCCTAGGAGAGGGGAATGGGGCCAACATGGAACGACAAAGTAGGGATAATGCAGCCAAAGAATAAGTGGGGGGTGGGGGAGGACGGGAAGAGCATTCCAGTCAGAAGGAACAAGTCCACAATTTTTATTGAGATTTAGGTACATGAACTGCTAGAATGTCAGTGTGATTGTAGAGTAGAGCGTGGGGAGCAGGTGTGAACAGAGGGCAGCTGGGTGGGCCAAGTTAAGGATTCTGGTCTTCACCTGAAGAGCTGAAGAATGTCACTTAGGTGTTAGAGGAGTTGGTGGTGGCATAATCAGATTTGCATTTTGAAAAGATTCTTTAGCTGCTGGGTAGTGAGTAAATTCAAGAAGGTCAAGAGTGTCCTGATGGAGATGGCTAAGATGGTGGCGCAGACCAATGCTGGGATAACGGAGGTGTACGCCCTCATAGTCATCGTGTAAACTACCGTAAGCACCTTTGAGATCCAATTAAGACGTCAAGGGGACAAGTGGATAACAAAGCCTATGGCTGAGAGGAAAGGTCGGGGCTGACAAGAAGATTCTGAGCTAGAGCTGACACATGAGCCAGGAGACCTAGCCAGGAATGAGGTTATCGAATGAGAGAATGGAGAGAAAGAACAAACAATCTCAGAACCGCCGGTTCTCTGGCTGTAAAGTGGGAATTGTAGCAGCTGTTTTTTAGAACATTTGTAGCTGAGATAGAGGAGGCAGTCAGGGAAAATTCAGATGATATTATTATTACAGCATCGAGAAAAATGAAAACAAACTAGCTAGTTGCAAAGCAATTTATAGGATGCGCCAATTTGTAAAAATTATTTTTAAAGGGGTATTTTAAGTCGTAGAAAAACAGACTGGGGCTTTACTTGGCATTTATTAACAATCACCGTCCGGTGACTTGGGTTGGGACAAGTGCTGTAAATTTCTTGCGGTCCTCGATAATTTCTCTGTTGTCCACAAAGAACACGCATTCTGTCTACGGTGAGAAAATAAAATGTTTCAGCACTTCAATTATATGAAAGCACTTTTCCAAGCGTAGAGCCAAAAATGACAGAACCAGGTAGAGCAGCCCATGAGGGTGGCCCGGGTCTCGCACACGTGGCCGAGGGGCTTAGTCTGAGGCCAGTTTGTGTTTCCAGGTCTCTGCCACAGACCAAGAGAGGTGAACGGCTGGGACGGGACCCAGGGACTGTTTGGGGCTAAGCTGACCTGGCTGGGTTTCCATGGCACATGCAGCCTGAGAACAACCGGCCTTGCCAAGCCCTTTGTCCACAGTCATGCACAAAGCATCGCCACGGCACAGAGGTCCTCAGAGGGCTGGAAAATCCACGCCTGATGGCCACACACAAGGGAAGGTTCTGCAGCCACGGCTCCAAACTGCTTGCTCTTTTCCCATCCAGCCATTAGTGAGGAAGCTGGTGATACGGATACGTCCATGCTAGCGCGCTCAGGGTGGGTGTGCTGTTGGGGAATCTGACTCTGAGCTACAAGGAACACAGCGTTTGTCTCCCTGCTTGGGTCTCCCGGGCCTTTGGTCTAAATGAGGAGGACCCACAGGGGTGGTGGCTCTGGTGGATTAATGGTGTACAGAGTGATGGAAGGATCTTTGCTGTGGGAGTCAGGAAACCTGGAACGCAGCTCTAATCACACAGGAATCATCTGCGTGACCCTGACCAAGTGCCTTGACTTCTTTCTCTGTTTTGTTTTGTTTTGTTTTAAAGATTTTATTTATTTGAGAGAGAGAGTGAGAGAAAGAGACCAAGAACAGCAGGCAGAGGGAGAGAGAGAAGCAGACTCCCTACTAACCAGGGATTCCAACACGGGGTTCGATCCCAGGACCCCGGGATCATGACCAGAGCCGAAGGCAGACGCCCAACCGACTGAGCCCCCCAGGGGCCCCTCTCTCTTAGCTTTTATTCTGTGAAATGAAAGCTGCTCTCTGTGAAAGATCGCATGCAACGCAAGAATCCGCATGCTGGCCAGCAAAGAATGTATAAGGCACGTGCATCTGAGTGTTTTGGGCAGACGGACAAGGAACCCCCTCCTAAAACACTATCTCCCAGACCACACCCAACACCACCGCCAACTCACTACCCCCAGCAACTCCTCCACATACTCGCTCTGCTTTCTCCCTAACGTTGATAGCTATCAGAAAGTGTTTTTGTTACACACCTGCTTTCTATCTCCCCCCACCTGGGAGGACAGACTGATCAGTTGTGTTCTCTGTAGTATCCTCACCCCTAAAAGGGTGGTCTGGTAAACAGCAGAGTTTAAAAAAAAAAAAAAAAAAAGGTAAATGAATGAATGTGAATGCCAAAGGTTCCTTTTGGGTGATACAGGTCTTACAAATTTCCCAGAATAAAGAGAGTTGTAGGATTTTGACTCAAGTGTTGGCACAGAGGCACAGAGTAAACACTTCCCTACCCTACTCTTTTGCACGTTAAGCCTGGATGCATGGAGAGAACGGATTCACATGTTAGGTACAAGGATGTGGGATCAGATCTCATCTTGGCTCACTTGCTACACTTCCTAAATCTCTCTGAACCTAGGTCTCTACAGCAGGTAACAACCGTACTTGCCTTACAGGATTGAAGCAGGGTTTAAACGATTTTATACTGGGTGGGCATGGGCTTGGGGAGCTCCGACTGGAAAAGTGTTAAATGCAAATGTGAGGGGCTGTCCTATAAAGGACCCAGGACATTCGACATTGTCAAAATGAGAAGGAGATGCCATGTGAGGGTGCCTGGGTGGCTCAGTCGGTTAAGTATCTGCCTTTGGCTCAGGTCATGATCTTGGGGTCCTGGGATTGAGCCCTGCATCCGGCTCCCTGCTCAGCCGGGAGTCAGCTTCTCCCTCTCCCAGCTGCTCCCCTTGCTTGTGCTAGCTCTCTCTCAAACAAATAAAATCTTTAAAAAAAAAGGGGGGGGGTGCCGATATAAAAAACAGAGTTAGCTTTGATTTTAACACCCACGAATGGGGACAAACTAAATGGGTTGCAATGTATTCTAGCCCCAAGCCACAAAACTTTGCAAATATTTCGGGCACTTCGAAGAAGGCCCCTGCCCCTCTTTTTAATGTTCTGAACACGTACCTGATTCTACTATCCAAATATTCTTACACAATGGGCTAGGATACCTTCTTTTCTTCCATACATTTGCAAACATTCTTCCTGTGTGTCTGACCTTGGCAAATAATCAATTTAACATCAAATTATTGGGATTTTATTTCTGTAAGATGGACAATATAAATAAAGGTGGTTAGAGACGATGTGTTCCCTGAGCGCAGACCATGGACTCATAAAGGGTACCTCCCGGACCCGTGAGTGAGTCACAGCTGGCTGTCCACAGGGTTCAGCAAAGGTTGTCCGAGAGAACCAGCCACTGGCCATTATGGATAATTACCTCAAAGATGAGGTATTCCAAGGAGAAAGGAGCTGATCTGCTCCTCCATACGTATCAGAAATGTCAAACTTCCATCATCAGAAAAATAGTGGAAAAGCAAACACTTGTGACTAGACCAATTGTTAAATAAGATGCCTTTAAACATGATCAGTATGGCATGTCTCAAGTTTCTTTTTTGGTTTTTCCAGATCAAAGAACTCACGAGAAGTACCCTTTTGAGAAACTAAAAAAAAAAAAAAAAAAAAAAAAAAAAAAAAGACATTTGTAAATTTGGCCTAAAACATATGTAGTTGAAAGCCCTTGACTTTTGGCCTTTGTGGGGTTTTTTTGTTGTTGTTGTTTTTTTGTTTGTTTGTTTGTTTTTTGTTTTCTTTTTTCCTCTTTTTCAAGGGAGCTTCAAAGTCAGAGCTGGTGGCTTCAGCAGGGCCCTGCTTTGAAGAAAGGGGAGGAGGGAAGTCAATTAAAAACAGGTCACAGGATGGAGCCTTTGGACTCAAATGGTTGCTGATCTTTAGGTATTGTAAGCTCTCGGAGTCGTCAGCCCCAACTTCTTAATTGCAGCAACGCAATTAGCAGATCACAACATCTTCCCTTTCTGCAGAAGTTTTGACTGGCAGCGGTGGAGTGATTTTGAGCCCAGCCCCTCCCCATTTTCTGACAAGTACGATGGTTATTTGACACTCCCGGGCTGCTTGAAAGACAGATCAGAGGGCATCCATAGGCAAAAACACTTCCTTGCCGACTGTAATCTCACATAATTGTAGGAGAAAAGAAGAATTTGTTTTATAAGCTGAAAACAATCAAACCAAGAAAAATCCTGAAAGCTGACTCCGATAAAATCGCAACCTGTTCGCGAGACCTGCTGCTGCCCTTTGGACGGGCTCTAGTCAGATGTGATTCCGGGCCACCGAGCTTGAAAGTTTTGTCAATGTTTTACCAGTGCCTGCTCCCCATCACTGTCTGTCCATGTTTACTAGCGACGTGGTTGTCCCAAACAGGGTTTTTTAGCTTGCTCTGTGCCTAAGATTCCATGGGACCCCCACCAGCAATCTTTGCTCTCCACCCGTGTCCAAGGTCGTGCTCAGAGAGCCTCCCTCTCTCGGAGCAGGTGGGCTGTAAGTGGTGACAGCCAGCCCCGCTGTGTGTGGCTAACAGGTGCTGCGCAGACGGCTGGCGCTGCTGAGCCCTCGGGCACCGAGGAGGGTCCCCACTCTGGCCTGCAGTGCCTCTGAGATCAGGCGAGCTGGTGGGAACGTCCCGGCGGGGAGGGCGCAGGGCCCAGGCTGGCTGTGGGAGTTCTGCCCTCACAGCACAGCTTCCAGCCAGATGCCCAGCTCTCCCCCTCGGGGCTGAGACCTCACACCGTCGAAGCCAATCAACGGTGGCTGCTGAACCAGAGCTCTGGCCCTGGAAATGGAGAGAATCCCACATCCCGGCCACAGTGGGCAACACCTCTTCCCCCTGACTCCTTCCCGGAGAAAGGGAATCAAGGTCAGTGATGCCTCCTACGTTCAGGAAGCCCACTGTTCATCTGACTGAATTCTGGGGACGTTTTCTGACTTCTGCATTATTTATCACAATCTTTAAATGGGAAAAAAAAAATAAGTAGGCTCCCTTTTCTCTGAAGGAGTTCTCAGAACGACTGTGGGCCTTGAGAAATCCTAGCGGAGGTCCCTAGTCAGGTGCATGGTGAGACGTGAGGTTGGATGTTGCTTCCTCCTCATGAAGAAGTCGTCCCTGGCTGAATTTTCTCGAAGCTAAGCAACAGCCCTGTTCAAAGAATATATGGCAGGAGAGAGAAGCCAGGAAGTTGTGGATACACTTCAGAGGACAAGGAAATAAAGGTTGGGACTTCCTCATAAGCAGTGGCAAACCCCCGTAACTGAATTTCAATCTGTAATCAGAATTAGAGAGTTTATATGATCTACTTACTGTCCTATGTCATGGAGGCTTAATCTCTGGGGGGCCTCAAGACAACCGTGTTTATTTTCCTTTACACGGTAATGGAGCTAATTACGAAGGCCACAAAGTAACATGGAAAAATGTTCCCAAAGATGCCTTATGTGGGAAAAAAAAATACAAAACTTCTGGCCATAATATGAGTACAAGTATGTAAAATCATGCCAGTGGTTTGTTCAAATTACTGTTTTTTGTTAGGAAACAGAATTGTCATTGTTTTCCCTTCGTGTTGTTACAGTTTTGCTTGTGGATCCTGTCAACAGTGTTGGGAGGGTTGGAGCGTTTGTTTCGATGTTAGGAAAACGTGGGTCTGCTGGCCACAGATCGGCTCCATTTAGCTCACGGGGCAATAAGGGATGAGGCCAGGCCCCGTCCCTACGAAGTGATTTGAGGCTTACAGTCACATGCTGCTCTGTCTCTAATGAAGTCTTGCCGTGGATGTGGGGACTTGGCCTTGGGCGCGCTGGGAAGTGACCATGGCAACAGCTCCCAAGTCCCCCAGGCTCACTGTGCTGTTCCACAGGCTTGCTACGGGGAAAGCCAGGCTCAGAGAGGGGAACAGTCTTTCCCAGCTTCCAGCAGTCCCCCACACCAGCTCACCTGGCCGTCAGAACAATGCCCAGACTGGAAGAAAGGACATAATCCCCACACAACATTAGGAGCCTGATAAGAGCAGGCCAGCTTTTATCAAGGGGCTGCTAACGAGAAAAATGAGGGCTGGGCATTCTCTTGGAAAGTGGCCATGGGGGACAGAGCCACAGTACTCTGTATCCAGTATTTATTGAATTTTAAGTGCATGAGATCCTTACACACCCACCCATAGAGGACAGCGGAGGCCTCTGCGTTACAGATCTGTTTCCTACTAGGAACCCCTCTAAGAAAATTGACATTATATATTCCAACAAGTGAGAAATGGAGTTAAGTAAATACACAGCCCAAAGCACTGACCTTCCTTCCCTTTTAGATTTAAAACAAATCACCAGAAAGAAGAAACTGCCAACACAAATCCAACCCAAAGAAATAGAAAACCTATCTTTGCAGCCTTCTAGAATAGCAAAAAGAGCCCTGCTATGGATTTATCGGCAGACACAGTGCAGAGTTCTTGCCTGGGAAGCAGAATGAGCAAGCTAGTGGCTGTGCAGGTTTGTCACAGATTGGGTCTGTTTCAGGAAACTGTTTCCTAACCTCCAACTTTTCTCCATGACTCCTCTGTCTCGCCTTTGACCTCTCTGACAGACACCACTCCCCACTCTCCCTTTCCAGCTCCCTCAACCTCACCAGTGAGTAGACATGTACATTTTAAGCTTAGCAGGACCTTGGACATCATCTAGATTCCGGTGAACGCTCGGAACGAGTAAGCGACCTCAAGCCCCAAATCACAGCATTCGGAGGCAAACGTGGTCTTACTCCCAAATCCAGCGATCTTTCACCACGTCTAGGACAGTGGTCTATGAAGTAGAAGTGACAGAGAAATA
Source organism: Lutra lutra (assembly GCF_902655055.1). NCBI lineage: Eukaryota > Metazoa > Chordata > Mammalia > Carnivora > Mustelidae > Lutra > Lutra lutra. The sequence goes on from NC_062282.1 coordinate 146,711,076, forward strand.
GATGGTAAGCGCTCTCTAAAAAAATAGCCATGAAGGGGCGCCTGGGTGGCTCAATGGGTGAAGCCTCTGCCTTCGGCTCAGGTCATGATCTCAGGGTCCTGGGATTGAGCCCCACATCGGGCTCTCTGCTCTGCGGGGACCCTGCTTCCTCCTCTCTCTCTGCCTGCCTCTCTGCCTACTGTGATCTCTGTCTGTCAAATAAATAAATAAAATCTTAAAAAAAAATAGCCACAAAAATGATATATGGTATCTAATAGAGTCATCATCACTATCAAAAAAAAAAAGAAAGAAAGAAATGGTCAGTAGAAAGAACACTCAAGTCTTCCCTCCATTTTATCTGCACAGACACAAACCAAGCCTCTTCTGTGCTCTGGGCACTTGACACGTGACTTAATTTAAAATCCCATACCGGGCGCCTGGGTGGCTCAGTGGGTTAAGCCGCTGCCTTCGGCTCAGGTCGTGATCTCAGAGTCTTGGGATCAAGCCCCGCGTCGGGCTCTCTGCTCTCTCGGGGAGCCTGCTTCCTCCTCTCTCTCTCTGCCTGCCTCTCTGCCTGCTTGTGATCTCTCTGTCAAATTAAAAAAAAAAAAAAAAAAATCCCATACCAACATGGAAAGTTTTCATTTCATTGGTCCCAAAGAACAGGAAAAGGAAGAGCCATCATCTTACTATGCAAATAACCTGTTGTCCTTCTGAAAACAAGAGGGATACACAGACCTGGACAAAAAACTTAAGCAGAGAAAATAGAAATATATAAATAAAAAGTATACACCTTCCTCCTGCACCTAACTCTCCCTCTCCTCGAAGCCAAATTTCCACCGATTCTTAGAATTCCTCTTCCCCCTCCTGGTGACTTGCATTCTAGGAGCCATACCTCCCCATGCAACATTCGTTAACTTTTTTACACACACACACACACACACACACTCTCTCTCTCTCTCTCTATCTCTCATACACACATTGTACCACAGCTTGTCCTTAACCACTTTATATTTTTCGACTTTCCACATCAGCACCTGCGTCTTTGTTTTTAAAGTGTGCCCAGTACACCATCCCAGAGACTGGCCACGACTTCTATAACTCCTTCCCCAGGGCTCATTTCCAGTTTTTCCCCATCAGGTAGGCATTATCCTTTCCACTTTACACGGGGAGAAACTAGGGCTCAGAAATTATAAACAGGCTCACTGTCGAATCTCGTTCTCCAAAAAAAAAAAAAAAAAAAAAAAAGCACCGAACTTTTAGCACCTCAGTAAGTCCTTGCCTTTTCTTAATACCGGACATTTACCCAGCGACCCCAAGGCACAGGATCTGCCAGACACAGGAGAGCCTTCTGGCCTGTCTCCTGACACCTTCCCCTAGGAGCTGATTTTCTATCGAGTCCTGAGAGCGTGACTCAGAGGCTGTGACTTGTCCCAGATTAGACCATTACGTTGGCCCAAGTGGTAACTAACAGGTAATGTGGGGGGAAGACTTAGCTCATTTCTTTGTACTAGAAAACAAAACAAAACAAAACAAACAAACAAAAAAACACTGGACTGCCCTGAATAGAGAGCTCCTCTCCAGAAGAGAATTGTGACTTTCCTTCCTTGGTCGGGAGGAGGGGGAGTGGAGGGGCTGGGTGGGCCGCGCATTTCTCCCCATACCCTAGCTCCAGGGAGAAGGGCTCACCTCCAGCAGGGTGGAGGGACACAGCTAACTGGCCGCTCTGTGCAGGGCACCCCTCCACCCCACCTAGTGTAGTGCAGAACATTCTGGAACCTCAACTGTCTGGGTAGTGTTGTGGCAAGGCAGGGCCCCCCAACTCACTAATGATATGGACAGAGGGAAGAGCCTGGTTCTCTACTGGCCAGCAGGGGATGAAAAATGGTTTCAATGGGGCCACACAAGTGAGCCCAGCCCCCAACACAGCACAATTTCACACTTGCCCGCAGGGGGTTAATGACTGTGTGTGCGTGTGGCGGTCCCAGAGAATAGAATAGTCCCCTCTTCCCCCGGAAGCCTCCAAGTCCTGTCAACAAGCCCTCTGTTGCTATGCAAAGCTGTGCAGCCTCTTGAATAATTCCAAGCAAGGTAAAGCCGCCTTGCCCTGGCTGATGGCAGAATATTCCACCTTCTTCTTGTGAATAGCTCCCGCTTTAGAAGGCTTGTCTGGCAATCACTCACAGCAAGGCCACCGGATGGCCAGCTGTCCTGGGAGGGGCCACCACCTCTCTGATCTCAGCCCCCTGCTGGGCTCCCAGCCCTTCCCTGCAAACCAATAATACACTTCAGTCTTGGCACGTCAAGGAAGTCAAAGGAGCTGGTGTTGGAGGAGCTCAAGGTGTGAGCCCTGTTCAAAGCAGCATCACCTTCCCAGACAGGATGGGGAAGTACAACGCCAGGGATCCCAGCTTGGAATGCTGATGAAAACTGAACGAATGCGAGCATGACGTGACTAGACCCTTAAGTGGGGAATCAAGATTCGCTCAGTGGTATGGAAACCTGTCTTCTAAGGACCTAAGCGCTCTCTCGTTGGCAATCAACCTGGAACAGTGGCTTCCCCAGTCAGTCTGTACAGACAGCTCTCTCTTCCCTCCAAAAATGAGTATCTTGCATGGCAATATACAGTTTTACCCTACTTTTCATGGGTCTTGTCATTGGATCCTACCCAAAAAAGGGATGGGGGAAATTTGTAACATTCCTAACTTGTGTTTCTCTGAGACTAGAGGACACTGGGAAAACACAGCTGAGGATGGGTTCAAGAAGATAATCAGAGACCGCTCATCGGCTCTATAATAAAGTCAGCTCACTTCCCTCCAGGGACCTCTGGGAAAATGGCTTCTGTGCCGGTCCCTCCTCCTCTCCCGGCTCTGGGATTAGCTCCCCACATGTAAGTACTGGAAAAGGAGTGAGAAGATATTTTGCTTCGAACAGCGTTATATCCCTAAAGAGCTACAAATCCTTGTTTTATACTATCAGAGGCCCATCAGGGGTCTGAATAACACTCAAAAGCTGTTCTTGTCAAGAGCGTCTGCATTTGCCAAAAGCTCCAACGTGCACACAGCGGACAAACCGAGCGGTGCCAAGGCGGACGTGGAGTGGGATGAAGGAACTGTAAACCTGGGACAAATCACACATTACTTGAGTAGAAAAGCTGAGAATTTTAAAGGCATATGGGTCTGGCTGTCAGATCTTTATGGCTTGTCCACTGGGGTTTTGTCTGTTCATATGTGCTGTTTACTCATTGTCTTTCCATTTATGTTTGGTTTATGTACAGGGGGGCTTCACGCCTATGTATTTATACCGTTGGCAAATCTCCCTCTGGTGCGTCTGTTTTTATTCGTCAACTTAAAATACTCACGAAGACCTTCCCTTTTAAAGTCCCACAAAGTCAGTGGCTAAAGGAGAGGGTCCTTTGAAGCAAATGTCAGTCACAGAGGGATGTTGGGCTTATTAACCCGTTCCATGTTTTTGAAACTGGAATTGGGAAATACCGTCTGTAAAAAAGGGGAGGGGGGAGGAATATTTAGCTGTGTAGCCAGATGCCTGCTTCCAAGCAACACAGCAGTCTTTGCAAATGTCCCCAGATAGCCTCAGGCATCTAAACTGCAGATCACAAAATCAGTCTGTGGATTATTAGGCACGGTTTACCTTCAAGGTAAAGGGAAAATGACCGCTCAAGCTTACAAAGGCAATGAGGAAGTCCCAGCTGCAAATTCAGCTCTCCAGAGGGATCTCAGGGACAGCCCTTTCCCCTGGTCTTGGGTCCAGCACAGTTGCAGCTGGAGGGACAATGTGGAGAAAGAGAACCATCAACATTAAAATGAACGAGTAGATAGTGGGAGTTGAGACCCAGCACCCCAAACATTCTACCAGTGCAAAAAGAAAGACCACCTGGGTGAACTGGTGTGACTTGATCATTTCACCCACAGCCTAGATGGCCACCTTTCCCCTGTGACTAGTGGCGTGGACTCTGAAACTGCGAAATGTTTTTCAGGGGGAGCTCGTTCTAGCTGGTCTCTCACACTGAAGTGCATTGTGCACTCTCAGTAAATTAAAAAAAAAAATCAGGGTTTCATCCCCACCCAATCAACCCCCAATTTATTTTTCTGTTTGGTTGGGGTGTACGGTTCCAACCAAGTCTCTACGGTTGATTATTCGAGATCATTTTATCGCTCGTGCTAACGTTAGCTCAGCAAGACGCTGCCCACGAATGGATACTGCACATCCCCCTCAAACACCAGGACGGGGAACAGACTTTGTCTGCACAGGGCAGCAAAGGGAGCCGGGCAGGCTGGCCAGGAGCCCCTTCTCCCTTGGCATCTTGATGGATCTGGGAAATCACTGCTCTGAGAACGCATCCCTGGACCACAGAACTGACACTGTCCCGCAGCTTCCGGGACTGGTTTCCGGTGTTGCTACGCCATCTTTCTCCCCTGTGTCTGAGGCAGCTCCCTTCTCCAGACAATCACTTCCACATGGCGGGTTTCAGAGCTGGGAGGAAAAGTCCCTGAGTGTGGTTGGGCCACACACGTGGAAGAGGACCCTGTCTCACGCTCCTGGGGCATGAAGAAAGGCTTTATGGTATTTACTTAAAAGCTAACTTTTCACAAAAGTCTTCCATCTAGGCACACCCTACTGGGGGTCCCTGTTGAAATAATGGTGCTCGGCAGAAGGAAGACTTCCCAGCTCCTGAGAGCTCAGCAAGAAAACCAGGCCCTCGGGAGAGAAATCGAGGGGTCCAAAGTGGGGTCTGAGCAAAGCCACTCTCCACAGTCCCTGGGGACCTGGGAGGGAACTGGGCTCAAAGCTATGGCGCAGTCACCCTAGGAGCTCCTGTCACAGGGGGAGCTAATAATGTCCCTCTCCATGTGCAGGAGGGTCCAAGGAAATCTTTGTGGAAAAGGGATCCCCGAGAGGACAGCACGTCTGTCAGAACAGCTCAGCCTCTGCTCTACGACCCTCAAGAGTTCCTTCCGAGGCAAGTGTGACACACTTAACTTCACTTTCCAGACAGCTGAAGGTACCCGCAGACGAGAAGTCTCGGCGGGCAGAGGGGCTCTCTGTGGGCGAGTCGCATGTGAACTTCTCCACCGAGACTTACCTTGGTTTCTCTCCCTCTATCTTTAATGTCCATCTCTGGGTGAACTCTAAGTATGTGGCTAGGAGATGGTGGGTCGCAGGAGTGTGGCCTGTGATCAGAAGGGCTCATGGGTGGCTCCATGGGTTAAGCAGAGTCCCCCCATCAGGCTCCCTGCTGGGCGAAGGCTGCTTCTCCCCCTGCCTCTGCCCCTCCGACTGCTCACACATGCACATGTGCACCCTCTCTCCATCTCCCTCTCCCTCTCTCTCAGATAAACAAAATCTTATAAACAAAAAAAATAAATAAAATAAAATGCAGGCAAGAGTTTCCTGAATCCAGTGTCCTCAGCTAGATCTACCCACTTAGAGAAATTATCCTACCCTTACTGATGCTAAGAAATAAAGTGAAGCAAATGCACAGAGCCCAGGATGACACTTGCCTTTAAGAATGATGCCCGCAGTTGAACAAGATTGGCCCCCCAGCCCTTAGAGGCCCTCGTGGTGGACTCTATGTGGGAGAGGGAGAAGGGGAATTCGCAGCTATTGTGCAGGAGTCCGTGGTCATCGGACACAACGACAGACAGAAGTGAATATTGAAGACAGCAAATTAGATGCTTTTTCCCAAGATCGTGAAGGAAGACAATTACAGTCTGGTTTTATTTTTTTTTTTTTAAGATTTTATTTATTTATTTGACAGAGAGATCACAAGTAGATGGAGAGGCAGGCAGAGAGAGAGAGAGAGAGAGAGAGAGAGAGGGAAGCAGGCTCCCTGCTGAGCAGAGAGCCCGACGCGGGACTCGATCCCAGGACCCTGAGATCATGACCTGAGCCGAAGGCAGCGGCTCAACCCACTGAGCCACCCAGGCGCCCTACAGTCTGGTTTTAAATCAAAGCCACTGGAGGGGCACCTGGGTGGCTCAGCGGGCTAAAGCCTCTGCCTTCGGCTCAGGTCATGATCTCAGGGTCCTGGGATCGAGCCCCGCATCGGGCTCTCTGCTCAAGCAGGGAGGCTGCTTCCCTTCTTCTCTCTCTGCCTGCCTCTCTGCCTACTTGTGATCTCTGTCTAATAAATAAATAAAATCTTTAAAAAAAAATTAAAATAAATAAATAAATAAATCAAAGCTACTGGACCACAGTGTCTCCGAGATACTTCCCGAGTTTGCGGAGTTTGGTCTCTGGTCAGTCATTACCCAGAGCAAAACTTTAGCCCTGTATCCTAAACCTCAGGAAGTGAACAAGGGAAGACCTAAACGTCTGGTAAGAGAGGAAGTGACCGTTTCAGTGCATAGGACGGATCAGCAAAAATTCAAGGAAAATATCTGTGAGGTGTCTTTTGAATGAAGGGAGAACTCTGAAAGAATGATGTATCTTTCATGGAGCTGGGTCACTTTATCCTTGTCGACATAGAAGATTGTTTGTTTAAACCTAGCAACTGAGATGGGGCTAATTTCGAGGTGAAACTATTGTGCTAGGTAGCTTTGCTCTGAGATAGTTCCCTAGGTCCCCTGGGCATTTTAAGAGACAAAAACATGATTTCTAACTAACTCCTTTTTTTTATTTTTTAAAGATTTTATTTATTTATTTATTTGAGAGACAGAAGAGAATACAGAACCAGGGGGGTAGCAACACAGGGAGAGAGAGAAGCAGACACTGAGCTGAGCAGGGGGCAAACACGGGGCTCGATCCCAGGACCCAGGGATCATGATCTGAGCCAAAGGCAGACACTGAACCAACAGGGCCACCCAGGCGTCCCCTAACTCCTTTCTTTTCACCACTAAGTTTTAGTCTTAACAAGAGACCTTGGTAAACTGTGCCCTTGGGTCGGCCACTGAGGAGAAGCTGCCAGCCCCCAGGTTTCTTCTCTCTCACCTCCCTCTGCATTTCTGTTTGAAGGGGGGGAAAAGTGAAACAAAGACTGTCCTCGGTGTACCATCTGCCTCAGTCTTGTCCCATTTAGAAAGAACCTCTCACGCCACAATGTCAAATGTCATGCGGTTTGACATACGTAATTGTATTAAGCTCCTGTAACGATCTCTAATGAGACATCGAATTTCCTCCCCAAGAATCAGTCACTAAAGCACATTTTTTTTTTCTGATGAGTTAATTAATAAAATACGAGGCTCCTTATGCAAAATATATGCCAATGGTTCCCAAGTGTGGCGATGCCCTCAGCACTCTGAATAAAAAAGCCGAGATGCTTGCAGATGATAGAGTAAGGAGGCCTGGGGCTCACGCTGGTGCGGACACTTTCCCAAGCCTTCTCTCGGAGAATGAGCAATGGGAGTGGGGCCAGACCACCGCCAGGAGAGGCTTTCCCCATCTGACACCAAAGCGGAGCCACTCAGCCTCCCCGTTTCTGGTCTTAAGACTAGAAAAGGCATCTGCCAACACTGCTGTCTGGTTAACGTTGATGGACGTCTTTGAAGATTGTAATTACAAAAGGATATTTTTGGAGACTTGAGTATACAGGGACGCAGATGTTCAGCTGGGAAGTACCTGCTCCGAATGTACTTTCTCCGGGGTGCACAAGAGAGATACACGTAAGTCCCCGTGAAACAAGAGAAAATTACAGCCTGAAATATTTATCAGTCACTCACTGCTATCCTGGAACAGAATTAGATCCTATCTGTTCCAAAGTGCTCTGCAAAGTAGTAAGTTGGACCTTGAGAGAACAATGACAAGGCAAGTCACAATTTAGCAGCCATTAGGCAGTCAGCGTCAACACGCACCGCCTTGGACCCCAGAGATGGTTTCTACTGAGAGAGAATCCTTGCCAGGACTCTGGGATGCTCCCCGGCCGTGCAGCATTCCCACCCAGACCCCAAAGGCTCTCGACAGAAGAGCTGCCCAGGCTCTGATTCTCTTACCCCTCTGACACTCAATGGGTCTTGGGAGCACAGTAAGTTCTGAGCTATCAGATTTGGTTAAGTTAGGCAGATCTAGAGAAGCCCCCCAAATCCTCCAGAGTTGTGATGTCAGCCAATTCCTTGGAGAGTCTTGTCTCCCAGACGGATGGGGCTCCCAGGACACAGGAGTGTCGCAGAACATCAACTGACATCACCACTGGATGGGAAAGTAGGGCTCACAAACAGCTCTCTGCTAGATGTCCTGTCAGCTGAGTCATTGTTTTTTCCGGGCTTTTGAGACCTCTCTCCAGAAAACACCTTATAATGGACCATCTCCGAGCTCATCACTTCCTGTAATATTTTTATTTGGTAATGCTGGTGGTGAGCTATGTCTTAGTAAGGATTCCATGACAACAACCATTGCTGAGCTACCCTGACCTTCATTGTTGTAAGGAAATCAAGCTGTAACATCAGACAACTCACACCACGTGTCAAAATTCACATAACCCGTCAATCTTGAGCCCATGCTTCCTGTTCACTGAGTCACATTACCTCGATTTACAATTTTTTTCTGCAAGTGTTTTACAAAAAAAAAATTGTTTACAAAAAAATTTTTTGTACGATTTTTTTTTTCCCCTGAGTTGTAGCAAACTTAAGTCAAAGCAACAGCAAGCTTCCACAGACAGTGTGGAACTAAGGTGATGGGCATACGGACTGTGGACTCAGTCAGTCCATCAACAACCCCTTAGTGGCCACATACTATATGCCAAGGAGACAGCAAACAGGAGAGAAAAGATCCTTGCTATAATGGAGTTCATATACTTGGGTCGGGATTAAGGATAGAGGGAAATGGACTGACACACAATACAGGCATGAGAGAGAGGGAGAAGGAAAAAGAATGCCAGATCTTCACAAATGCCATGGGCACTACCACCGTGTGATACGATCAAGAATGACCCAGTGGTTGCCCTCCAAGCAGGTTCCCCATCAGCTGAGCCTTGGAAGGGAAGAAGGAGTCAGCCAGCGTCAGAACCCCTGGTGAGAGAGCTCCAGAGAGGAAGAGCAGCCAATGGGGGCACCTGAGAGGCTCAGCTGGGGAAGCGTTGCCTTTGGTCAGGTCATGGTCCTGGGGTCCTGGGATGGAGCCCTGCCTCAAGCCCAATAACTTGCTCTGTGCTCAGCCGGGAGTCTGCTTGAGGATTCTCTCTCCCTCTTCCTTTGCCCTTCCACCGTACTCATTCTCTCTTTCTCTCTAAAACATAAATAAAATCTTAAAAAGAGAGAGAGAAGAAAGAGCAAGTGAAGCATAGGGGGGAAAAAAAACCAGCTTTGGTCTCGGCTCCGACTCTGTCTGTGTGACCTCAGGCACGTTGCCTTCATCTAGGCGTGTAAAGATCATCCTTGACAAGGGTCAGAGTATCTAGCTCACAGGGACTTGCAGGAATTAAATGGGAATGGCACAATTATTATTCGTTAAGAGGTAGTTGTCTTTTTATCTTTTCTTGATAAACCTGTTGAGATTCAGGGCCACTAAACTCTCACTTTAAAACATCCTTATGCTTTGATTTTTTTTTGTTGTTGTTGTTCATTTGCTTGCTTGCTTGTTTTGTTTCTTTGAGCAAGGGGCTGCAAAAAAAAAACAAAAACAAAAACAAAAAACACACACACACACAAGAAAAAACCAAAAAACACCCACAAAAAACTACACAAACAAACCAACCAACCAGCAAGCAACTTAGTATCAGAGAAGAGCCAGATTACTAGTTGCTGAAAAGCACTTTATGAGAGGAAACAGAATGTCATTCATTTTGGGACAGGGCTGACTCCCGTGGCAAGTCAGCACAAGCCCGAGGGCCTGCAGACCTTTGGGGTGAGGTTGTCCACAAGACCAGAAACAGACAAGACCGGTGGTCATAGGCTGCCACTAAAACCCGATGTGCTTACTTCTTAACCTCGCTTTCTTGAGACACTGATGAAGACATTTTTCCAAGACCAGAACATTCCAACCATCAGACCCAAAAAGCCCTATCAGGAACGGGTTACCTGGAAGATCGCACCCGCGCGCCCCCCACCCCTGGCCTGCGATCACACAGTACTCCCCCTCACAATCATGGCCACTCTGCCTTCTCTCGGGCATCTCTGCCACTGCCCCCCCCCAACCTCCCCCCAAACTTAAGGTGTCCATCTGGTGGGCAGAAAGGTCAGGTGTTACGTCTTAACCCAGCTGATTCCGCTGCCTGCCAGCTCCCAGAACAGGTCTCTCCCTTTCTCTCTTCCAAACCCTTGTCCCTTGAGTTTTGGCCTCTTTTGTGACGAGTTTATCTGAGTTTGTTCAGTAAGTGTTGGGAAACCCGGCCAGGAGCTTGCTTCCAATGTGTCCAGCACCCTCGGGATTCCCAAGATAGAGCAGTTGGCCAGCGGTGAGGGGCTCACCCAGGTTCCCAAGTCGGTGGCTGGGATTGAGCCATCAGTAACCAGAGAATCAAAGAAAACGCTCTCATTTCCTTAAAATCTCAAGGTGGGGGGGGATAAACTTCTGGTCAAATGAGGTATTTTAAGATATAACCTTACCTATTTGCCTTTGTAATAACACAATCGGAAAACTGAGTTTTTCACGCGGTCTTGGGGGGACGGCGGGGCGCAGAGAGGCTAAGTCTGCAGGAGCCAGGAGGCTCCATATGCCTGCACAGAAGAGCGGGGGGGTGGAGGTCGGGGGGCAGCGATCAAGTGGAGGGCAGAGCTAGGGTGCTGGCTTCCCGCTCAGCCTGCGCACACAGTACGTCACGGCCACTTGGGGTATCCGCTCTTCTAAGGAACCCTGAAGCAAAGAGATCAATGGGGGGAGCGGGAGGGCCGAACCTAAACTGAAAATAAGCCAAGGCACACAGACAGCAATACCCCCATCTCAACAACCCGAGTCTCGGACACACTGGGGGAGCAAACAGGAATTACTTTAACCCCATTCGCCAGCTGTCCCATCTCCAGAACCTCTGCTGCCCACCCTCCCTCCTCACGCAGTCCGCCGCCCCCCAACCTGACCCCCAGGCCTGCTTTTTTTTTTTTTTTTTTTAAAGATTTTATTTATTTGACAGAGAGAGATCACAAGTAGGCAGAGAGGCAGGCAGAGAGAGAGAGAGGAGGAAGCAGGCTCCCTGCTTTAGCAGAGAGCCCGATGTGGGGCTCGATCCCAGGGCCCCGGGATCATGACCGGAGCTGAAGGCAGAGGCTTTAACCCACTGAGCCACCCAGGTGCCCCCAGGCCTGCTTTTTAAAAAACTACCCACCCAGAGTTGTATCCATTTTCCCCCCAGCCCAGCAGTTTAGTAGAAAACCCTCTGAGGCACGTGAGGGGGCAGGGCAGTCCAGAAGCACTCAAGACCAGCAGGGTACGTGGGGGCCAGTAAATCGGGGCCACGTCAGTTCCACGGGAAGTCCAGGAAGGCAAGGTCCCCAGGGGGACGGGGTGCTCAGTGCATGTAGGTTTTGATGTTCTGGGTTGTCTTTCAACTCCAACGTACTTGTCTTCTTGGCCATCAGAATGCACAGATTGTTGAAGTCATTATTAATGAGACATGCCGTCACTGTTACAGTCACATTGTTCCTTGGCTTGGGGTTTTGTTTTGCTTTGGCTGCCCAAGAAGTGTCTGGCCTCAGAAAAGTTACCAAAGAGGTGAGCTGCTTGGACAGAGCTGCTGGTATAGACTCCAGAAAAAAAAAAAAAAAAAAAATGCTGAACACTGAAAAACTCTCCTTGGAGATTCAACTCTTGGCCAGGGTGACCGCCAGATGAAATGGTAGAGTTGGCTAACGGCATCCCACGCAAGGCACAGATGGGGCTCCCTTAGCTCAGCTACCCTGGCCATGGACAGACAGAACTTGACCTCAAGGAGATTCTCACTCATTTGGGCTTGGCTGGAAGGTGGGCTCTCCCTGTGACCTAGTCCAGGGAAATTCTCATTTCCACTCTAACTCCAGGCAGTAAGGGGTTTCACGCACTGAGACATGAGCAGAAATCTCCTATTTGGGGGAGCAACCATGGCCTTTCCCGAAGATAAAATTATTAGTGTATATGTTTAATTTCCTAACACATCTATCAATACCTTTTCCCATGAAAAGGATGGATATCCCATGGATAAGGATCAAATCCTCTGTCCCACGGTCCACTCCTGGTACCCTCGGTTCTGTCCTTCCTGAGGGGGATAGGGTGGCTGGTACTGTGTCTGCCCTTGTCATACCCACCTGCATCCACGGGTGTGTATGTCCACAGGAAAACACAGAGTGTTGCTTGGTGGTTGGTTTTGTTTTTTGTTTTGTTTTTCAGAAATGAGATGAAAAATACTTGTAAGCATTTGACACTGTGTGTTTTTCCTCAACCATGTTAGAGCTCTCGCTTTCTACGTCGTCATTTCTAACTATGGGAGCACATTTCTAGCATGGATGTGTATACTACTTTCTTTGACGTTCCCTCCTCAATGGGCTCGAAGTCTTACCTTCCCGGTAAGCACCTTTCTTAGCGTTCTTCCCAATTTCCAGGCACCTGGCCACAGGGAGGACACAGAAAGAATCTAAGGCATATACTGGAAACGTTAAGATCAGAGTGTGAGCCTTGCAGAGCCCTATTTTGGAAAAGCAACAAAGCACGTTGCAGGAAACAGATCCCCTTGGTCGGCTGCGAAAAGCCAATGTGGAGACACCGTGTGCATTTACCAAAGGGGAAGGTGAAAAAGAAAATCTTTAAAGGGAAAACAAATGGCGGAGCTGGTAGCAAGTAAGGCTGGGCTAAAGGCCCTTCTCAATCAGCGGGAATGGGCAAAGTTGCCCTTGGGGATTTTATGGGACCTGGGCTTTGTTTTAGCACCTGCCCACACTCGTCATTTGAGAGAACACCGCCCCTAAGTACTCTTCCAATATTCACACAGATTGATGGAACAGATCCTTCCTTCATGCGCTCTGGACTTTGGCTCGTCTGGTATGTGTTCCCCTCCATGAACTCAGATGACTGGCGGGGTGTACTTGTGCCAACACGTGTAGGCCCCGTTTGTGCTCGGGGTGGGTGTGAATTTGGGTGTTATCACTGCTAAGGGAACTTCCGGGGGTTCCCAAATAAGACACCTAAAATTCTGCAGCGGAGGAGGAGAGTTGGAAGCCCAGAGGAAGGAGCAGGATGGCTTTAACAGAAATCCACAGAGGAGTCCGCACTCCTTCAGCTGCTAAGAGTTCAACCCAGATCCCCGCGTTCGAGTCCCAGTCTGCCAATTCATTTGCTGAACGCTCTTCCAGCACAGGGCTTAACCGCTTCATGCTTCAGTTTATCCATCTGTAAAACGGGGAAAATCGTTAATTTTTCATAGGATTTCTGATGATGGAATTCAATATTTTATGTCAAGTGTTAATTCAGTGCAGGGCCCGGCACAGCCTAAACATTCACTAAATGTTCGCTTTCATTAACCTCAATACTGTGCTCGGTATTAAGTCACAGAAATCCTACCTGGAAGTCTAAATGATTTTATGTAATTTTTTCCTCCATGAAATTAGGACCTAGAGAACACTGACTGGGACAAGCCGGCTACTAGGTTCCCACATCGCGACTCAGCAACCGTTGATCACCATTTATCCATCATTCCCAAAGCCCAGAACTGGACTGTCAGAAACTGAGACTTTCTTAAAAGGCCTCTTTTACATTGTAATAATTTCACGCCGGATTCATCCTCCGTCCCTCCAGTATTGTTCACCATTCCAGGGCCATCCAGCTCTGGGCACGAGCTTGAGTTGATTCAAAAAAACAAAAGAAAACAAAACAAAACAAAAAACACTACAAAACCAAAAAGCAAGAGTAGTTGCCATCAGGACAACAAACTTGACAGAGGAGGCTCCAGCCAACGTATGGGCTCTAAAGCAGGACATCTGCTTTCTCAGGAGTGGGGAGTCCGATCCCCAGAAAGTGGATAGGGCTGCGGTTCAAAAGCAAAGTGAGTAACCCCCGCATCTGCCTTAGCCATTAACACCCCCAACTCTTCCCATTTGCCGGCACCTCCCGCCAACCCCAGCCTTCCTGAGGGCACATCTGAGGGCCTGATTCTAGGTCTGGGGACAAAGGTGCAACCACAGTTCTTCCCCTCAAGAGCCGAATCTGAAATTTGTCAAGAAACAGCAAGTTCTGTTTGCCCGTGGATTTAAGTCAAATGCCAGACTCTGCCTTTGTGTCCCCAGTCCCCAGCCACACCAGACGGCCCGTGTTTATTCACAGTTTTGGCTTCTCTCCTCCTGAAGCACGGGACAGAACGGGCTCCTCCTCGCTGCTGGGTTTATAAAGGGCTCTGAAATCTCTGAAATCGAGTTGTTTGAAGTGAAGGTCCCTCGAGGTTCACAAAGGACCATCTTGGAGAGGGAGGGGCCGGGGCGAAATCCCGGCTCCCCCATTTCACAATCATGAGGGAGTTACGAGGACGCACGTACACAGTTCCCTAGAAGTTTCCATCAATAGAGAGCCCTCTCAGATGTGAAAATGAGGACTCCCACTCCCCCTTTGCTTGCTCCGCAAGAACAGAGCAGGATTATACCACCAGCTGTTTTCTTCTTCTTCGTTTTTGTTTACGGTTTCTTTAGCTAAATGACACCGCGAGGATCAGCAGCATAAGGTTCTGTCACGGCATTTTTGCTGCATCACTTGATTCCATTAATCCTGCCACAGCAGAGCAGGTGGTTTCCAGAGGGGTTCCCCTCCAGCGTAGACGCTCATTAGGTCTGGGAGTATTGGTAAGAGAGACGCAGGGAGGCACCAACCAGCAACCCACCCTGGCTTTCTTTGCGCCGGGAAGAGACTTTCACAGGCGTGGCTCAAGCTCGGGAAAGAGGGGGACACTGACGGCTGAGGGGCTCCCCCAAACGGAAGTCTGGCGGGGGTTGGCTCCCAGGCACTGGATCAGCAGGGGAGAATTTGGTTCTGTGCCCCAAGACTCTACCCACTTAACACACCAGCAAACTCTCCTCCAATTCCCCTTCTAAGTAATCCTGGTTATCAGACCGCAACCCTGAGTTCCAGAGCACCCCAGCCAGACCGGGATGGTTGAAAATGCTTGCAGAAAGGGAGGGAGGGAGGCAGGGAAGGAAGGAAGGAAGGAGGAAGGGGGGGAGGGAGGAAAGGAAAAGAAAGGAAGAAAGGAGGGAGGAACAAGGAGGGAGGGCGGAAAGAAGGAAGGGAGGAAAAGCAGGACATAGAGCAAGACAGCACAATTCCTTGTGTGCACACTATGGTTCGGCTTTCCCGCCGATGGTACTGACAATAGACTGAGAAGGGGCCAGAGTCGGCCTGGCCTTCAGGTGAGTGGCAGGTGCCCATGCGTTCGGACCCAGGGCCTCCCACCACGATGCTGGATCTGGGGAAGATGGGCAGAACAGCCCGATGCCTGAAACTCTACTGCAGGTTCATCACTAATGGCCTCCCACGTGGAGGTTTCAAACTGGAAGACCCAAAGATGTTCGAAGCTCGAACGTTTGATTTTTTTCTTTTTTCTTTTCTTACTTTCTGTTCATAATCAGAGGCTCTGCTAACGTGATGAGTCCTCTTTCCTGCAGAGTGACAACCAGGTCAGGCCGGCCCTCTCATTCCCCCCTCGAGTCTCCACAGGGGGCCATGTGCTGTCTGGACTAGATCATACATTGCCTGCTTGTTGGACTTGGTACAGTCGGATTTTACTGCAAAGTCATATCTTGCTTATCTGTAACACCTTCTGTTTGCAAGTGGACTTCCCTTTTTGTGGAGAAGACAGGGTACAGGATCACTGGACTTCTTCTGAATCGACTACCACACCTCCCAAGGGATTTATCAGACTAACTACCTTTAAAATAAGCGAGTCATGGATGGTCATCTCTACTTGGGTGTGAATAAAGAGAATGAGGACAGATTTGGACTTAAAGGTGAAGAAAGAGAGCACAGAACAATCCGGAAAGGGTGTCTGGCAGTGGAAACGAGTTAGCTCAGATCTAACCCACAGATACATTTTATTTGTTCTGCCCATTATTCCTGTAAAAAAAAAAGCAAAACTTTTTTTTGGAGGCAATATTTAAAAATCAATTGATCAATGACTGATTCTTGGCTTGAGGCAGGGAATATATAAGATAAGCCTAAAGCTTCTTGTAGTACCAGAAACTAAAGTGTTAAAAAAACTAACAACAACAAAAAACCACCTGAATGACGGTGGTGGCGGTTGGGGCATCATGAAGGGACACCTGAGCTAAGTGAAAAAGCTCTCAATGGCCAAAGCTGGAACTCTTGGAGAAACGAAATAATGTGGTAGTGAATTATAACTCGAAGACAGATATGAATAAAAGAACAAAGTAATAAATTGGGGGGAAAAGACAAATTTCCCATGCAAACAACTTCCACATCAGTTGTGTGGGTTTTTCCCCCTCGAGTGGGTGAAGCAAACTCCCCAGCCCTTAAGTGTTGCAGAGTGACTTCCCTCCAAAGCGCACAATTTGCAAAGAGGGAAGAAGGAGTAACTTTCCAGGGGAGAAACCTGACCAGGACTCCCTCAGTCAGGTCATCAAGGTTAATCCCCTCAGTGACAGTGACGAGTCAAGCTGATAATACGTACCCTTAAGGTGATGTGATAAGAAAGGTGCTGTCCCTGGGTGGTCTTCCTTCCCCCCAAAATCTAGAACCCCAGGCGAATTATGAGAAAAATATCACATAAATCCTATCCGAGAGGTTCTCTGAACAACACCTGACCAGGATCCTCAAGATGGTCAAGGTCATCAAAAACAAGGCCAGTGTGAGAAACTGTCTCAGCCAAGAGGTGACATGATGGCTACATGTCTTGTGGTATCTTGAATGGGATCCTGGGTCAGGAAGAGGGTAAAAGGTGAAAACCAAGGAAATGTGAATAAAGTATGAATGCTTGTTAATAATAATATACTAATGGGTACCTGGGGGGCTCAGCCAGTTATGTGTCTGCCTTCGGCTCAGGTCATGACCCCAGGATCCTGGGATCAACTCCCACATAAAAGCTCCTCCCTCTCCCTCTACCCCTCCTCCCTGCTTATTTTTCTCTCCTGCTCTCTAATAAATAAAATAAATATTTTTTAAAAATAATAATATACCAATATTCACTCAATAATTCTAACACATGTGCCATACCCATGTAAGTTATTAATCACGGAGAAGACGGGGTTTGATACGTATGGGAACTCTTCGTACCATCTCTGCAACTTTTAGGTTAGTCTGAAGGAAATATAAAATAAAAGGTCTGCTTTACAAATCAGCCGATTCTACATTAAAATCCTGACCCACAGCTCTTGGAGAACACACCATGTTGTATCAGCGATCCAAAGATCAGAGGGCTAGAGCCCCATTACAGCTGCCTCCCTACCAACTATGACCTCACCTGCCAAGTGAAACAGGATGAGAAAGATGCCCTCGGTCCCCCCTTCCAGATCTCACCCACGGGCATCTGAGCAGCAGAGCCTCATTCCGCCTGTAGGGCTCACCTCACAAATGCAGAAACGTACAGAGTAGATACAGAAGAGCCTCGCGACCATATTCCGCGCAGACGCACCACATTCGCAATCCCCAACGCTGTCAAGTGTGCCCCGCCATTGCTCAGTGTCCTTACAATGTTCTCATAGGTGCCTCTGCCTTCCTCATTTACATCCCATCCCTACTTCAAAGTCAGAGCCGCAGCACACTTCAGGTGTTCTAGACATGCTGGTGGCAAACTCTGGAAGCCGATTCACGTTTTAATGGTAATCCTACGGATGTAATTCCACAAAATTTACCAGGCTTCAGACTACGCAGCTAGAAGCTGTAGGGGAGGAAAATGATGATAACACCACGTTCATGTGGAAAGGATAGTCATCCTCATTGGTGGGGGCTGGGGGGGCACCCTGTGAACCCAGATCGCCCTATCACAAGAGGGCCTGTAATGTCACATATGTTAACCGAGCAAGTATCACACAAAATCACCATGCAGATTAAATCCAGGGGTGGGCTGGGATTCTGAAATGAACAATAAAAACTGCAAGTATTATTCTTATTAAGGACATATTATCCGCACATCATAGCTCCAGACGTGGAAGTCTAACTACAGACTTCACATTTTAAATTTAGTTACATAAACTAAAAGACATGACATTGCTGTTTTCAAGCCATCATCACACCATTTATTCATTAATGTTTATAAACAAGAAAATCTAGCAATTGTCCTTATAATTAGTCTTTCTCGTTCAATGAGCTGATCTAATAAGCATTCCCTCTATACCCTTCCAAAATGCCAGCGTTAGATCTGTTCCAGAAGCCCCCTCTGTCCCTGGGAAGTCAAACACCATTTGTAAAGGTCCACCCTCAAGAATCCTGCAATAGCTCAGAGACAAATTCACGTGCAGAAAACGATACCCAGCTACTTGTAGGCAAAGGGAGCCCTGACTGAGTAAAAGATCTGGCTGTAGTCATGGGCTCTTCCTAGCTTGTATTTTCTCATTAAGATAATACCTGTTTGGGGGCACCTGGGTGGCTCAGTCGTTAAGCATCTGCCTTCTGCTCAGGTCATGGTTCCAGGGTCCTGGGGTGGAGCCCCGCATCAGGCTCCCTGCTCAGTGGGGAGCCTGCTTCTCCCTCTCCACTCCCTCTGCTTATGTTCCCTTTCTCGCCGTGTCTCTGTCAAATGAATAACTAAAATCTTAAAAAAAAAAAAAAAAAAAGATAATACCTGTTGGTGGGGAACATGCAAACAGAGCACCAATTTTCCTCTCCATTTGCTAGACATCATTTTCCTGGCAGAAAATGGGCATGGGAGAAAACACAGCAGGCAGGTGAACCACAGGACGGATACGAAGGGCCTGTTAGGTAAGAGCCAGAACAATGGAAATACAGAGGTCGTGTCCTCCCATCTCTTAACCTCACACAGAATTTTTGACAGATACAAACCCCGCTTGATTACCTGTACAAACGGAAAGCTCACTGCATCCATGAGGCCCTGGGTTTAAATGGGCAACTGGCCCTATTTGGTAGAAGGGGCTTTGCTGGGGAGATTGGGGTCCTGCTACTCACAGCTTTTCTAAGCTGCTCAGAACACCGAAAGTTCCCTCCTTCTCCCCTGGAGCCCAGTGGGTAACTTAAATGAATCAAGCAGGCAGGCAACTCCATATGGCACTGCGGTCACCATAACAAACCGGCAAGCCAGCGCCTTTTAATTGGAGGTGACACTTGGCAGCTGCAGAAGCTACACAAGCAAGCCTCGTGCTACCTGCAATTTGTAAAGTAAGAAATAAGGGTCACTAGTAAAATCCTCCTTACAAAGAAAACAATAACCATAGCAACAATTCTGTGGCCCCAACAAAACACATCCTCATAAAAGACACTTGTCCAGATATGGGAAGAGGATTATTGTTTTTTTTTTTTTTTCACCAAAGTCCCATTTGCTGTGGGCTCAGCCTGAATTTCCTGTCCTGTTACTTGTAGGCCACCAACCCCAGGGGCCTCGCTGGAGGCAAGTCCTAGGCTCTGGTATCAGACACACCTGGTAAGACATTCCAGTTCTCCAACTATCAGACATGGGATCTGGGGCAACATTCCTGGGCCTTCTACCCCTCTTTTTCTCCTCTGTGAGGGACTGAGAACAAACCTCTTAGAGAAGTAAATGAGACTAGGTAGGGAAGTGCCCACCAGAGATCGTGGCCCAAAATAGGTACTAAGTGGCTTGAAAATGCCTTGTCACACTTCTCTGGACACACTCCTGTTCAGGCCTGCTTATATTTTTGTAAAAGGTATGATTCCAAGTGAAGACTATTCCTGATGGGTCTGGAACAAGGGTGTAGGACAGGCCTGTGACTTCACAACCTGGCAAGTCAAGGGTTTTGCCAAAGCACCATGAGACTGATGTTTGAATACTATGTCATACTGTGGACTTGGGATTTAGCTTCTTGTCAGCGACCAGGCTGTTTCCAATCTGGGCATACTTCTCCCAGACTAATGAACTGATGCTGGGGGGCAGACCCCAAATATATTACTTTACCTTCATCACTGTTTGATTCCAGGTGGTTGGTTTGAGCCCACCAAATCTGTGGTAGCGACCAACCTCCCAAGCGTGCAAAGAACGTGGGTTTGGAGTCTGAAGGCAAGTGCTGGAATCCTGGCTCAGTTTCCCTATTGGTCTAATAAGGCTAATAATAGAACCTACCTCACATGGGCGCTGTGCAGAGACAATGAGATAATGGATAGAAAGCCATCGGCAGAGTTCCTAGAACATAAGCACTCAGTGTGCATTAGTGATGATGACGACAACAATGATGATCGTTTTTATGTTATCAAAATACCAAAAACAGTAGATGACTCTGATATGCCAACAGAGCTGGGAAATGTTTGTTCAGCAAGACAGACGCCATCTGCCAGAACTGTTTTTCAGTGTCTACTTGCAGGCTTCTTGGGTCATTCTGCCAAATCACAGACAATGACGCAAGAGAATGACCTGACGATCTAGTTCCCAATTAAGGCACCAATGGCTTCGTGGGCTCCATCTTCCAACGAGTCATCCCTATCTTAAGATCCTGTGACCACCTCAACAATGCCTGATTATAAAAAATGATATCCTCCAGAGCTCTCAGACTCCTGCCTGTCCCACTACCCAGGGGGTGGGGGGTATGTGTGTCGGGATGGAGGGGGGCAGAAGCTGGGGGTGACCTTGGCTCCCCAGATCACAACACCCTGGCAATACCTGAGCCGGGTCCGGTGCAGGAGCTCAGGGCACAAGAGGATATATACAATATATACGGTGGGGAAGCTGCGGTCCCTCGGCCAGTGTCCCACCTTCCCCTACTCCAGTTCTGCTTCCTCGGCTTCAGAAGTGCTATTTGAAGCTCCTGCTGTCCCAAGAACAACTATTATTTCCATCTTTTACTTGTAAAAGCAACATGTGCTCCCAAAACAAAGAAAAGAAAATCTACAACCCCCTGCCTCTTCTTTTCGGAGGCCACCCTCGTTGACCCCGCCTGGCTCTCCGATGTTGTCCCAGCTCGAGCACACACCCGTGCAGCAGGCACAGACTTCTGCTTGCTTCTGGATGTGGTCGACGCCCTTTTACAAAACTTGACTTAGAATCCACATATTATCCTGAGATTGCTTCTCCCTTTTAACAAGCCTCACGGACATCCTCCCGAACCTAAGTGGAATTTTAAATAGGTGCGTAATATTCCATAGGAAACATGTACCATCATTTGCCTGTCAATGGACTTTTTCTTCTAGATGTTGCTGTGTGTCTGTGTCCGTACATCAGTGCATCCAACCCTTACATATGTTCTTTCGGTTTTGAAGCTAGAGTTTTGTTTTTTTTTTTTTAAAGATTTTATTTATTTATTTGACAGAGAGAGATCACAAGCAGGCAGAGAGAGAGGAGGAAGCAGGCTCCCTGCTGAGCAGAGAGCCCGATGCGGGGCTCGATCCCAGGACCCTGAGATCATGACCTGAGCAGCGGCTTAACCCACTGAGCCACCCAGGCGCCCCGAAGCTAGAGTTTTTTAGAGTTTTTTGCAGGGACTACGGGGTCAAGAGGATTTGTTCCTTGATTTTATTAAGCTCTGCCAGATTCTATAGTTGTACTCTCTCCCTGCCTTTAGTTGCTTTTCCCAAGATCCCACCTCCCCGAATCTTCCCGGGGCTTCGGGCACAGCAGTCCGCAGCTGGTTCTACTCAGTCTGGGTGCCCAGGCGGAAAACTGCCAAGACGCCCGGGGCCCTGTACTGTGGATCACCAGGCTCAAGACAAGGGCTGTCCAGAGCCACTCTGTGACCAGGCAGTCTATCCCCAGCCCCACTGCACAAAGGACAAGGCTCTGAGGCTGGCCTTCTACGCGGAAATGCGCCTCCTCGGTCTCCCGCTGAAACCATTTCTAGACAGCAGTTACTACGTAACACTGAAGTGACATGGTGATCACACAAGCACCAAAGAACATAGGAACAAGAAAGTGAAGGATTCGGGGGCCAGGAGAGGAACGGAACCGGTGCTGGCACCATGGCTTTGAAGGGAGAGAATGCTTTGGGTGGCCACACAGTAAATACAGCTTGAAGCCCCTGCTGGTTTCTGAACTGGAACTTACTCCGGCATTTTAAGGAAGTATTCAGAAACAGCAGAGTCTCCCTTGTGGTGAGCAGCTGACTGCAGGGTCTAAGTTTCAGATGTGGCGAGTGGAGCCTCTGAACCACGGAGACTTCTGGCATGGGCATGCTCCCTCAGGGCCCAGGGGGGCCATGGGTCACAAAGGGTCCTGGTGGGGAGGGGAGGCCCCCAGTGGGACTCCAACCAGACTTGCGAGAGCAGTTCACGGGGGAAAGGACAGGGAGTCACAGAGTGCAGGGGAGCTTTCAATACAGGAAGACCTAGGCTTGGAGGGAGACACAGCAGGGCATGACTTTTGACAAACGATGGCGCTCTCTTGGTTTTGGTTTCCTTCTTCAGACCAGGCAGGGAGGACCAAGAGCCATGTCCTAGGCAGACTTTGAGAATTAATGGAGACAGGGCACATGTGGAACATGGGAGGTGCTCCCTGAGTGTTTAGCTGCACTGGCTCTGACTACGCTGTCACCACACCTGTTGCGGTTGCTACTCCTCCCCCTGAGGCTGCATGGCAAAGCTCCCACTGAAATAAGTCACAGGACCTCTCAGCCGGCCTGCCACACAACCCCCGTCTCCCCATGAGCCAAATCTGCCAGGTGCTAGGGCTTGGCACCAGTTAGAAGATGGCAGCAGCGACCAGCATCTCAGGACTTATATCCATGGCTAACTGTGCTTCCAGAAGAGTGTTGAGAAAAAGTCAGGGCATGACAAAAACTATGGCTGGGATGAGGGACATGGGGCAATGGGGATCGCGGTCACGGCCAACTGGTTCCCAAGAAAGGTTTCAAGAAGGATTGGACTGGGATTCTGGGGAATGGCCTAGGGCCCCCTGACAACTCATGCCACCCCTCTGCGATGTTTTCGAACTCACACAAAAGGAAGAAGTGGACCTGGGACCTTATGGTTTCTTCATTCTTCGTGGTCTTCAGCTTTTCTCCGACAAAACGACTGGGAGTCTGACTGCCAAGCTGGCTGGTCCCTGTAGGCTCGGTCCTGATGAAAAGGAGGCAGAGCAGGGCTTCGCTCTCCCGGAACCTCACTCGGCCACCACCGCCCGACAGGTGCTGTGAACTGGCAGAAAGTGAGGGACAAGGGAGTCATCTGGACCTGGCTCTAGGCTCCTTTCCCCCTTCGGATTACAGCACATGAGGTTCAACTATTGCTGGAAAGAGAACAACCCCCATGGCCGTCATGTGAGTAACCACTTGAATAGAAATGGGACAACATTTTCTTGTCTTCCTGCCAAGTTTCCAGCTCCAGAGACGTGGCTTTTAGGATTTCCCATAAAAGCCCAAAGTGGCAGCATAAATAAACTTACCACAATCATTACCCCCCCCCTCCCCAGCTTCCCCATGGAAACTCTTATCTTTTCTCTCAGTAGTTACTCCTCATGAAGCTCTCTCAGATTTATTACCTATGTGGGGCAATTCATCATCTAGGATAAATACCATCTTCTTCCACTGGGCAGGCCTGTGCTTCAGGTGGCTGTCATTTCTGTATGGTACGCATAATTAAATGGGGGCCGGGGAAGAAGGAGCATGTTAAGATAATGGGTTGTTTTCTTCCGAGTTATTATATATTCACAAAACTAGCTGCTGGCAGCGAACTTTATTTCTCTACTACAATCTATTGCCATTGGGCTCCTTGGAGGACACAACCACCAAATTTTGGAGTCGTTGCAGAGAGTGAAAAGCGCATGGGTTTTGGAGGGCCGTATGGTTCAACAACGTGGAGGCTGTGTGACCTTGGACAAGTCACGTAAAGCTCTCTGAGCGCTAGCTTCCTGATTTGGAATAGGGAGATGAAAATCCTAGGGAGCATTCTTGTAAGGATTGAAAATACTATTTACAAAGGACCTAGTTCTGTGCCTGGCACAAAGTGAGGTTTGTTTTTTTTTTTTTTTTTCCTTCTTAAGAGTTTTTAAATTCCCATTAGTTAACATCCAGTGTAATATCTGTTTCAGATGTATAATTCTGTGACTCGACACTTAAAATAGCCGGTGCTCATTGCAACACAAAGTGGGTTCTTAATCAATGGCTCTAATAGCGGCTGTTTACCCAGGGTGGAAAACTGGATCATAGTTCTCTGAAGACGAGAGCATTTACAATGTATGAGCATAGTTTTTCAGTAATATCATCTCCATAAGGATTAATACGTCTTATAATGTTGTAATACGGAGCAACCAAAGAGGAGGTAAGAGAATGATCTAAAGACAGTGAGGATGGAGGCTCTCTGTCTTGGTCCTGTCCCTAGCCAGGGGTTTTCAAAGAGAAGATTGGACATAGTCATCCCAGATCCCTAGAAGCCACCATCAGAAGAGGAACCAAGATGGTGATCGTGGGGCCCCGCTTTGTAAATGCATATTGATGGAAGAGTGTTAAATGTGATTCGACATCCTCCTCTCTCCTGAATTAACACATTCAACAAATGTTTCTTAAGTACATCCCCTGGGTCAGGGTTTGTTTTAGGTCTTAGAAGAAAACCAAATAAGTCTCTGCCCCAACTTCCCATAATATTCCCATCCCTCGATCAGGGACCAAGGCCTTGAAGGCCAATGTTCTGGAATGGGCTGTCCAATATGGTTTGCAGCCACTAGCTGCATGTGGGTTTTTGTATTCAAATTTGTAATTTAATCAATTAAAATGAAACCAAATTTAAAACACAGCTCCTTGGTCACAGGAGCCACATTTCAAGGCTCACCTGCCACAGAGGGGTTACCAAGCAGAAAGCGCATTCCCGGCTTCAGAGAAATCCCACTGGACAGAACTTCCTGGAGGCTTTGCAACTGAAACCACGCACACGCACACGGCCACAGACCACAGCGTCCGGCCTACCATCATGGGGTGTCCACAGCCATCTCGCCTGCCAGAGCTGTCCCAGGTGTGCTCCACAGTGGGATCTATGAGCCTAAAGTGAGCTCTTCCCCTTGGACAATCCTCAGACCCCGGGAAAGATGAATGCTCATCTACATCCGCATTCAGGTCATCTTCTCTGGAGAAACATCCCTTGCCCTCCAGCTCCCCCAGCACCTTCTTTACACCTTATCTGCCTGAGCACCAAGCAAACAGAGGGACCTATTCACAGACCCCCATTGGCCTTAGCCTGTCCTTGGATCCACTGTCTCTGGTCCTCCATTATGGTTTTCCCATGGCAAAGCCCAATCTTGCGTCTCTCACATTTTGGTTCAGATAACTACTCTGGATCTTTTCGGCTTTGCCACCATGGCTGGACCCCCACCCCTGGCTCAGACCTTTGCACGCTTTCCTAGGAATCACGCTGGACACACCCTCTGGCCCTCGCTTGCCACTTGGTGCTGAGTGTCTCCTACCAGCAGGGAATGGTGAGGGCGGACCACCATTTTAGACTATTCTTTAGTAAATTACCATGTCACGAAATTAGATGGCACCAGGTTCCGTGCTTGAGGCGTTCTCGGCCAACCACATAAAACTGAACTTCTGACACAAATGAACTCACCGTCATGTAGGTTGTACTGATTGCCCCTTTATAACCTGACACAATGCAGAAAGCTCAGTACAATCTGTCACAGCACAAGGGCAGTGGCTTGGATCAGGAAAAAAAAAAAACTTTCAGTTTTTCGAGTGAATCAAAGGATGGATTCTTTTATATAACAGATGTATCCTCCCAATTACCTTATGACTGAGCTAAAATTAAAAATGGTGTCCCTTATTATATACCTATCATGGCATAAGAAGGTGGGGGGGGTGTGCAAGCATGTCAGCCAAGTGCAGCCAATGGGGGATTTTTCCTGGGAAAAAGAAAGTCCGCGAAGTTGAAGATTTACAGAGAGGGAGCAAAGAGCTAATGACAGGAAAATAATCTGATTTGTCCATTTTTGTATTGGCCTCTTCTCAATGGCTTCACTATCGCCCCCGCCCCCTTTTTCCAAATATCACTTCTGTACTCTTCCAGATGGCCTGACCTACTCGTTTTGCCTTCCTGGTCATTTCCTCCCTTGAAGCCGGTCCAGCATAGATGCTACTTTCTACTCTGAAAACATGGATTCGTTTTTGTGTGTTCTGTGTGATTACTGGCCCCTGGTTCATTTCCTTCTCTCTCTTTCTCTCTCGACTCCCACCTGGCATTCTCACCTTTTCCAAATGTACCAAACATGTTCTAGCCACAGGCCATTTGCACCTACTATCCTCCATCTCTGTAACAGCGACTTTCCAGTTGTGCACAAGTTCAGTCCCTCCCTCCATTCACGCATTTTGTTCAGAAAACACTTTCTTGACTATTCTAGTCCCTTGTTCTCTCTTTTCAAAATTCTCATAGCAGTTACCACTAGCTGAAAATATGATATACATGTTTATAGACTATCTACTCCTGCTAGAATATGAATGCCACGAGGGCAGAGAGTGCATCAGTGGACTCCTGCTACATAACAAACCACACCAAAACCCAGTGGCTAAAAACAATAGTCATTTATTTAGTTCCTAACTCTAGAGTGTGGCAATTCCAACTGGGCTCAGCTGAGCAGTCCTCCAGTCTGGGGCAGGTTTGATCTCCACTAAAGCTTACTCATCCATCTGCCTTCATTAACTGTGTCAGCACAAAGCTGGCCAGTTTGTGGCTGGACTCTCTTGTTTTCTTTTCCATGTGAACCCCTCCCCTCTAGCTGTCTAGCTCAGAGTTCCTCATAGGGCAGTCAGGGTGCCAATGCACACCTGATTTTCATCTCCCTGAATGAGTCACATTTGTGACAGTACCATCAGCCAACTCAGATTCAAGGGGAAGAGAAAGAGATTATGCCTATTGTTCAAAGGACCTGTGACACTGCTTTGCAGGATCCTGAATTCCAGGAGAGGAATTTCTGGTTATTTTTACAATCCCAGGACCGATATCTGTTCTAGTCACTTCTGTATATCTAGCATTAAAACAGTGGCTAGCTCAAAATGGGCTCTCAACAAACACTTTTTTAATGAATGCAGGTAACTGCAGAGGGCCCCAAACCAAGAAACACCAAATCTGTTGGAACACGATCACAGTGGATGCTGGTGCTGTGACTGTCATTGCTCTATGCCCACCATCACCCGTTGTCTCACCACTCCCATGGAAGATGGGTACTGAAACTTTGTCTTGGTGCTGCGGGCTCAGGGCATGAAATCAGCTGGAGCTTCCGACTGGTCCTGCCTAGCTCATGGGACTACCCTGTGACTTGAGAGGGAGAGAAGGCTGGGCTACAAATATACACACTGGAGAAGGTGATGGATGCTGGAGGGATGAATCCTCTTCAAATGCCCACAGATATCCAATACAGATACAGTAGTTAAGAACATGTCCCAATGCCTATTTTTGGTTAATTGATAACAATGGTTGATATGCATCTGGACTACACACACACACACACACACACACACACACACACACGTTAATTTGCAGATGAAGGAAACTTTGCATTGAGCCAAATAACTATTCTCTCCAGAAACAGCTGTTTAGTGAATGAATTAGTTATTTTGTTTCTTTAAAAAATCTTGTGGCTTGCTTACAGAGGCTGGGAAGTTCTCTGCGAACCATTATCATTACAAAGGGATCATTAGAATGAGTGGCTAAAAAGCGCTGTAACTATCATTTAAAGTAGTCATATGGGCTAACACACAAAGACCCTGTATCACTGTCACTTGAATAAATAGGTGCATTAAGAAGCGGAATACCTAGAATTGGTTACTGTCATGCAGAGCAGCAGACGATTTCAATTGTATTGTGTAAAGACTTAGAAGCAACAACAGGATCTCGTGGCCTTTAAATCAAAGCTTCTTAAGAAGAACAGAGAAGCTGTAGAAAATATCTAACTCCCACCAAACCAGTATAATTCTTCGTTATTTCCTCCAGTGTTGAGAAGTTTGTTGATACCCACCAGCACCCAACACACATGCATGAACATACACAACAGTGCCCTGGTTTGGATCCCGTACCACTTTTTGCCCTTTGAATGGTCTGGGCTAGGAGGGAGACTGAAGAGAAGTGGAATGCCCATTGGGGATGAGATTCCTAATTCCAGGGCTGTGGTTCCCAGGAGCTGGAAAGAGCCTGTGGCAGGTCAGGCAGCAGCCCCGTGGCCTGCCCACTGCCCCTTGCCTTGCCTTGCCATGGCAGGAACTTCAGCCTCATGGCCAAGTGCCAACACCTGCTTTTCTCTGCTCGAGGGCTTTCTCTAACCCCTGAAGCCTGCTTTGCTGCCTGTTTAGCAGGCCAGAAACAGCAGAGCATTAACAACCCCCGCCCACAGCCCTCAACCAACAACCAAGGGAGTAGCAAGCACATGAATGCCCAGGTCCCCTTGCCCTTTGAGCAGGACAATTCTGAGACGAAAGTTCTTGCAGGAGACCAAATGTCTGCCACGTTCCTCCCCGCGGGGATGACGCTTGGTCGCCCACAGAGGTGGGCAGCCCCCATAAAAGCAGCTTCGGTGGCAGCCCCCCTTTCCTGGTTTTATCCACCCCTAACCCAATGCCAGCGTCTCCTTTGCCTTCCAGATAAGTTGCTGACCCTGTGGTTGGCTTACGGACGGACGCAAACTAATACAGAGCTCCAGCCTTCCAACCACCCCTCTCCCCCAGAACACAGTCTGCTCCAGTACCTTGGGTTGTTGCTTGGAGCTCCTTAGTTTTAGAATGTGGGCCAGGTGAAAACACAGCACCCCAGAGGGAAGCCTCAGATCCACCACTGTGAGCTATTTATATCTAAATAAGCAGAAAGGACTTGGCAACAGGCGGAGGCTAAGAGCCTGGGATCCAGAGGCAGGCACACCCAGAACAGGTGGAAAGAGGATGGGCGATGGGCGAAGCAAGGGGCTCAGGGCTCCCCTCTCTCCCTGGGCCTGGAACAGTCATGTTAGGCTGTCATGCAAGGCCCTAACTCAAATCAGAGCACTGCAAATGAGGCCAATCACCCTGACTTCACTAGCCAGTCCTGGCCTCTCTCTAAACCTGGCATTCCTCATCTTTAGAACTGGGATGATAATAACGCCGACCTCCGAAGTTTGTTACAATCAAATGAAACGTTCCTCACAAAGCACTAAACTCAAGTCAATCTCACTGGGACTTCACGCTGAACGGATACTTTATGATTCTCTTTATAATTCTGAGTAACAATTAAAACCTCGAATTTTGGATTTGTCATCCTGACCTACCAAGGATCCAAGATCAAAGCAAAGGGGAACACAAAAAGAGCAGTTGCTCAGTTTCTAGCCAAACCCCCCTCCGCCCCCACCTCTGGGGCACGCATGCGCACACACCTAGTCCTGCGGCCAGTTGTCCATTTCATTCCAGAGCGGGGTCACAGAGGACCCCGGGGCAGGGCGTGGAGGGACGAGGGACGTAAAAAGCGCATTTATCCCACGTCCTCTCCTGCTCAGCTCTTCTTCACCGTGTGAGCGGATCTGCGGCGCCGGCAGCCGTCCAGAGCCATTTTTCAGGCGCTTTGCAGCAGATGTGATCATTATAAAATGCACCATCAGACGACTATGGTATTTATTTGTTTTCCTTAATTTCAATTTTTACTAGCTTGCCTTTAAAGACAGCAAGGCGCAGATTGAGCCATAAACTGTCAGATCCCGTATCTTATGAGGCTACCAATTTCCTAAAATGTGAGATGATTTAAATTTCCAGTCAAATGGACAGATAGGAAAATACAATGCAGCTCCGGTACGAGTTGTAAAACTCTCAAGCTCTGTTTTACCCCCTTTAATCTTTATCATCACGGAGTATCAATATGGACATAGAGAAAATAACTGCACATGCAGAATGAGAAGTTCATCAGAACCAGGTGGGGGGGGGGTGCTGGAAGCAATTGTGTACTCCTCACCAAAGACCCCCTTTTCCTCCAGTCCCTGGGGGCTCAGCCTGACAATGTGCTGGGTGTGGTGTCAAGAATGAAGAAGACAGTGCAAACTGCCAGTTAAGAATTAGTAGGCAGGATGGCTGGAATCCTGCCTGGAACGGAGCTTTGGAAGCCAGCCACGTCAAAACTCATACATTTGCAAAGCCCAATCCGGACAATTAGGATAAGTCCTCTGTGGGCAACGTAACAGGTGACACTCGTTTCTCACTGTTGTTGTTGTCCTTGTTTGCCTGTCTCGGGTGGGTGGTTCGTTTTGCCTTTAGACACAAAAGACGCGGGGAGAAGGCAGGGCATCCACTCTGCACACCGATTTCCCGGATGGAACCATTTGCCTGGCAACTTTAACACCTAGAAGCTTGCCTGGTGCCGGCAGATAAGGATTTCCATGTGAGCAGTGGAGCGGAGGAGACGGAGGGGATGAAAGGGGGGAAATGGGCTAGAATATAAGGTGTCAATAAGCCAGGTTCCCCTGTGAGCACCTGAGGCTCCGTCCTGCTGGAGCTGCCCTGCTCCCTGAGTCCAGAGGCTGGGCTTTCTACCCACAGTTCCTGATAAACAGCGGGGTGTAGGGTCATTAGCTCTGATGGTAGAGCCATAGCCTGCTAGTCCACAGGATGGTGCCTCAGCGCCCGCAGAGGACATGCTACAGACTCCACTCTTCATGGTGTACCCTGATCCAGGCACATACCCAGTGGGTGGCCAGGAGCCAAAGCAAGCCCCAGGAGAACCCG
The DNA here is from genome assembly GCF_902655055.1 of Lutra lutra. Taxonomy (NCBI): domain Eukaryota; kingdom Metazoa; phylum Chordata; class Mammalia; order Carnivora; family Mustelidae; genus Lutra; species Lutra lutra. Next base: position 146,741,678 of record NC_062282.1, read on the forward strand.
ATTCCAGGAAGAGTCAGCAGCCCTTTAAAAAAAAAAAAAGGAAATGGTACTACAAACATGTGGTGATGTTTTGCCAGGCGCCCTGTTGTGGGCCCGGCAAAGGGTCCACAGAGAGTACTGGCAATGCCTATCACACCATCTAGAAAGGAGCTTCCAGCTTGGTGGTGTGATAGGGTTTGGTGGGTAACAGGCATGGAAAAATGGAGGCCTCCAGGGACATTGGGCTCATTAAATGCAATCCTGTTTCTCCTTCCTTCACTGCTGAAACACATGAGCCAAAATCTCCCCAAAGCCCTAAATTTGCAGCCAGAGTCATCTCTTTAATTACTGTGTCTGGTTCACTTTATTTGCAATCATGGGAGCTTTTTATAGCCCTTTCCCATCTCTGTGCAAGGTGTCAAAGAATCCTAAAGACCCAGGGGGTAGAAGCAAGAGGAAAATGCTCACTCAGGCCAGTGAGCACACTACTGCCCTTTCTGTAGGTCACTGAAAAGCTGCTCAAAACTGAAAGGAGCATCAGCTGGCAAAGCATTAAGGCAGGAGGGACCACAGCACCAGATCTATCAAAACTGGGGCAGCCGAAGTAGTCTGCGGAGTGAATACAGGGTATGTCCCAGCAGATCCTCCCAGCAGAACCAAGGCTGCCTTTCCCAAGGAGTGCTGTGGGCTCACAGCTCATGGCCTGTTTCTGTTGAGCAAATGATCTTAGCAAAAGGGGCTGCCATGTCAAGAATACCTCCCCTCCTGGGGAGTAACCCCTAGTCGGTGTAGGGTACGGGTCCTTTACACCTTGCTTCATTGGGGGTTTCTCTGAAGGATGTGCCAATCTCAGAGCTCCCTTTGGCTGGGCCCTGGTTTGCAGGCACACACTTGAGCTGCCTTCCAAATGCTGAGAGCACTCCCCACTGAACTTCCTACCCACAAAGTACTGCTGTAGGGTCTGCATCTTGGGGAGCCCAATCTAAGGCGGCTGCACACCAGGGACACTGTATGAAATGGCAGACATGCTGGGGCCCTGTCCAGGTGTTTCTGGAAAGCGCTGTATCGACGAACATGTCCTTGGGGCAGAAAAGACACACCAAGGGTGGCTGGGAAGGCGCTGGGTGCCTGGCATTCCCCAGTCTATTATCCCACAGTGTCTTATTGCATTCTGAAAAAGTCATACGTTGAGAATGACCGAAAATGTGAGTGCATCAAGATTTAAATTTCTGCACTATGAAATAAAGAACTAGTACCATAAAAAAGGTAAAAAGACAAGTGAGAAACTGGGGATCTACAATGTATGTGACAGACAAAGCGATCATTTTCTTCCTATATAAAGAACGCATCTTGAAAACTAATAAGAGAAAGACCAGCAATCCAAAAAATAAAAAAGGACAAGGAGGGTGAACTGAGTTGGCAGACACATGATAAAATGGTCTTTTCACCTGTAAAAAGATATTCAACCTTACTCATAAGAGAATGCGAATTATTATTAACATGAGATGTCATTTTCACCTCTCAGATGAATCAAGATCAAAAAGCTGAATAGCACACTGGGTTGGCATGTGTGTGAAGTAAAAGGTATTCTCATAAAATTCTGGCAGGTGTATAAATTGGTACAACCTTTCTGGAAGGCATATTGGCAGTTTTAAATCCATAGACCCATTGACTCAACAAGAATCTGGCTCTTCTAAGGGTTTATAAACCCAAAATGTGTGCAAAGGCACACATGCAGGCATATTCATTTTAACATTGTTTATAGTAGCAAAAAAACCAAAGTCATCAAAATGCTCATCATCATAAATAAATGTATAGTAAACCCACAGCTACCATACTCTTCAGCCTGGCTCTGCCCTGCCCACTGGGCAAAAGGATCCATTCCAGAGGCCAAAGGACACTGAGGTCGGGAGAGCTGGCTTCCTGCTGTCAAACAGGCCCATCCCATGCACCTGACTTCTTTCCTGGGTGTGGTCAACTTGACCACCCAGCGGGGCAGCAGTACTGGATCAAAAAACATTCTGCAATGTACCGTGTTCCTTCTGATACACATTGACATCAAAACATGTCTTATCACCACTTATATTTTAACAGATCATGTAATTAGTTGCCCTCACTTTAAGAAAAAATAACTTCCATTGTAACGGTAAATTATGTTATTTAATTTTCAGATGTTCAAACCAATCCAAAGGAATTCTTTTTTCCAGTAATCTTTCGTCAGGGGCTTTATCAAATAGCTTTCAGTCACAGAATGATTTAAAAGCAAATCTTCCTAGGTTCATCCTGTTTGTTATGGTCTGAGGCATCTTTATTCGCAAGGGTTCTAAGGGTTTTATATAATCTGTGTCAGCCATAAATTTCTGTGCTAAGGGAGCAAAAATCTTTGGAGCAAAGCTCTCTCAAAATGTTTTTCAAGATACTAATTTCTGAAAAACAAATCAGAACTTGCAAACCCCAAAGCCTTAGAGACGTTCACCTGCTTCTTCTCGGCAGGATTTCCAAATTCTTAAAAAGCCCCTGGATGTTCTTTGGAGACAAATTCCAACGGTAGGAGAAGATGATGAAGGCACGGGTCCGCTGTCCAGTAATCTATATCCAATGCCCGTCCACTAATGCCTGCCGTCCCTTCCACAGATGGGCTTGGGTATCTGTTTCCTAGCAGGTGTCATTTACACACGCACATTTTCCCAATTCTGTGCTACACAGATTGTGCAGCACTCTGCAGAAAAGTCGCCAAGGCACAGAAACTCAGAATCCCACACATGGGTCTCAGATGCCCGCAAACCTGGATTAGCACACGCCCTCGCTGCTGCAGCTCGAGGCTGAATCCCTCAGACACGACAACAAAGGACTGGGGATGTACTGTGCCCGCCCCCCCCCAGCCCCGTTCATTCATTTCACGTGTCCAGAGGACGTAAGGCAGCTCGGGGATGTCTCTTTACGTGTGGAGCTTTTCAGGTAAGACGGGGGAGGGAACCCCGTCTTTTGGAGAACTGAGAAAACATCCCTTGTGGTACACAGATGGAACTAACGCATCGTCCGTCACTGATGGCCTGTGAAACGGCCTTGGACCACATGCTACCTTCTTCTCGACTGTCGCCTGCACAGTGTTTGTAATCGCTCCCACCGGCGGCATGAGTTCAGACAGCAACTCCTCCATCAGGTCGGCTGGCAGCCGGGGAGCTCCTGAGAGTTCCTGGCAAGGCTGCTCTCTTAGCTGTGCTGCGATTAATACCTTGCTCTGCCAGTCTCCTGCTCTGCTCTCCGGGTCCCTTCCCTCCGGCCCTCCCCGACTTCCCTGCACACTTTCCCACAAAGCCTTTGCTCCCTGCAACCCCCTAGGCCAGGAATTTGCTGAGAGGCCTGGAAGCTCTAGGGGGAGTCAGTGCTGGTGCTTCCAGCCACAGCAGATGAAGTGAGTGTGCAGGCCCTGGCAGGGAGCTCGCCTCTGCCTCCCTGGGCTGATATATCCTGGGAAGCTGCGCCAGGGACTGGTGGGGACGGCCGGTTTTATGAGGAGTCCAGGCTGCGACATGGAGCCCTTCCAAGGCGTCTTTCACATGTCCTTGTTACTCCTCTAATAAACCAGGATTAACCCTAGGTATAAAGCACAGTGTACTGCAAAGAGCCTGTAAATTTTCTCTAGAACCCTGGCCCTAAAATGCTAGCCTTGCTTTTGGCAACCTCAGAGCTCAACAAATGAGCAGCCACTGGCTTGCCTCCCCTCCCCACGGCGTGGGGCACACTCAGCAGGAAACAGGTTTATAAGATGGGTGTCCTGGCGTGGGATACCAGCATGGGTGGGTGTACCAGACATGGCTCTTGCGCGGTTAAGCCAACCCTTGTCTTCTAGGGCAGAGTCCCCTCTCCCCGCCCAGCACACCCCCTTGCTCCTTGCCAGGGCTGCCTTGGGGCATGCAAACCTGAGCAGTTCACAGGCTCCTAGGCTCAGCAAGACTCCACGCTTGGTTCCATGCTTTGCGGCTGCCATCTTGAAATTCTTACACTCTCTGAGTGAAAAGCCCTGCAATGTAATTTGGCAATGGGCCCCGCAAATGACCGAGCCAGTCCTGCTCCTGGGCTTTCTGGCTCCTGACCCAGAGGAAGCCATGATGGGCAGGCACCTCTCTTCTGGAACCCCTCTTGGGTTCTGTGTTTCAATGAGCATTGTGGGCTTTCCAACGTGGGCGGGTGGGGAGCAAGTTCTCCCAGGCTCACGGGGATGCCTTTCTTGGTTGACAGTATTTCTAAACCACTGCAGACATGAATACCTAGTGACTGGTTAGTCAACTCCAAACGCTGCTCTGCGGACTTTGTGTGCGTTTTATTGTACAATCTTCACCACAGCCCTGTGAGGCAGGCACCATCATTACCCAGTTTTAAAGGTAAGGAAATGGACTCTCAGAGAGTTTCATTTGTCTCAAATCAAACTCAGATGCAGTTAACTCCAAAACATGTAGTTTTAACCACTAGACCATACGGCTTGATTATAAAGGAAAATATGTTCTCCGTTTCACTGGCAGTAAGAGTCATGATTGATGTGTCAATTGACTGTGAGCGAGGAGATGAAGGCTGGTTGGAAGGAGAAGAGTAATACAAAAACAGTCTCCTTTTTTCCCCCGCCCAGTCCACAGGAGAATTTAAACTCATATTGCCAGCATGCCATAAAGAAACTGGAATCTCCCGAAATTTTTTTTTCTTGTTCGCTTTGGCCTGGGCTTTACTTTTAAGGCTGTTGGCTTGGGGGAACCCTGCACACTTTTGGCTCTTGGACTGTGGGATTCATTATCCCAAAACGGCTCACAGGCCTCAGCGTTGGGTATCTTCTCAAATGCATTAGGCAGACCAAGGATAGGCCCAGAATCCAGCAGCAGCGAAGTTTCCACAATTATAACCACCATCCTCTAACAACCAAAGCCAATGTTGACATTTACTGCTATGAGCCAGCCATATATATATATATATATAAACTTCTTTAATCCTCACACCCACCATATAAGAGAAGCATGATGATTGTAATTCTACAAATGAGGACACTGAGGCCCAGAGAGATGAAGTAATTTGGTGAGATCACCTTCCTGGTAATTCTTAGAGCCAGGATGTGAATCCAGAGTGCTGCTCTTAACCACCACACTGTATGAAAGCTGAATGTCCTCTGTCAAAGGCGCAGTTCTGAGGACAGACATCTAGAGATTAATCATCGAGAGTAGAAGATCTAGTGTTGATGCCAGATCCTGCAACCGCAGTGCCCCCCTCTCAACCTCCCCGACTGACATGCCACTGGCGGGATGCGTGCTCAGTGGGAATGAGACCCCTCTGGACACAGCTCAGCCAACACTGGACTCAATGGTTCCTTATCAATCTTCACTAGATAACAGATCTCCATGACTCAAGAATTTATCATCTTCCTCAATTTCCTAACTGGACCTACCAGACAGTGATAACCAATTAATCCAAGGGAATCTAGTTCCTGACACAGATTGCTTCTAAAACCATCCCCCTAAGGGTAGACTTCAGAAGTGAATGGAGAAAACATTTCATGAATCCAATACCTCTCATTTAATTTCTTGCTGCACCATGGAGAAGGTATCCGTAGCCCCACTGTACAGACAAGGAAGCAGAGGTTCAGGAAAATTCAGTAACTTGCCTACAGTCCCAGACCACTAAAATAAAGCCCAGGGTCTGAACCATGAGCTGAGGAACATCTCCAAGGCCCATGCTGTGAAGCCCAGGACCAGCCCACCGCCTTACCCAGAAGGTCTTGGAGTCTTCTCTGCCGGCATGAACCATGCTCCTGTGTCTGTAGCATCCAACCCCCTCCCCCCAACTGCTGGACTGTGGTATCCTAATTAATACCAGCTACTCACTGAGGTTTTCTTGCCCCTGAAGAGGTTCTACACAAACCTTTTTTCTCCAGACTACATCATACTAATTCAGGATCATTGTAACAGGGCAATTTCATGTTTACAGAATGTAGTAATAGCAACCTACCTTCTGCCAGACCCATCAATCTTCTTTCTTCCTTTCCTTCCCTCTAATTCTGGTGACTATGGGAACTGATTATGCTTTAGGAAAAGCATCGCGCTAGATGTCCTTAACGGTGCGGCTGCAGAAGCTACTGTGCACCAAAGAAAAGCGTAAAAAGAGAGCTGGTGCCCCTCAGACCACTCACCACCACCACACAGAACACACCTGCGGGTGCATGCGCTCAGAGGCGCATGCGCTGACAGGAGTGCGGAGGCATGCGCTCCCAGGCGCACATGCGTGCACTCACACATGTGCACCAAACCCTGCCAAGCCCAAGTACATGCACCTGCACAGACACACGTGAGTCAGCTCCCACACACGTGCACACACAGGCCTCCACACACAACAGACGCAGGGACACACACACACACACACACACACACAAACACAAATTGGCTCACTCCCTAAGACTCACTGACAAGGTGGAAAGGTTCTTGGAAAGCAAGCTATTTGGGTAAACATTGTTCTTTCTGGAAATCACCTCTGCCCTCTCTGCTCAGACACACCCTCTCTTTGCTGGAAGCCAGCCTCAGGGACTTACCTAGTATATTTTATTAAAACAAAGGCTGCAGTCACTTTCTAGCAATGACTGCAATGTGACTCCACATTGTAAGCAGCATTTTTGCTTTTTATTTTTTTAGAATGTTTGTTTATTTATGGAGAAACACTGTTTTATCCACTGACAACTTTTTTTTCAGACCCTTTCCCAATCTAGATCTAGAATTATAAAAAGCAAGAGTGACTATTACTTGGAAGTGATAACGTTCTTCATAAAGGATTTACCATGCTTGGAAAGAAGTCTCTGAGTGCACACAAAACATAACTATTAACAAAATTTAACTATATGCCTGACTTTTCAGGGTCTTCCTTACTCCATAAAGTTTGGGGGATGATCACTACTGAACCCACAGATAATTACACCTTAAGGTTCTTCTCAATAAACAAAAATGATGCTGAAACGAATGTTCGACTTGAAATCAAAAGTTTAAATATGTTGAGCAGAATTAATTGCCTGAGACAAAGAAAAAAGGAAAGTTGCTTCAGAAGGCAATCAGAAATTCCAAAGGCAAACTCAAGGAGGAGAAAATAGATGTGATCTGCAGACCTCCAAATGTGGGGTTCTAAGACTTGCTCTCTTGAGGCTACCTCTATACCCAATGTCCAACTCCCTTTCTCTTCCTTTGCCACCAGCTGGCCCCAAGGTCAGCAAGCAGTGATAACTATAGGCCAGCCTTTTTTTGTTTTGTTTTTCCTCTTCGCTGGAGAAACGATCATATTTTAGTCCAGACGAAAGCCAGGCAATTGACTACTTTTCCTGGAAAGCAAATGTGTCCAAGTCTTAATTTTGCAAGAACCAAGCAGCATAAATTCAGTTTATTAAAACATGAATTTAGCACATTTGTGAGAGTGGTGATATTTATCCCTCCTGAACTTTAAATTATCTTGGATGGTGAAACAGATCTTTAATTATGTATAGACACAGGATGACAGAACATAATGCACAGGGTTTCTTTATATATATCTAGATCTAGATCTAGATCTAGATCTAGATCTAGATCTAGATAGATAGATATTTCCCAGGAGCAAGAAAGTGATAGGTTAAGCATTTAATATTCTTGCAGACTTCATTTTATTTCCATCAGGTTCTGGAGTAAGTAAAACTTTCATTTTGGCATTAAAAAAAAAAAAAAAAACCTCCACTATATGAAATACATAGGTTTAAACCTGGACTGATAGTTTTCCATTGGATTCGGGAGACTAAGAATTCACAAGAATAGGCCTTTCCAATTTTCCATGGCACCTGATTTTGACATCTGGAAATAGCCAGAGAGGAATAATTGAACATGTGCAAAGCGCTGGGGAAGTTGCCCAAGATATTTACATACAGCAACTCATTCTGAGCCTCAGACAACCTTGACAGGAGTTCCATTATTCTCTTTTCCGACTCTCTGCAGTGATGGAGTTAGAAACGTTAACAGCCGAATACTCAAGGTCTAGAGAAGTCAGGCAACGTGACCAAGGTTTCACAACTAATAAACGCAGGGATGGGAACAAGAATTCAGAATTCCCAAATCCCATAGCAGGCCTTTTGGACCACACTCACCACTGGAATCCAATTTTTCAGTAGGGTCTGGGGATCATTGGCAACATTGTTTCAGAGATCTCTTAAAAAAGAAACAACAAACAAACAAAACCCACACTTTTTATTTATGTATGTGAGAGACAGAGCACCCAGCGGGAGAGGCATTGGGAAAGGGAGAAAAAATCACCAGCAGATTCCAAAGCAGAATGCGGAATGAGATGAGGGACTCGATCCCATGACCCTGAGATCATACTGAGCCAAAAGCAAGAGTCTGATGCTTCACGGACTGAGCCAGCCAGGCGCCTGCAGTGTAAGAGATTTCTTAACAGGGGACTCTCTCGGTGGAGCTGGAGAGTTATCCAGGCCTTTGAGGAGTTCTGGAGTGAACTTCCAAGGACCTCCCTCACCAAGCAGCACCTGGGGTAAGGACACTCCCTCTCCTCCAGCTTTGACCTGCCCGCCAATCCCAAGTACTCAGTGTGACTCCCAGGAGTGCTATGCTGGGCTGATGATTCCAGGGTCAGCAAGCAAAGGTGCCCTGAGTAGTGGCTGCCATACAAGGGCAGAGAATGGGAGTGCAACTTCAAGGTCAATGCCCCGACTGTGCTTTCCATGGTGTGTTTGTGACATCAAAGTGCATATCGTTTTCTCAGCCTGCCTTCGTGTCCCTCATACACCCATCACACATCATTTTGCCTTCGGACGATTGGTTCTTTCTTTGGAATGCAAATCCTTTTTATCTGGGGGTGCGGGAGGGGGGTGGTTGCCGAATGGGGGCCGTAGGGAGAGGTAGCACGCTGGGTCGATCATACTCATTAAAACCTTAATCCCACTATCTTTATCAGATTCTGTACCAGACCTGGCAGGGGTTTCAAACTGGGAGCCAGGAGAAGATGGTGGAAGCTTCCCCACAGATGTGTTTGCTGGAGCAAGCTCTGAGGTCAGCAGTACCTTCCACTTGGCTGCTCGGGAGAGCATCTGCTCCCTGACGCACTGAAGTCTCCCACGCAGGTGTCTCAGGTGGTCCCCCTGAACTTTGGTCTCTTCAGCAATAGGACACGGGGCATGGATGGATATTTCCTGATGAGGACTGAGACACAGGGAGGCAAGAGCCTCTGATCCAGAGAGAATGGGGCATCTTCTCTTCAGGGTAACCAAGCTGTAGAGCGAGTCTTAAAAGAGGAAGCTACCAAGTGAGAAGGGTTTACGGAGATCCCACAAAAACCCACTCGACAGTTCTGATTATAATGGAACCACCACTGTGAGCTCTTGGAACTCCCAGTTCCCACTACTGACAATCTGCAAGAAGCTGACCCTTCAGCACCAGACAGTATCGGAGAGAGGCACTCCCTCCCCACCTCCCCAACCCCCCACCACCCCGGACTCCGTGCTCTGCACAGAGGCGGGCAGGACCAGCCCTGGCACAGGGCAGAAGCATAGATTTCCTTCCTAATCCCAAAGGCAGGGGGTGCATGACATGGTGAATCGCTTCCTACCTTGTGGAAATGTGCTCTTTCCTTGCTCTCTATCCACCATGCCTCTGTCTCTTTGCAGAGTCCCAGGTCCTGTACCTGGCAGAGATGCTCTTATTGCCTCTGATCTCTTTTTGATGGGCTCACCCCTTGCATGAGCAGATGTGTTGTTTGCACGCTCTCTTTCCAAACTGATGAAAAAGCAGAGGGAGAGCAGCGCATCCTTTGATTTTTATCTTCTGCGAGGTGAGGATGAATCTTCTGCCTGTTTTTTGAAGTGGCTCGCCTCCTCCTCGACTTCATTTCCACGAGGTTAAGACAGCAATTGAACAAGGAGTAAGGATCTCAGGAACAGCGGCTGTGGCCCCGCAAAAGAAGCCCTACGTACTTCAATTCTTCACCTAAAGACCTGCAATTACAATAAGGGACACGATTGTTGTCATTTTATTATTGGTCTATGTATACCTGCTTGGTTCTAGAAATTATTTAAAGTAGCACGATGTATGAATTTCCAAGATATGTGTGGGAGCAGTTCCATTTTTTTTTTTTATCAACTCCACTTGTTGACGACTGATATGTTAATGATGTGATTAATCCACTGGGTTTGATTCATTTATATCATAATTTCCATTTCATCAAGATGTGTTTTTAAGGAGATGCTTGATGTCCTTCTCAAAATGCTCCGTTTCTCAGCATGGGGGACTTTCATTTCCCATAAGCAAACCAAATCCGACCTTCTGACTGACGGGAGGCTGAAATCTTAAGTCTGGGGAGGTGAAGGAAGCCCATGAAAGTTTCCAGAACACTCGAGGAGCCCGTTTTTTCTTATGCCTGTGTTTTTTCGATAAGGTACCTTTCTCTGTAAGAGACATAAGTCTGTACAAAATCTAAAAGAAATCTAAGAGAGAATAATCCCCTCGTACCCCCGGCCGAAAGCGTTGGGCTGCGGGCATCGGGCCTGCCCTGCAGCACGAAGAACGCTATGTCGGTGAGTGTCCGTCGGTGACCCCTCACAAAGGGGACGCGACCTTCTGGGTATTCTGTGTAGACACGAGTAGAGCTGAGTTCATGGGAAATACAACAGTCAGGACAGAAAGGGGGCATCTGTGTGTTTTTAGGAAGACCAGAACATGAAAAAATCTTGAGTGCACACTGAGAAAACTCTTCTCTGCTTTCACTTTCATTTTCAGTTCCTTTTCAGGGCTTCCAACTCCACCAAGGACAAAGTTTCTGCGGAGTCGTAGCAGACATTTCACACCCCTCTCGCTCTGGCTGAGAGAAGGGGTCAGGCTCCCAACTGCGGCCAAGCCACAGTAACTAGCTCCAACTGAGAGATGAAGTGCACTTTCTGCCCTATGTGGATGAATGGGGACCTATCTCTACCAAGGGAAACTAGTTGTCTGCTGAGGCAGTGGTGTGAAGGCCTCATTTAAAATAAATGAATTTAAGGGGGCGCCTGGGTGGCTCAGTCAGTTAAGCGTCTGCCTTCGGCTCAGGTCATGATCCCAGGGTCCTGGGATGGAGCCCCTGCATCGGGCTCTCTGCTCAGTGGGGAGCCTGCTTTTCCCTCTCCCCCTGCCTGCCACTCCCCCTGCTTGTGCTCGCTCTCTCTCTGTGAGATAAATAAAAGTCTTTAAAAAAAATAAATTGGCATCGGTTATATGTTAAAGGTGACAGATGAGCTAACAGGAGGAATAACGTAAAGGGTCATCAATGCAAGACACGAAGCTGATGGCCTCAGAACCAAGCTGACATCAAGAAGAGTTGAGTCTGGGGCGCCTGAGTGGCTCCGTGGGTTAAGCCTCTGCCTTCGGCTCAGGTCATGGTCTCAGGGTCCTGGGATCGAGCCCCACATTGGGCTCTCTGCTGGGCAGGCAACCTGTTTCCCCCTCTCTCCCTGCCTGCCTCTCTGCCTACTTGTGATCTCTCTCTCTCTCTCTCTCTCTCTCTGTTAAATAAATAAATAAATAATCTTTAAAAAAAAAAAGGAAGAAGAGGAGTTGAGTCTGAGACCAGTACTCTGACCAATAAATGACAGGAGGGGATGAAAGTCTGGTTATCGAACTCCCCATGTGTAAACTGGATATAATAGAAATATTGACTTCTTCACAGACTTGTGCTGAAGGATCAAACAAGATAATGTAAGGGAGAGCCTATTACAAAGTGTCAAGTACTATATCCATGTTTGGCATTATCACAATAAGTGAGTAAGGGGGGAGGGATCAGGGACAACAAAAGCAAGCTAGGTTAAAGAACATTAGTGAGTTGGAAAGAGAGTTCTACTGTCCCACTAGGTTGATGGGCCTGGGTTTTGGGAAGGCAAGAACTTGGCCAGACTGTCATGTGGTTTGTACAAGCTCAGGGATGAGAAGGGAAAAAAATTTAAAAATGAACAAAAACAAAGACCCACCAGAAGAGAAGAGAAAGCCAGGGAGACCCCGAGTTCAGGCGAAACCATCCTGAGGGTAAAACCACAACAAAATGGGCTCAGCACCCTTCCCCACCTACTCCTGCCCCTCCCCACATGGTTGCCTCCTGAGGGGTCCCGGCATGTGTAGCCAAGCATTCTGGGTCCACTGCCCATGTAGCTGCCCAGTGGCCTGCTTGAGAGGTCCTAGAAGAAGGGGATAGAACGGGCAGAGTAAACCCTACAAGGCAACAACACTGTCTTGCTGCCCTTGGCCTTCCACACCTGGGTCCAGTACAGAGCCTGATGAATGGGGGCCCCAGGAAGCATGTTCAGTCAGTGCAAGGATGAAGACATGGAGGGACAAAGAGAGACAGAGAGAGAGAGAGAGAGCAAGCAAGGGAGGAAATACATACAGGTACCAGTAGATGGGCCAGAACTATGGCTTTAATTCTTAGGGCTGTGCTCGTTATTACATATGCTCTACAAAAATGCAGGGGAGTTATTTTGATTCGGTTGAAAGTGTGACACGATATGGATTTTCATTCCATAAACAGATTCTTCTACTTTGGCTTCCTAATTAGACTGTATCTGTCATGTCTGTAATTCCTGTGTAATTAAATTGAAATTAAATGTCAATTTACTTTGAATTACAGAGTAATTCTATGTATACATGCCACGCGATCTGCATTTTGTTAGGAGATGACAACCGAAAATACCCTGACAGTCCCTCCATAATTACACAGTGATCTGATTAAGATCAGCGTGACAAACTACCTGCCACGTCCTGGAGAAAAAACACTATGGGCTGCTGGAGGGGTTGGCAGAGGTTGGGTGTGGGAGGGGAGGGGAGGGTGAGCTCACCGTTGACCCTGCCGCTTCCCCTGGGCCCCCACAAAATTCTGAACCAACGCTGATCACTTATGCAGTGGGGGCGATCTTTCAAGAGAAAAAAAAAGAGATCTTCCTTACAGAACACGCTAACTAGCACTGCTTCCACTTCACTTTCTAACCCAGCTGTTGTAATTAGGTTGGCGCTTGAGGTCCTGAATCCCCCATGCCCCAAAGACAGTGATAAATGCAGAGAGAAGATTTCAAACCTCATCCAGGAATTTCACCTTGCTGTAATACATAAAATGGCTTCCGTCCTCTGATTCTAAAAAAGAGGAACATGGAAATAATTCCTATTCCATTCTTTTGTAATCATCACGCATGCTAATGTTTCTATCATTCCTGAGCACAGGAGACACCAGGCAAAGAGGAGGTAAGTGGGGTGCGGGGGAGGGGACAGTCAGGACGTGGAAGAACCAGGTCAGGAGCTCTGAGTGGCAAGCTGCAGGGCATGGAGCTCCCATCTGAGAAGATGTTCACAAGGATGGCAGCAGAGACGCGGAAATATCGTCACCTGCGCTTTCTCCCTCGCCTCCTTCCCCCAAGCCCACTTTGTGGCCAAGGAAGGTCACTTTCCCTCAGCCTCCCCGTCCATGGCTTTGCCCCTTGATGCCCACCTCACCTGGGTATGGTTTCTTTCTGACCGTCAGCCAACCTCTACGCTGGCCCTTGTTTTCGATGAGAAGCAGGTTGTTTCCCATTTAATCAGCAGAAGGCTCCTTTTTCTGCTTCTCCCAACCCACACCTCAGACACTCTCCAGGCTGAGCATGCAGGGCCCCCAGTGCCCACCTTCTGAGGTGAACAGAAGGCCTCGGAGCTTACAGGCCAGCAATGCCCAAGAGAAGGGTCAGTCATGGCTTTATTTCTTACCAGCTATAATCCCAAGCAAGTCATTTAACTTGTATGAGCCTCAATGCCCCCTAATATAAATGGAATTTAATATATACTGTCCTGACTATTGTACAGGCTTGCTGGCAGAACCCATGAGCTAACAAAGATGAAGGTGTATACGAAGAAGTAAAGACCCACATTTGGGACTCTGATTATCCCCACAGGAGGCATGTTAGCCAGAGTTCCCTCTTTTGCAGATGACTGAAAACCCAATCCCACCTAAGGAAACAGGAGGGGGGAAAGGGAATTGGGTTGCAGGGACTCTTAGAGCCAAAACGTCCATGTGGCTTTGGACCTGGCCAGGTTCACCCATCACACAGTGCCTGTGGATCTGGTCTCTCTGCATCTCTGGCTCTGCTATCAGGGGTGCACCCTTCACCCTCAGACCCCATGTGCGACAGCATGACTGATCCAGCTCACATCCTGCTCAGTTCAAATTCAGTGGCAAAGAACATGTCCCAGACACTCTCTCTCAGGATGCTAAGATCAATTGGTCATAAACCAATCACTGTGGCCCAGGAGTACTGGGGCACTCACAGGTCCACTACCCAAACTACACAGACTGAACAAGAAGAAGGAGATGGCTCCCCAGGGCTCAGAGGAGAAGAAAGAATGGAAGTGGGGCAGGATGGTCCCACACATCCACCTTAGAAGTCGAGGAATCTGTGGTTGGACTCCATCTTAGAACAAGAAGGAAGCAGACAGGTCAAAGTTTAAGGATGGGAGAGGCCCAAGGAGAGAAACTCATGACTAAAAAGAGCAGGTAATATGAGGAATGGTCAACATTTAAAGAGCGGATGTGTCCCTATTTCATGCCTCTTAGGAACGCCAGACTTGGGACACGTTTTTTCGTAGGAGAGGGAGCACAAACAAGCTCTGACTGACAGGAATTTTACCCAAGTGACAAAATGACAGCTGACATGCAGCAAATGTTGCCCAAACTCTTATTTTCACATCTGGAGGCGGGACCCCCATCTCTGGGTTTCCCCCCAAATGGAGTGCTCCTGCTGTAGGTAGGCTCAGAGTGTTTTTCAGACCCTCCTCTGTTTGGCATCTGACCCTCACTTCCCACCATCCTGCTCTCTCCTCCTCTTGGAAAGTGAAAACTAAGGCTGCAGTGGGGGAGGCATTTAGCCAGCTGTTGGCTCCCCCGCTCGCCAAGGACATCAGCGATGTGAAGTGGATTCAGATACATCTGCCCAAGAATTTCGTTAACGTCCTTGTGCTTGTTGCGTGCCTTTCTTGTGTTCTGAATATTTCAGAATATTGCGGAACAGGCAACATGGAAAAGTTAACATTTTTCTTCTTCTTTTTTTTTAATATTTTATTTATTTATTTGACAGACAGAGATCACAAATAGGCAGAAAGGCAGGCAGAGAGAGAGGAGGAAGCAGGCTCCCCGCTGAGCAGAGAGCCCGATGCGGGGCTCGATCCCAGGACCCTGGGATCATGACCTGAGCTGAAGGCAGAGGCTTTAACCCACTGAGCCACCCAGGCACCCTAACATTTTTCTTTTTAATCTGCCAAATTCCACAAAAAGTACAATATTTCCTATGAAAAGGAAATTGTTATAGCTGAGTATCTCTTAAATTTCAGCCTATCATTGCTCCAAATGGAAAGCCATCGATCATCTGTGATTGCCACGTCCATTTGGTCATTTTGGAATTAAAGATGTGTCTCTGGGACTCCAGCTGTACACATTGTGAGCTCGGCTTTTCCTCTGACATTGATTTTTACCTTGGCATGCCTCTCTTGGTCCAGAAGGTCAATTCAGCTGTTCACAGACTGATAAAACTACGTTTGTCTTTGCCTTTATGTTTTCCTTTTTGTTGAACTAATTTTTATCTGGACAAGGGAACTGAAAATTCATAGGGTATATAAAGGGATACACTGCAAAGCAAGAGCCCCCCAGGCCACAGGCCCAGAGTCTGTCACTGTTAAATACCTGTGTTTCTTTTCATGCTCGTGGATGTCCCATCCCTATACAAACTGTTTATATACATGTTTCTTTTTTCCCATGAAGGGAATATACCATAGGTTTTTCCTGTAGTTTGCTTTGGCATTTAGTTTTTAATTGAACACTGTGTCTGCTCCCCCTTTTTAAAATATTTTATTTATTTTATTTTATTTTAATTTTTTAAAGAACTTATTTATTTGACAGAGAGGGAACATAAGCAGGAAGAGAAGTAGAAGGAGAGGGAAAAGCAGGCTCCCCGCTGAAGAGAGAGCCCGAAGTGAGGCTCCATCCCAGGACTCTGGGATCATGACCTGAGCCGAAGGCAGACGTTTAATGACTGAAACACCAAAACGCTCCTATTTATTTATTTTAGGTAGAGAAAGAGTAAGTGAAAGAATACGAGTGTGGGGGACAGGCGGGGAAGGAGAAGCAACCTCCCCACTGAACACGGAGCCCAGAGCCAGAAGCAGGGCTCCATCCCAGAACCCTGAGACTCAGGCTCATCACCTGAGCCAAAAGCAGATGCTTAACTGACTGAGCCACCCAGGTACCCCAGATACTAGGTCTTGAAGGACATTCCACACCACCACTCAGATTACTGGAGCAACTGCTGGGCTGTGATTTGCAACTATCAACTATGCTATTAGATTAATTATTAGTGGTAGAACTGTCTCATGAATTCATGTAGGCATTTTACTGGTTTTTTTTAATTATATTAATTTCTAGAGATTGAGTATATTCACATAGTACAACAGTACAAAGGTATAATAGTGTATTTAGGAAAATGTAAGCTTCCTGAATACCACTGTTTGAAAGCCGTTCTGTTTCCATCACTTCTGTTACCTACTTCTTTTCTATAAGTCAAGAAATGCAATGTTCTACACCTTCCCTTTTTCTCACTGAGCCATGGATCTTGGCTATATGGCTACATGTCAGCATGTAAAGAGGCTCTCACGCTTTCTCACCCCTGTAGAGGGATATGCCATAATTTAATTCAGCCAGTCCCCTTTTGATGGATTTGTAAGTTATTTCCAGTTTCTTTGTTTGTTTGTTTTTGCTAGTTCAAACAATGTTGCAATAAATAATCTTCTAGACACATCATTTGGCAAAAGGACAAATACGTCCAAAGGAGGATACATTTCTAGAAATAAAACTACTGGGGCAAAAGGTAACTATGTTGTGAAATATGGTAACTATTGCCAAATCACCTTCTCTGGAGGTTGTACCAATTCGTATTCCAGTGGAAATTTATTAGGAGTGACTGTCTTCCCATAACTCCCACCTTACCAGAATACACATAATGCATGAAGGAACTTTTTGATCTTGGCCAAACTGAGAAATTAAATGGTATTTTATTATGGCATTAGTCGAAGCATCTCTTCTTAAAATACTCATTTTAACATGTTTAAAAAAACATTTATATTTCTTTTTTCTGTGATCTGACTTTTCATGTTTGTCTATTTGCTCTGTTGGTTTGGAGTTCCCCTCACTGACTTGTAAGAAATGTTTGTAAACTAAGGAAAGTAGCCCTTTGTGTGACTTGTAAATGACAATCTGCCATTTGTCCTTGACTTTACTCTTCCATCATGCAGAAAAATGGATTTGTAGAGAGTCTAATTATAAGTCTCTGATGTTAAAGGCTTTATGCTGTGCATAGAAATGACTTCCCCACCTGAAGGTGATTGTTTTAATGTTTTCTTATCTTTTTTCTGGCATTGTTTAAAATGTTTATAGATTTTGCATTTCAAATTTTTACAGTTATTGATAAATTGTCTTGCCAAGAGATTATACCAACCTATGTTCCCAGGGACGCTGCATGTTCCCTCTTTGAAGTGTCTGCTCTTTGTCTCCTATGAATTGTCCATTCTTGCCTCAATCTTAACATCCTTGTGAGCAAAGGCTGTGTCTTCAATTTAATGCATCTTAAGTCACAGGAAGGACCATCAGTAGGGTTCTCTTCCTTCCTGGGAATAATTTCTGCCCAAGCAAGGATGGTGTGTCAACATCTCTGCTCGTGCCACCCAAGCAGTGCTGAGAAGGTGGGTCATGGGGCATCTGAGATCACAGATTTTGAAGCACAAATTCAAATCATGGTTTAATTGTTCCTGGATGTTTAAACATTTATACACAGAAGTTTACCAAGCACAATAGTTAAAACCTATTATCTGCATATCACGGATTTCCTCTATTGAGATGACATGAATGCATGAAATCAAGTCTCTTCAGTCAAGTCCAGAAAGCTACTAATCAGGAAACTCAGGGAACGATACCAGTTCCTGAAGGGTAGAAAGTAGAAAAAGCAAAAGGAGAGCCTATGCCTGCTTGAAAGCATGTTGAATTCCTAAATAAATGTCTATTTTTGCATAATAGGAGACCCAGCATATAATTTATGAACTGCTATTAAATATTATTAAATGTGGACCTACTGGTACAGAGAGGCTCTTGGAAAACAATTTTCTCCCCTGTGGCCTGCTCTCCTTGGGCTTGCATGTAAGTTTAATTTACTCCCTTAAATTAAAAATAATAAGAATAAAATATTATGAAATATGGCACTTCAGCATAGTGCAAAAGCCTTCCAATGAATTCAACTCTCCTTCCCATCGCACTGGCAAACAATTAGACATGAACTGTATAAATTGCTAGAAGAGTCTGGGGCAAAATCAGATTTACAACTTTCTAAAACTAACGGGTCTCTCCCAAAGAAGAGATCTCAGCCTTGTCTTCCCTTGCTAAGACTCCCAAATCCTGGTGAAAATCTCCAAGGTGGGAGGCTTCACAGTAAAGGAACTTTAGGACCTAACGAGGTAACAGTGGACACTTGCTGTCCTATGACCGCTCGGCGTGTTTCCTCTTCCAGTTACAGCTCCCCATCATTCCTTGAGGTGATGACCTGTCTCCAATTTCTGTGTTTTCACAATGTGCTTGACCCCTATCCCTGGGGGACTAGCATGTTATTTAGGTTTGTGAATCACTGTCTTCTATTCCTTAGCTGTGATGATTAGGATGGGAACAGGTATGATCCAAGTCACATGCAATCAGACCTAGACCTGAGGCTTTTTCCTGGAAGGACTGGGAAAGAGAAGAGCTCTTTCCATTGGGATAGCAAAGCTGAGAGCAACAGGGTCAAGGGTTTGCTTGAGAAGGAAACCGAATGGAGCAAAGTAAGGCTGAGGCATATCGAGAGTTCTCAAGTCCTACAGAAAAGGTATGACTCCCTTGATCCAGCTGTGCCAGAGGCAGGTCAAGAAATGAATTCCTAGACTATTAGAAGAACCAAAAAATCTCACACACACATCCCACTTCTAAAATTTTAGTTTGAACTGGGTTTCTGTCAGTTACAACCAATGGAGTCCTACTAAAGCAATGGAAGGATTGAGGGAGGGAAGGTCTGTTCATGAGTGAATCTGTGAAAGTTTTCATAAATACAGCCCCACATCTATCAGTCAAGACAACAGATGAAGCCTGAGAATATCTGCTTTGGCGATAATGAGTAAACTGCCATTAATTTCCATTTGCAATCCCTCCGCTAGAAATTTGTTCGGGCTTAACTGCCCTGTAAATCTCAAAAAGATACGTATATCCATTCTATTTTGATGCAGACAGACATCAGAAGACATGCTCTTTGACTCCAACTGAAATCCACACAGTCAGAAAAGAGATGCAAAGAACTATACAAATGCCACGTGTGAATCAACCTCATGATCAAGAGTCTCATCTCACACAGGACACCTGTGTGGAGGGTTTTATGCTCCCCTGAAGCATGGACGATTCAGAAAGACAACTTAAGAAACAATTTAGTGATGATGAGACGTATTTGACATAGATTAATGAAAAGGATTCCAGACCCAACTTCTCTGAAACACTGAAGAGGTAGGATGGATATTCTCACTTGTTAAAACCAGCTATGTTGTTGGGTTTTTTTCTTAAGGATTTTATTTATTTATCTGAGAGAGAGAGAGGAAGAGAGAGCACTAGAGAGAGAGAGGGAGAGCACAAGCCCGGACAGCGGCAGGCAGAGGGCGAGGGAGAAGCAGGCTCCCCACTGAGCAGGGAGCCCTGTGCAGGACTCGATCCCAGGACCCTGGGATCATGATCTGAGCTGAAGGCAGATGCTTAACAGACTGAGCTACCCAGGCACCCAGATCCAAGGCTTTAAACCCAAGTCTCTTAACCACTCCGAATACAGATACAACAGCTAGTGTCATGACTGATGCATGAAATCAATCACTGAACTTTAGTAATAACTTCATTAGAGAACTGGATAGTAGTACTACTACTCCCACAGGGAAAATAAGCAATGCACAGTCCCTAAAAAGAAATACGTGGATCTTAGAGAGCAGAAAGCAGCCTCCGTTTAACTTCTCAGAAGCCAATTTTAGAAGCAAGAGAACTACTGCCTGCTTATGTGAAAAGTTTGCGTGCAAGAAACCACACGCCCTCCATTACTAAAAAGACCTATAGCTCGTCTCTTCCTTTAAGAAACACTCTGAGTCCCGAAAGATGACTTGAAAGTTGATGTATGGGTCCAGAGAAGGTCATCCCCCAAGTATCTAATTCATGCCACCGAAAGTCACAGTAATGGGGGTGGAGAGAGGCAGCAGATTTTTCCAGTGTGTAAATGACACAAGTCCTTTGTTTTCCCTTTGGCACTCTCTCGACTCCCAACTAAATGACATCAAAAACCTACCCTTTTCGGAGGCAGGCAGGCTATAGAAAGACTTTAAAACCATGGAGAAATAATAGCAACCAGTATATCATGAAGAGAAGATTCTAGCAGAACAGCAAATCGCAACTGTACCAAATTGCAAATTGGTAACAAACACAGCAACACAGTCTCAGGTTCCTTCCCAGCTCTGATTCACTTGATCTTCCCTGGGACATTCTTATGTTATTGATGTGTTAATAACATGAGAACAACCGCATGAAGGCGTGCGGGATATTTATATCACAATTCTATGCCAGCATTTTGTGTTAAGGAGCCCTCGGGCCTTGAGCTCTGGCCATCGGAGCCTCTGATGTTACTGGGAGGCTGCTTGACCGGCTTTCATGGCGAGCATCTGATGCGCCACGGGTGGCCAACGTCCACACGCTTTCACATAACGTCCTGCTGATGGGTACTGGAAGGCCAATGGGAAAAAACACTCTTTGATAATAAAACATCAATGCTTGACGTTCTGGCTTTGCGAAGTTTTTTTTCATATTAGGGATGGCAAACGGAGATCTATTATGATGTTTCTCAAAGAGATGAACATACTTGCAATTGTCCTTCAGCAAATTCTGATAATGCTAATTTGAATTAGGAGAAATTTTACAGATACTTAGGGTGTTGGTGCTTTGGGCAGGTCTTTCGTGTTTTTGTATTCCCATTCTTCTTGATGTACAGCAAAGAACCTTTTGGTTCCGTGGATAACCAGGGAGAGTATTGTGACATTCCTTCTTCCCTTCCCTCCTTGCTCCCTTCTTTCCTTCCATCCTCCCTCCCTTCCTTCCTTCCCCTCTTCTTTCCTTGCACTTATTTATTAATCACTTACTTCATGTGCACTGTTGTACACAAAGAGTACATGAAGAAGACTCATTCCCAGTCTTCAAGACTCACAGTCTAGTGAGAAGTGAGGAACAGCAAGCCAACACCCAAGAAACATCATCATCTGAAATAACCAACTACTGTAACTGGCAAAAGTGCAATGTCATGCCTACTTGGAGTCTGGGGGAGGTCTTCCCGGAAGAGTTAACATTTGAGCTGACTACGGAAAGTAAGTAAAAGTCCATGGGGGAAATGAGAAGAGACACTCCAGGACATTTTGGTATGCGTGAAGCCAAGACATGTTAAAGAACGCAAAATTCTTGGATTCGGAAAGCATTTTCACAAGGTTAAATAACAAATACATGAAGCGGCATGTCAGGAACAGATGCTAGGAACAGAACCAGGGGCAGATTCTGACTGGGGCTTTGATGGCACACTGAGGAGTCTGAATGTCACCTCACAGGCAAGAGGAAGCTCTTTGTGAAAGGGGCTGTAGAAGGTCAGTGATAAGCTCAAATAGATGGTATGTTGTCAGTATGACCTCATCTGACTGAGGTAGAAACAAAAATAACAAAAAAGTTACTCTGAGGCATGAGAAATTTCATTGAGGTACAAAGGAGCATTCAGTGACAGTATCATTTGCTAAATATTGGGATGTGTTCCTCAGAGAGATTGGGAAATCACCTCAGGAGGTCTTTAAGAATAGACTAAATTATAATTTGTCTTAGATGCTTCAGATGTGATTACGCGTTAGGGCAAAGGGATTGACTTCAAGTCTCTCCCAGATTTACAGTTTCATTGTTCATTGAATAGTGTAGTGAATAGAGCCCGGTGTTGGTTAGCAATTTGTACTTGATCCTCTGGTTGCGGACTGATTACAAGATTGCAGAAGCAGAAGGTTCATTTGAGAAATATGCATGGAATGAACACTCTGTGCAGGGGAAGCTATCGATCTGTTGAAGATAGAGCAACCTCGTTTATGAGAGAAGTAAATTTCCCCTGACTTTCTCAGAGGCTCGTGATGTAACCTTGATGTAACTCCATTTCTCTTAAGGCTATCTGAACACAGACCAGGGACCATCAGGCATGAGAAGACACAATAATGAGATACAGCAGGAATACAGGAACTCATCCTAGATCATCTCAGTATGTGGGGTGCCTTGCGTCATTGCCTGGGAAATTAGTTAAAGCTAGCTATTGTTGAAGGTGCCCTCTGAGACTATTAATAATCCCCGGAAATATCATAGTTTTAAGCAAGTATGTCCACCAGTATTATTACCTTAGCCTCTCTTCCCAAGAACGCTGCAGTGAACAGACTTTTACAAGTAAGAACACTGAGGCCTGGAGAATTTCAAGAACCTGCCCATTCTATTTAGCTACTAAGTAGCATAACCTGGATTTAGCCCATCTCAAAACACTTTACCTGAATCTCAGTTCCTAGCCATCTTTCCAAAGTAAGGGAACAATAGTTCCGTCGGATGGGGGAAAGAGAGAAAATGAACCAACACTCTAAATAAAATAACGCTAAATAAAGTGATAACCAAAAAACCCGAATTTACTTTCATGTCAGGGGTCATGAATAATCCCAAAGCAGATCATCAAGTGGCAAATATCTACTTTTGGTAAAAAAAAATCAGCTTTCAAACGAAGAAAAAAATCTAAAAACACTGATGAGGTAACAGATTAAGGAGAGACTAATAATGATAAATGATAATGATGATGAATTCACCAAAATAGCAAGGTCTCTAACGTAGCTCCATGTGACATATCTCATTAACTAAATAAAATATCACTGGACTGACAGTTTCATTAAACTATGTATAACAACTAAATTTATCGGAACTGAAATATCACTGATTATAAGATGCACTATTACCTTATGTTGTCCTAAAAAAGGAAAAAACACGACCAATTACAATACGCCATTGATTTTCAGGCATGTCATGATTCCAGAGATGCTAAATGAAGAAAAAACTCTGCATCTTAACATATGTGAAAGATAATGGTTAAATATATTTGCACCAGGGGTTAATAGTAACTGGACGCACTAAGGACATATACACCCCAGGCGTCACAGTGATTTATTTCTGAGTTGGGTTTTAGATGAACAGAGGACTTCTGTGTCATAGTCCAGGAGCTTAGCTTTAATGCTAGAAACATCATCTTTAGAGGTAGATGGTAGAGGGTTTGTGAAGTCATAGTCCAGGAGCTTAATTTTAATGCTAGAAACATCGTCTTGGTTCTAAGAAATCATACACAAGGGAATAATAGTAGGTAAAAAGA
Source organism: Lutra lutra (assembly GCF_902655055.1). NCBI lineage: Eukaryota > Metazoa > Chordata > Mammalia > Carnivora > Mustelidae > Lutra > Lutra lutra. The sequence continues at coordinate 146,765,193 of NC_062282.1, forward strand.
AAAAATTTTATGAATGGAAAGTATTCTAGGAGTAACGGATTCATCTAAAAGAATCTAAAAGACTGTGGGGTAGTCATCTGACCCATAAATACCAAAAACTGGAAGGGGGGCCACCCAGGAGATGGATCCTAGAGTACGAGGACTTCAAGACCAAGAAGAGGAAGATGACAGAAGAATCCAGGTGGTCCCTGCGCTTGTCAGTCGAAGAGCGTCAATATAATAAACCTTGAGATGGTATTTTTCTATCAAAAGGAAAAATATTTTCAAATGTGATACTATCGGGACGCCTGGGTGGCTCAGTGGGTTAAGCAGCTGCCTTCGGCTCAGGTCATGATCCCAGCGTCCTGGGATCGAGTCCCACGTCGGGCTCCTTGCTCAGCAGGGAGCCTGCTTCTCCCTCTACCTCTGCCTGCCACTCTGTCTGCCTGTGCTCGCTCGCTCTCCCTCTCTCTCTCTGACAAATAAATAAATAAAATCTTTAAAAAAAATGTGATACTATCAAATTGTCTTTTAAAATGTAATAATTTGTAAGCATTAAAGTGCATGAAAATTCTTATTTTTCCCATAACCCTACCACCAGTGGGTATTCTAAGTTATTAAATGACTAGAAATGCAATAGATAAAACATGAAAAATCATATCTCATTTTAATTCAAATCTTAACATTATCAGCAATAATTAGAATATTCTCATAGCACTTTGATTATCTGAATTTACTCTTCCAAATCACCTGTTCATAGATTTTGTGTAGTTTCCTATTGGGTATTGTTTCCACTTCATTGATTTATAAAAACTCTTCACATATAACTGATATAAAACTAAAATATATATTTATCATAAATGTACTTACTCAAAAGTTATTCCTTGACCTGTCACTTATTTGTTAATGTTATTTATTGTGTGTTTTTTCCAACATGCCATGCTTTTAAAACTTCATATAGTGATATATCTTAATGTTTTTATTTATGATTTTTATTTATGATTTCTGAGTTCTATTTCACACTTAAAAGGTTTAGTTACCTTGCAAATAATAAAGTATTTAGTATTTTCATTTTTCTATTTTTTACATCTAAACCTTTAATTCAATGGAATTTATTTTTATACCTTGGTATGAGTTAGACATTTAACTTTTTATTTATTTATTTATTTATTTATTTTAAAGATTTTTTTAATTTATTTGACACACAGAAATCACAAGTAGGCAGAGAGGCAGGCAGAGAGAGAGGAAGGAAGCAGGCTCCCCGCCGAGCAGAGAGCCCGATGCTGGGCTCCATCCCAGGACCCTGGGATCATGACCTGAGCCAAAGGCAGAGGCTTTAACCCACTGAGCCACTCAGGCGCCCCTAACTTTTTATTTTCAAAGAGAAATCTAATTGTCCTAATGTCATATATTATAAAATATGTTCCTGCTTCATAGATTTCAAATGCAATCTTTTTTTTTTTAATCTTAATGGACCCTCTTTACTTTTCATTGATTTAGTTGTCCATTCTACACCAATGCCAAAATATTTTAATTATATATTTTTTTTTCTTAAAGATTTTATTCATTTATTTGACAGAGATAGCAAGAGAGGGAACAGAAGCAGGGGGAGTGGGAGAGGGAGAAGCCGGGCTCCCCATTGAGCAGGGAGCCTGATGCGGGGCTCGATCCCAGGACCCTGGGATCATGACCTGAGCTGAAGGCAGAGGCTTAACGACTGAGCCACCCAGGTGCCCATATTTTAATTACATTATTATAGAACTTCTCAATATCTAGTAAGGTAAGTCTCTCCACAATAGAATCACTTTCAAAAAAATTCTTCAATCTTTTGAAATTTCTTTAAAGTTTTTGAGTAATCTTCCATACATAGTCTTTCAAATTATCTTAAAACAAACAAACAAACAAAAAACAGCTTGGCAAGTCTCCTTCTACTGATTTCCCACCAAAACTACATTAAGGTTATGATGGGAGTTTCAGAAGGTTGATAATACAAATTTAAGAAAGATGCCCTCCTAAATCTCTTTGGACAAAATGCCATTTCTAACTTCATGAAGACATGTTTCTTATTACATCTAGTCTGAGACTTCCCAAAGTTGCTGTTATCATTAATGAAATTTAAAAAGCTAATGTTAAATTATTTTTTTTAAAGATTTTTATTTATTTATTTGACAGACAGAGATCACAAGTAGGCAGAGAGGCAGGCAGAGAGAGAGAGGAGGAAGCAGGTTCCCTGCTGAGCAGAGAGCCCGACGCGGGGCTCGATCCCAGGACTCTGGGATCATGACCTGAGCCGAAGGCAGAGGCTTTAACCCACTGAGCCACCCAGGCGCCCCTAAATTAATTATTTATTGCTGATATAATTAAACTATCTCTAGATATTCACCTTGCTTCCAGACACCTTTGTGAACTTTATTATTAGTTTGAACACTACTTCACTGAGGTCCATTTGACTTTCTGGCACCTGGTCATGTTTTCTGCATATAATGGATGGTAACTGTATCTCCTCTAACACAAATGCAGTTTTTTTATTATCTTATTGCATTAATTAGAATCTTCAAAAACTTTCGGGAAAAAAGAATCACGAACACCATCCCCCACCCCTCCCAATTTAAAGAGAATACAGTTAGTATTTAATGTGGTACTTGTTATTTATGTCTTATACTGGTTTGGTTTTCTTTTAAAATTTTTACTTTTTTATTTTTTATTTTTTAAGTAGGAGCCCAACACAGGGCTTGAGCTCCCCACTCTGAGATCCAGACTTGACATCGAGGGGAGCCTTGGTGATTCAGATGGTTAAGAGTATGTCTTTGCCTCAGGTCATGATCCCGGAGTCCTGGGATCAAGCCCCACATAGGCTCCCTGCTCAGTGGGGAGTCTGCTTCTCCCTCTCCCTCTGTCGATCCCCCTGCTTGTCAAATAAATGAAAAATCTTTAAATGTGTGTGTGTGTGTGTGTGTTCTAAGATTTCTGCAACTGTAGTCATCACTAAGACTGTCATTTGGGTGTGCTTCCTGATGCTTCACACTCCAGGAATCACTGAGCATGTAACCCCCAGTCATCCTTTGCCCTGCTTTGTGGAGTTTCTCTTCATGCCCTCTCAGCAAAACCTTGACAGAACGCCATATTGGCCTTGGAGCTTCTGCTTCTCTGCAGGGACTTTCATTCCTGGAACTTTGCATTGTAACTTCCTTTGTTTCCACCCCCCACCCCCCCACCACCCACCACACCCTCCACACCCAAAGGCCACTCCTCATCCTCCACAACAAAGCAAAGCTTGCTTTCTCTTTCTTGGGTTTCTGACCCCTGTGCCTATGTCTGAATATTTCCTCCAAGCAATAAGCCAAGATCTTAGAGCTTACCTCATCTGTTCCCTTGTCTCAAGGATCATGGTGTGTGATGAATGTGGTCCAAAACCTAAAAATAGTTGTGTCATATACTTTGTCCAGTTTTACTGCCGAAGGTTAAACCTGGTCATGATTACTCCTCCAAGGCTGAAAGCAGAATTCCTAGTGCCTTTCTGATGACAGATACTTAATATCCTTTTTCATTTTGCATCACTTCTTTGTTCCGTTTGAGTTTTGTCTCCTGAAGCAATTTGTGTCACTTTAATTCTCTTACAAAATGATCTAATTCATCTAGATTCTCAAACTTAAAGAACTGTTCTCTTCCACTGGTAACATGGCCAGATTTAGCAAATAGCAATTGAGGACATACAGCTAAACATGAATTTCAGATAAAAATAAAAAATAATTTTTGTACAGGTATGTCCCAATTTGGGACATCATTTGAAATATCCCCCCCCCCACCCCAGATAATGTGCTATTTCTCAGAAATTCAAATTTGACTTAGTGTGCAGTATTTTATCTGGCAAGCCTATCCATTAAGCATCTTTGTTTAAAAAAAATTTTTTTTTGTTTAAATTAATGAAGTCCAGTGTATCTGAAAATTGCAATAGCAGGTTTTTTAAAATATAGCAATTTCTGTCTTATGTTTATTAATTTCTTGCTCTCTGCCTTTCATTTGTGGTTTATTTTGTTATTGTCTTTCTAGTTCCCTAAATTAAGTGTTTAAGTCATTTGTATTAAAATAAAAAAACATTTAAAGTCATAATTTTTGCTCTGAGTACAGCTCTATTCACATCATGGAGATTTTTTAGTAAAAAGAGTTCATTTGCATTAATTGCTAAAGCATTTGTAATCTTGGTTTTTTATTTCCTCTTGATTCAAGAGTCATTTAGAAAGGCTTTTTTTCAAATTCTAAGTGGTTTTTTATTATTTTGTGTTACCAATGAAATCTAATATTTTGGCTTTTTGGTCAGAATGTGTCCTACAAGTGTTCTAGCTTAAGAAAGAAATGTTAAGGCTTTTTGCAGGCCAAGTATATAATTAAATTTTGTACACACTTTAGAAACGTAAGAGGAAAATATATGTGTTCCCTCTTTACTGGGTTTAAATGGAGAAATATAATAAAGTTGATTAACTGTGTTATTTAAATCCTTCAAATTTTTACTTGTCTTTGGCCAAGTTCACCTTGAACATGATCCACAATGAACTTTTGCTCAAGACCTACAAATGCAACAAGGTCTTCTCTCCATGATTTATGAAGCATTTTTAAACATGGCTGAGTAGCTAAGAAAAAGTGTCCTTTAACAGGGATTTATTAGATAATGTATCATTGAAAGCCAATTAGCCCCTTGTCCGGAAGAGAGTAAAGGCCAAAAACATGAATGAGATTATGTAGACAAGACGCTTTATACAATTCACCAAAGCCAAACTTGCCCATTCTTCTATGTAAAAAGCATGATAGTCATTGTTTCATCAATGGGTTGCTTGGAGGAATCTAGAGAAGAAGTTAGCCTCCAAAACAAAAGCCTGGCAAGGCAAAATCAGAATTTTACCCACTCCTAAGAAGTTGGTGAAAACAACAAAAAAACTCCTAAAGGCTGGAAGTCACAAATGCTAAGTAGACAATCATAAAATGAAAGCAAGAGTGAAGGCCACATTTATATGTAATTATGGAAACTTCTAAATGGAGTTGTTTTCCGTTTTGAGATATATCAACCACAGATCTTTGTGAAAGTAGACAAGATTTGGGATGCCTGGGTGGCTCAGTCAGTTAAGCGTCTGCCTTTGGCTCAGATCATGATTCCAGGGTCTTGGAATCAAGTCCTGCATTCGGTTTGCTGCTCAGCAGAGGGCCTGTTTCTCTCTCTCCCTTTGACCTTCCCCAAAGCTCGTGCTCTCTTTCACTACATCTGCCTCTCTCAAATAAATAAATAAAATCTTAAAAAAAAAAAAAAGTAGACTAGACTTCTAAAATGTGCACTTTTTTCAGTTTTCTGAGCTTCTCAATGGGTTGCACCAATTTTTTGAAATATAGTTGACCCTTAAACAACACAGATGTTAGTGGCATTGACACTCAGCACAGTCAAAAATTCACCTGTAGCTTGGACACCCCCCTCCCAAACTTAATTACTAATACCCTACCCTTGACTGGATGCCTTACAAATAACATCAACAGTTACTTAAGGCATAATTATTAGTTATATCTATTATATACTTTTTTTTTTTCTGACAGAAAGAGAGACAGCGAGAGAGAATACAGGTAAGGGGAGTGGAAGAAGGAAAATGGCTCAATCCCAGGACTCCAGAATCATGGCCTGAGCTGAAGGCAGACACCCAACCAGCTGAGCCACCCAGGTGGCCCTATATACTGTATTCTTATCCTAAAATAAGTTAGAGAAAATACTGTTCAGAAAGTCATAAGAAAGAGAAAATACACTGATAGTACTGTACACGGCCTGCACTGTCCTGTGGTCATTTTAAAAATGTAGTAAGTAAAAGTAGACTCGTGTAGTTCAAACCTATGCTGTTCAAGGGTCAACTGTGCTTTCTGCAATGTCTAGACCAAGGACTAGTATTATAATTGCAAAAACACAAGGAGTCGGGCTCTCTGTGATACACTGGTATTGCTAGTGCTCTCAATTTCTCTAAGTTTCTTAGGTAAACCAAACTCTACCATGCATCACTAACCTTCCTGATTTGACAATGTAAGGCTTCAGGTGTCTTTCACTATGAGGATTACTGCATAATGGTTAGAGCAAAAGTTTAGGAATTAGATCTCAAAGGCTCAATTTGTAACTCTGAAACTTTGTAGATAAATGTCGTAATCTCTCTCTAAGGCTCGGTCCCTCGATTTTAAAATGGAGATGATGATGAGAATGCTTCCCTCCCAGAATTGTAAGATGGTTCTTACAAAGCATTCACCACAAACCTGACACTCAATGAATAAAACATCATTAGATGGTATGTTATAAGCACGCTGTCTTGATTTAGCAAAATCTCTAAACAGAAATGGGTTTCACGTGTTTTCTTTAAAGCATGTCAACATCCCAATCCTTTAGCTTTTCAAGAGTGATACCACCCATGCCTTGTACAATGAGCAGCCCAAATCAATTTCAAAGATGATCCATGGTTTCATGTTTCAACCACTAGAACCATACACCATTTTTAGAAAATTCATGAAACCTGAACCATTGACCAAGCCAAACCAATGACCTCAAGCATACAGTACAAAACAACTTCCCCAATAAGGGCACTCACCAAAAATCTCCCTCCAACTGATCCAAGAAGGATGACATTTGATAATTCACCCTCTACTGGAAAAAACCTCTGCATTTGGATTGCAGATTCCCTAACAGTCAAGAAACTGTCTTTTTTTTCCATGTTGTTGTATCCAGAAACTAGAACAATGCCTAGCTCATATCCAATGTACAGTATACACTTTTCTACTGAGATATAACTGACATGTAATGTTGCATTAGTTTCAGCTGCACAACACAAAACAATTCAATCTTTGCATACAGGTTGCCAAAATAGTCACCACAGTAAGTCTAGGTAACCTCTATCTCCAATACATACGTTCAAACAAATGATTACAAATAATACGGATAGTGAAACTAGAGAAAGTACATTTTAAAATTCTTCAATGAGTATAAAGAAATGAAATTTTATGATCATCCTACCAAAGCCAACCTGAAATTAAAGTCTTTCAGAAATTGCAGTAAGCTTAACGTGGAAGCAAACACACAGCGGGGAGGCAGATGGCATAACTCCCAATATGGTGGGAGTCAGAACACTTGGGTTTCGGACCCAGCTTAGCTGCTGAGCCTCAGTTTCCCAGTTTGGAAAGCAGCAGCTGCCTTGCCTGTATCAGCGCCAAGTTCAAGTGAGGCAGAGGGTGAGGAAGAAAAAGCTTTGAAACCTGGAAAGTACCACACACTACAAATGAGTATATGGAAATGTAAGGTGTAGAACTGCATCCGTTACACCAAGCACACAAGGCACGAGATGAGTCAGAAATGGAAAAATGAAAGAAATAGAAACAAGCAGCAGAACTAGCTCCTTAGAAGAAAAAGTGTCCAAAAAGTGTTTCTAGATAGCTGATAGTCATTGTTTGATATTTGAAAAGAACATCTAATTATGTATGTGATAGCAGAGTACTGGGAAAGCTATTTTGTTTTGCACACTTTTCCCTCTTAATTTTGCACAGAATTAAATTTAATAATGGTCTTTATTTATAGAACAAGAAATAGCTGTGCTGCTTACAAGGTTCCTTTACTAACTTGTCAACAGAGCCCAGAAAATAGATGAAATAGGCTGATGGAAGAATTTAAGAATCTCAGAAAACATGGGGCACCTGGGTGGCTCAGTTGGTTAAGCATCTGATTCCTGGGTTTTTTTTTTTTTTTTTCAAAGATTTTATTTATTTATTTGACAGACAGAGATCACAAGTAGGCAGAGAGGTAGGCAGAGAGAGAGGAGGAAGCAGGCTCCCCGCAAAGCAGAGAGCCCAATGCGGGGCTCAATCCCAGAACCTTGGGATCATGACCTGAGCCGAAGGCAGAGGCTTTAACCCACTGAGCCACCCAGGCGCCCCTGATTCCTGGTTTTGACTCAGATCATGCTCCATGCCAGGCTCTGGGCTCTGCATGAAGTCTGCTTGAGATTCTCTCTCTCCCTCTCCTTCTGCCCCTCCCCCCCAACTCAGGTGCTCTCTCTCACTCTCTTTCCAAAAAAAGAAAAAAAAGAATCTCAGGTGCCTGGGTGGTTCAGTTGGTTAAGCGTCTGCCTTCAGCTCAGGTCATGATCTCAGGGTCCTGGGATGGAGTCCTACATCAGGCTCTCTGCTCAGCGGGGAGCCTGCTTCTCCCTTTACTCCTCCCCCTTGCTCGTGTTCTCTCTCTCTCTCTCTCTCTCTCTCTAAAGTATCTCAGAAAACATCTACTAATCTAGGCAGAAACACAAAAGATTGCAGAAGTAAAGGGAAAAGAAGTAAAGAGAAAGAAAAAGGAGGGGACACACACATGCAACACACGAATTCCTTCTAGTGCATCTCTGAAAAGCAACTAGGAAAGGGTTTCAGTCAACTTTCACAGTTGTTGAAACTGCAGAGATAGTTAGCCAGTGACACAACTGCTTTGTAAAGACATTGAGGTACCACCAAAATGCCAGCTGAACCTGCTTTTTCTTTTACTGGGTTGTTTGATGGAATATTCTTTATAGTGATCTGGCAACTTATTAGAAAATCTTGGGGTGCCTGGGTGGCTCAGTGGGTTAAAGCCTGTGCTCTCATCTCAGGTCATAATCTCAGGGTCCTGGGATCGAGCCCTGTATCGGGCTCGCTGCTAAGTGGGGAGCCTGCTTCCTCCTTTCACTCTGCCTGCCTCCCTGCCTCCTTGTGATCTCTGTCAGTCAAATAAATAAATAACATCTTAAAAAAAAAAAAGAAAGAAAATCTTCAGTTTTATGGCTTAACTATAGAGAATATAAGCCACGGACAATGTGGGTAATTGTTCAGACCAGCATAGAGAATGAATATCTGAATGTTTTGTATCTTGATATCCTGTACCAACATAGCCACTAAGAAAACAGATGATCCATGATTCATGCTTTGGGAAATAACGTTTCTGAGGGGAAGAAAACCTATTTTCTTAATTTCAAATAGTCAAAGTTTTATGAATCATTTCCTTTGGGCTAGTGTCCTTTGCAGTTGAGCAAACTTTTAAAATTCCTTTTCTCTTAAAAATCTACATTTTGTTTCCTTTCATTGTATTTTCTAGAATTATCATCTTCTCCTCCTTCGCTGTATCCTTTCCATCGCACAGTTTGTTATTTCTTCCGTTAAAGCAAGTGCGTAAATCCCGTGAACCCTCCACTTTTGCTTCATTTCTCCACCTCCTTTTATATCAAAACTTGATAGAAGAGTCGATGCTTCTTCACCTCACCCTCTCCCCTCAACCCACTCCAGTGAGGATCTGGTCCTCACTGCTGCACAGAAACCTCTCTTGTGGATATGACTGAGGCTCTCCATCTCACCAAACACCATTTCACTCCCTTTCTCATCAACATTTGACACATCTGGTTCCTTCTTTCTTTTTTCAAATATTTTCTTCACTTGGTCTCCCCCCCCCCCCCCCAAAAAAAAAACCCGCTCTTACTTTTTTTCCAACTTGATGGGTCACTTTGTTTTAGTTTCCTCTGCGGACTCTTCCTTCCTCCTCCACATCTCTAAATATTGGCATGTTCCAGGATTCAATCCTGTCTCCTCTCCTTTCCCTCTTTCCTATGTTTACTTATCCGTAAGTCTCTTAACCAAAATCTGTGACTTTGATTAAACTTCACCTGATTCCCACATCCACATCTCTGCCTGACTTCTCGCCTTTGCTCTGGACTCATCCATAAACCGCCCACTCAACATTTCCACTTTGATGTCTAATAGGTATCTCAAACCTAACATTTGCTAAAGGCGACTCCTTAGTCCACCCTCCCACGCCAGGCTCTCCTAGTTTTTCCAGTCGGTAAAAACGCCAAGTCCCACTCACCCTCTTGCCCAGGCTTCATTCGGTCCCTTCCCTTTTCTCGGCCTCCCATCATCCCTCTCCAAGTACTTGGACTCCATCTTCAAGATGGATCCAGAACCTGGTCCCTCTGTGGCATCTGCACTACGAATATCCTGTCACGTCACCAGCGTCACTCACCAGCCCTTCCTTCAGGAGAAGTCTCCTTGTTCCCCTGTGGCACCTCCTGAAGACCCTTGCTGACCCAGCAGGAGGAGTCATCTGCTAAAGACCAACATCACACTCCCTTCCTCATCACAGCACCGCAATCTCATCCTATCACATGTACCCCGTGCACAATACAGTCCGACGGAATCCATTTTCATTTGGCCAGTTCCTTTAGGACGTTCACATCAAATACCTTCTCAAAGAGACTTTCCCAGTAAAACTGTCTAAAATAGCCCCTCCCCATCTCCACGCTCTCCCTCCTCTTATTTATTACTTGAGAGAGCAGAGAGAGAGAGAGAGAGTCCCATGAGCAAGCACAAGTGGGGGGAGGGTCAGAGGAAGAAGGAGAAGCAGACTCCCCACTGAGCAGGGAGCCTGACCCGGGGCTGGATTCTAGGACCCCGGGATCATGACCCAAGTGGAAGGCAAATGCCCAACTGAGTGAGCCACCCAAGCGCCCCTCACTCTCCCTCTTCTTTAACAGCAAATGTAGTTTTCCTTTTTTTTTTGTTTAAAGTTAAAGTTTATTTGTATTCTTTGTAGGAATATCAATAAAAGACCTCAAACGTATCTATACCTGTACATGTACAAGAACCATCAAAAATTATTCACAGAACAAAAATAAATCTTCTTTAGGACAAACCCAGGTAATGAAATGTAGATATGGATCTCACGTATGGAACAATCTAAGTGCAACCAGCAGAAAAATATGGCTTTAAAAATAAAATAAAATCTTGGGTTTTGTTTTTCTAAGGTGTATTTCTCTTTCTTGAAATAAAAAATAAATTATTTAGAGTTATCATTGTAAAATAGTCATGTGCACTAACACATTCTTATTAAGGCCCTTGTCACAATGGATGGACTCATTGGGCCAGTAGCAATTTGATAATGTGGCTGGCTGGTGGTACAGCACTCCCCAGCGTTAGCCAAAGTGTCTTCTTCTGCTATCTTTTAATTATACACCTGTAAGATCACTTATAAGGAGTAAGCTTTGGCAAATTTCTCACTTGTCTATTTGCAGCGACAAAAACATCGTGGAGAACTGAATAACGCACGCAGTAAAATTACCTCCAATAACTGAAAGATACATAAGTAAGTGAAAATTAGTCATTCTCAATAGCCCTATGACCCATAAATATGGGAAAAGACACAACCTCGTTAGTAATTGAGAAATGCAAATAAAGTTATAATGAGATGCTACTATTCAGCCCAAATGGCTAGAATTAAAGATAATCACAAGGCCAAGTGTTTATCAGCACAGAGAACAATGAGAACTCTCAAACACTGCTGGTGAAAAGTGTAAATTGGTATAATTAATATGGAAAACTGATTGGCAGTATCTATTAAAACTAAAATTGGTTTAAAAAAAATGCCCTAGTTCCTACAATTCTATGCCAGTTATATAACCGAGAGAAAGGAAAAGATAGGTGCAAGAATGATCACAGCAACAAGATTTGTAAATAGAAAAAACTAGAAACAATGTAAGTATCTGTCAACAATACAAGAGGTGAGTAAGCTACTGTGTATCCATCCCATGGAACAATGCTGTTCACCAGTGTAACCAAGTTAACTAGGGCTCTATCCAAACCTAGAAGCCTGCTAGGAGTAATACATAGTACATGACTCTGTTTCCATAAAAATTTTAAAACAGTTCAAATTAATTCATGCTATTGGCAATCATCAGGAAAGTAAGAGAAAAGGGAAGCCTGGATGTGAGAGGCTTCTTCCTGGAGTACTAGTAACAATCTACCTCCTGACTTCGTTTGTGGTTACACAGATGTGTGCACCTAGTAATAATTTCATTCCAAATAAGTTGTGACCTAGTCATATAATATAATACTTTTATTTATTTTTTTTAAGATTTTATTTATTTATTTGACAGAGAGAAATCACAAGTAGGCAGAGAGGCAGGCAGAGAGAGAGGAGGAAGCAGGCTCCCCGCTGAGCAGAAAGCCTGATGTGGGGCTCGAACCCAGGACCTGGGATCATGACCTGAGCCGAAGGCAGCGGCTTAACCCACTGAGCCACCCAGGCGCCCCTAATATAATACTTTTAAATAACAAGCGTAAATGAAGGAACTGCTGCTCTATCCAGATTCAGGATGACTCTCACACATAATTTTAAGCAAAAGAAGCCGACACAAAATAGGACATACTATGGGATTCTATTTTCACTAAATTAAAAAGCAGGCAACATTACTGAGAGGTTCTGGAAATCAGGAGAGGAAGAGGAAAACAATGAAGGAATACCAGTGTTTTTATACAGAAACACCTAGTTCCACTGATTTTTCTTCAGCCCAATTTTCACTCTTCTTAACTAAGACCTGTTTCCTGGTTGCAGTGCCTAAGAGCCCAGTGAATGCGGAACAAAAGAAAAATGAGGGGTAAAGCCCGAACTCTGGCCCAGGGCAGAAAGGTTCATTCCTGGAGTGCTTATCTGCATTCAGCTTAAACATTAGGAGATTAGCATTTCCAAGGGAAAACAATCCCCACCGCCCTCTTCCCGACTCCCCCCTCACCTCTCCTAGTCCTGTCTCATCCCGGGAGCCCTGAATTACTCCCTTTTCCTCGTGGCTGCCCTTGCTCTAGGACCAAAGAGAGTCACACAAATGGGATGGGTTGAAGAAATTTCAGAATTACATTTAGTTTGTAAAGGTCTCTGCTGTATTTGGGGATAAAAGCACTTTCGAAATATATGTGATTACTGTTACATTAGAAGTAAACCTAGGATAAGAAAAATCCATTAGCAAGTGTTTCTGCAGAATGCTTTCTCAGGTGGCCATTCAGAGATACATTTGAAGACACAAAACGTAGGAGGATCCAATTATATCTTCCTGATAAGAAATACTTTAAGTGTCCAACCAGCGATAATCATGGAGAGCCATCAGAGAGCGGCAATTTCTAACACAAGCAAAAAGCAAATTCCTCCTTTAAGGGTAACAGCCAAAAAGCCTTGCTTAAATAATGCCATTTTCGCGACTTCCAAAATAACTTGCCTATATTTACCCAAGCAAAGGTCATAAAAACAACTTGATCTTACAGTGTAGTGTGTCACCAGCCTAGCAGATGTGAAAACCCTGGGGTTTTCTATCCTTCTCTTAAATCTGTAACACTGGTCAAAGCCTGTTATTTCAAAATTCGGGTTGAAATGATAGCAGAAATTGTGGTACATATATATATAAATTTTTAAGATTTTACTTATTTGAGACGGAGACACAGAGGGAGCACGAGCAGGGGGGATGGACAAAGGGAGAAGCGGACTCCCCACTGAGCAGGAAGCCTGCCATGGGGCTCCATCCCAGGACCCAAAATCAGGACCTGAGCCTAAGGCAGATGCTTAACCAACTGAGCCACTGAGGGACCCCTGCTGTGCATATTCTAACATGAACGAGGTATCTTACCTTGCTAAAGATCCTTTAGAATTTATAAGTAATACATAGGTTCAGCTTACACATATGGGTAAACATTGCTGTTCAGCCAAAAAGTGAATGTTATAAGCCACTGAGCATATAATAGACACCCAGGGAAGGTTAGTTACCTTCCCTTTTCCCTGGGGGGTTACCTGGTTCTCTCAAATTTATGTAATCCACTCGGAAAAAAAAAAAAAAAACCGTAACGTAGCATACATCTCTTGCAGTTGGTATCTAGAAAATGTGGTCAGTGTGGAAACCACTGTACATTTAAATACTCTCTTACTTGACCAAGTATGGAATAGATATCATTATCCTCATTTCACAAAGGAGGTTAAGAAAACTGTCCACAATTTCCAGAGCAAGTTTTACAAAGGAGGATCATCACCTCCTCTCCCACTCTGGTCACAAGGGAATAGCCACAGACTTCTTTGGACACATTGTAATGAATCTTTGAGACTGAAGATTGCTAGTTCTAAACTGGGCGCTCTTCATGTGTTTTACTGACGTCTTGAAAAAATCAACTTACTAAAGAAGATGGGTGAGCTCTTTTTCTATTTACAGAATTCATCTTTCAGGATTCTATGTTTGTGGCAGGTAACTAGATACACAGGGGTAGGGTTTGGAAGACTTCTTTTGGTTTTCAGAACAAATTGCTTATTTTACTTTCTTAAGGGCAAACGGGTAGGCTAAATTTACATAAACCCTCATATGGAGCCCTAGAAATACCTGCCATATGCCTTGGGGTAGTGGAACACTCAGGAAGCTATTGAGGCCAAATGGACTCCTATCAAGAAGTCCTTCAGTGTTCAGTTCCTCTCATCCTTGAAAACTAGTTTAAATTACCTTAGTGAATACTACTAGATGATTCCTGATGGCTCTACCACACAGCAATTACATGGCGTTTCATTAATTAGTTCCAACTATCTCTTACATTTCCAGATACAGCCAGGTGATTTTTATTTGTAGGATCATTCTTCATAGGGAAAGAAAACTTCAGTCTCCAAAACAGGTCCCATTCATTCTTAACCCTGTCTCTTCACTCCCCTTGTGGTCCTCCTTGGAAGAGCCACACCCTGATCTCTTTAAATCTTATTGTTCTTCAAGGTCTAATCAGATTTTGTATCTGCAGCCATCACTGACTTCCATCTGCCCATTGCTTTTCTTGATGATAGGCACTATACCTCTCTTCTCTTGGCTCTTTTGAAGGCCTTAGTGTCCTGCATATAATGGCACCCAAAACACATTGTGGATGATCTGTCATTTGTGGCCTGTGGTCCACAGTTTAATACTGACTCATGTGTTGCTCTACACTGTTCACCTCGGAGTCCTAAGTGTTAGTCTGGCATCTTTCACTGAATTACATGTTCCTTAAGGGCAGAAATTAAGTGTTCTACCTCTTTATTCTCAAACATATAACTAAGAATATAGTTGTGCTGGATGAAAAGAATCCTAGAGTGGTGCACACATGTACATGTGCACACACACACACCCCACACACATAATGCTGTGAAGCCTCAGTGAGATGATTTATGCAAAGCTCTTAAAATACCAAGCTCTTAGCAAAAAAGCACTTACCAAGTACACACATGCACTTGATTTCTCTTTAAACAAAGACTGACGTCTTCATGTGAAACAAATATCCAAGTGACCAAAAAGCTAAGACTAGTCACAGTCAGTGTTTGGGACAGAGTGGGGAAGGAGCACTTTCATGAACTATGAAAAGTGAAGAACAGCAATATAACCTTTTTGGAGGGAAATTTGGCAGTAATACTATGAATAATCAAGGATTTCTTAGATCTTTTCATTTTTAAACTCAAAATTTTTCCTATCATAAATACACCCATATTGCTTTTTAATGTTTATTCTATATGATAGTTTTGAACATAATGTGGATAATGATCCATGATAAAATACCTCAAAAATAAGCTCAAATAAAGCAAACTGTCTTACACCAGTAAAGAACCCTATGGACAATATAAAAATGGCCGACAGTTGCTACACTTTTGTTCCAGAGTGTTTTTTTTTTCTTTTTAACTGACATGTATTAAAGCTCTCACATTAAACATTTTGAAACACTGTTTCATTGGATGAGAGCACAGATGCAGGGACCTAACCCACTTATATTCAAGTCCCCATCCTGCCACTTCCCAGCTGTATGACCTTGAGCAGGTGACTTAACCATTTGTCTATGTCAGTTTCTTCATCTATAAAATGAGAATAATAGTAATACCAATTTAGGACCATAGTGAGGAATAATTGTGTTTGTAGATCTCACACTTAGAGCAGTGTTATGAAGAGCTTCATAAGGGTTTGTTTGATTATTATTACCACTATTTATTAAGTACCTGTTATACTCTAGGGGCTAAGGATATAGTAGTGTTGAAAACTTCATGAGACTTACATTCCAATGGGATTATAAAGGTAACAATAATAGTAGGGGACTGTAACACCCACTGAAGTCAATAGATAGATCATCCAGACAGAAAATCAACAAGGAACAGTAGCTCTGAACAACACATTAGACCAGATGGACCTAACAGGTATATATACAGAAAACTGCATCCAAAAACAGCAGAATATACATTCTTTTCAAGGGCACATGGAACGTTCTCTAGAATAGATCACATGTTTAGGCCACAAAACAATTCTCACTAAATTGAAGAAGACTGAAATCCTATTAAGCATCTTTTCCGACCACAACACTCTGGAACCAGAAATCAATTACAAGGAAAAAAAATCCAAACACATGGAGACTAAATGACAGGATACTCAGCAATGAATGGGTTAACCAAGAAATCAAGGAAGAAATTTAAAAAAACACATGGTGACACATAAAAATGAAAACACAATGATCCAAAATCTTGAGATGCAGAAAAAGCACTTCTAAGAGGGAAGGTTATAGTGGTATATAGAGAACTACTTTGAGAAAAAGAAAAATCTCAAACAGCCTATCCCTGCAACTAAATAAGCTGGAAATGGAAAAACAAAGTTCAAATCTAGTAGAAGGAAGGACATAATAAAGACTAGAGCAGAAATAAATAAAACATGGACTAAAAAAATAGAAGGAAAAAAAATCTATATATTTTGTTGACTAAATCAACAAATACATATACTCTCAAAATTATGATACATTTCCTAATGGAAGAATCGTAGCTGGGAATAAAAAAGGTGCCAAAGGAACAGTAGGGTTCGGCAGTCCTGTAGCATTCTCCAAAACTCAATGGGAAGAAGAGTATTCCAGAAGAGGCTATGCAAAGGCTCAAACAACTGAAGAAATGGAGATGGCTCAAGACCAGGGAGTGATGGGGAGAGTGTCACAAGATGGGAGTTGCAGAGGTTGGCAGGGGTGAATAGATCAGAGCCATATGGACTGTGTTAGAGAGTGGGGATATTGCCCAAGTTCAGGCAAGAGCCAATGAACAGTTTCAGGCAGGGAAGTGATATGATCAAATTTACATCTAAAAAAAAATCATTTTGGCTGGGAAATTATGTCGAAGATCTTGAGTTCTTATACATGAGCACAAAGACACACGTACAATAAAATCTCCACACTTGGACGAATGCTACCACACATTCTTTTATATATCTATATCTATATATCTATATATATATATATAATTAAATCACTGTAAATTATATAAATCTATTATATACCATATATCATACATATTGTATATATTATACATTTATAAATATGCATGACTTTTAAGATTTGTACTCCACACAGTGAAAGTTATTCTGGACCCAATTCCTTGCAACAGGGTGGGAGGGTTCCCCCATATTTCTTTTTTTTTTTTTTTTAAGATTTTATTTATTTATTTGTCAGAGAGAGAGAGAGATCGCGAGAGTGAGCACAAGCAGATAGAGTGGCAGGCAGAGGCAGAGGGAGAAGCAGGCTCCCTGCTGAGCAAGGAGCCCGACGTGGGAGTCGATCGCAGGACGCTGGGATCATGACCTGAGCCGAAGGCAGCGGCTCAACCCACTGAGCCACCCAGGCGTCCCTAATAAACAATTCTTAGACACCAGCAAGATGTCTGAGAATTCAACTCAATTCCGACAATAGCTACCCTGAGAGGGCATCAGATCCCACAGGCTAAGGGTTCAGTCCTAAAAGACTCCCCCACCACACAGGTTGAGCCCTAAAATAAATGAGATAGGTCTATATAGGCCAAAATGGAATAGTTAAGGGGGGAAAAAAGCAAGTTCTAGGAACATACAATTAGCAAAGATAAATTGTGAAAATAAAAAGTATATGTGAATAAATGAATACAAATGTAAATGTTTATCCAGATCTAAAAGTATACACATCAAACCATCAATACTGATTACTTGAATAGTAGGGTCAAAGAAAAGGTGAACATGTAATTTTTACTTTAGATGTTTCTGATTATTTGAATTCTTTAGAATGAGTATCCGTCAGTTTGCAAGCTAATGCATGCAATAGGGCACCTGGGTGGCTCAGTGGGTTAAGCCTCTGCCTTAGGCTCGGGTCATGATCCCAGGGTCCTGGTATGGAGCCCCATACTGGGCTCCCTGCTCAGCAGGGAGCTTGCTTCTCCCTCTGCTTGTGCTCTCTCTCAAGTAAATAAAATCTTAAAAAAAAAAAAAAAAAAAGCAAGCAATAAAGATATAAAAATAAAACGAAGCCCAAGCTTTGCTTTAAATCTGTTTAGCAGGGGCACCTGGGTGGCTCAGTGGGTTAAGCCGTTGCCTTCGGCTCAGGTCATGATCTCAGGGTCCTGGGATCGAGCCCCACATCGGGCTCTCTGCTCATCGGGGAGCCTGCTTCTCCTCTCTCTCTGCCTGCCTCTCTGCCTACTTGTGATCTCTGTCTGCCAAATAAATAAATAAAATCTTTAAATCTATTTAGCAGAAGTAATTTATAGCATAATAAAGAATAAAGACACGAGTAGTGAGTGAAGTGGAAAGATTGATCTATGCTATTTATAATTTTTAAAAATAGTGGCATGTAATTAAGGTATTTCCTGTTAATTACTGACAGGTAGAATTAAGGAATCTCTGTCAGCCATTACTGATCAGGTAACACAACCTGATGTTGGACTCATATATGATCTGTACGGGGGTGGGCTTTCTTCTACAATGGCTTCCTCTTTCTTCCCTTAATCTGCCTGCCTGCTTCAATTTGTCTTTCTGAGAATAAATGGACATCCAAAGACTATGATCAGAGTGGATATAGAAAATGCCAACTCTACAAAATAGTATTACTAAGTCATGTAGCCTATACCTGTCCACAGGTGTCTGAAAAAAAATCACAAAACCTCTTGAACAGCTCATAATTAAAGGAACAAGCTAATTATATCTGTACTCAACAGAGACATGAGAGGGTAAAGCCATCTAATTCAGCATGACTCATTTCTCTGACTCAGCTGAATGAGGGCTCCCAAAATACCAGTCTTGCCATTCAATAGTTTCAAGATAGGGACTAGGATTCTGTACCAACAAAATATTTGGTTTTATCTCAATGAATCCACCATATTATAGACCAGCCTTTCTAAAAATGTCTTCTCCAAAACACACATTCTGAGGGCATTTACCAGGTTTTTAAAAGGTGGGGATCAGTCACTGATGAAATAAACTTCAAAAATGCTGAGTAAAATAAGTTAAGGAAGTTTTTTTTTTTTTTTTTTTTAAAGATTTTATTTATTTATTTGACAGAGAGAAATCACAAGTAGGCAGAGAGGCAGGCAGAGAGAGAGGAGGAAGCAGGCTCCCTGCTGAGCAGAAAGCCGGACGTGGGGCTTGAACCCAGGACCTGGGATCATGACCTGAGCCGAAGGCAGAGGCTTAACCCACTGAGCCACCCAGGCGCCCCAGGAAGTTTTTTTTTTTTTTAACTGGACTTTCAGGAGCCATCATTATGCTAATGTCAATTACAAATCTTCAAGATATTGGTGGAATGAGTAGTATTTTCAAATTCTAAATTTATTTTTCTGGGAAATCCTTTCATTGGTGATATTAGGGACATATAAAGGATAATACTAGGGGTATATTGTTCTTTGGACACCCCATGGTCAATCCTAAATTTGGGGCTTTAGGCTCTAAAACATGTTTTGTTTGCCTTCTTTCTTGACTTATTTAAAAGAGTTGTATAACCCTCTAAAACAAAATTTGCCATGTTGTCGCAGCCTCTGTAAAGAATAATATACTTTGGCTCTGCCCACTCAATGTGGGGTCTGCGTGAGTGTTTCTCTTCCTCTCTCTCTAACCCTAACCATACCCAACCCCCAGCTCTCTCTCAAATATATATATATATATATATATATATATATATATTTTTTTTTTTTTTAAGACTATTTCCATCTTCATCCTATTACAAAGTTACAGAGCGCACTGAAGGCTAAACTTGAGAGGAAGCCAAGGTATACTGAGTTCTTCGTTCATTCCCTCCCACTGTCTCCCCACCAGCTTAGCCGCCTTCGGATGAGAAACACACACAAACAGAGCTTGGTCTTGGTGACAGCAAATTTGGGTTGGCAGATTTGAACACACAAAAATAGACTGAGTCTTCAGGGAGAAAGTGGTTGGTATTCCTCAACCCTCAGTTCATCGCTAGCAAATTTCCTAGCTAAGACTTTACCACTTTTTTAAAATATCAAGTTATGCTAGTATCTGAACAACTCATGTTGAATCTACAAGAAAAATAAAATATTCTGGAAATCATGTAGCAACACATATTTAAAAGTCTTAAAAATGTCTCTTTCCACTGATCCACATTTGATTCCACTTTCAGAAATGTTATGCCCCAATAATGGGTCCATGATTAAAGGAGCGAGACTGATACAAAGCGAAGGTCAAGCAAAGCTTTATTTCGAGCCAAGCATCAAGAATCAAACTGACCGGCCGGGGCCTCGCCTCTTACAGAGAGGGGGACCCCACTCTCCTTACCGGACTAGCTTTTAAGGGCAAAGGCCATGCGGTTGGGCCTGGCCACGCACAGGTAGCCAATGAAATTGTAACACACAGAGAAAGCTGCACAGTGTTGCTAGGTGACCAATTAATTACAATTTACCCTA
This sequence comes from Lutra lutra, assembly GCF_902655055.1. Classification (NCBI taxonomy): domain Eukaryota; kingdom Metazoa; phylum Chordata; class Mammalia; order Carnivora; family Mustelidae; genus Lutra; species Lutra lutra. The sequence goes on from NC_062282.1 coordinate 146,785,684, forward strand.
TAGTAGACATTTGACCCAGCCTATCACCTTGGTTAGGATTGGCGCCCAAAAGGCTCCCAAAGGGCAGGGCCCATACTCCTTGGTAGCTAGGGAGACAGTATGCATTCCCCCACTGATCGGATGTCTCCACCTGGCCTGACCCATCCTTGTATCTGTGCTTTGTTACCTGAGGCTGGTTTCCGGGACTTGTTTTTAAGTAAATCCCCTGGAGGAAGGGGAGCAGGGACAGTCTAAGGGTTAAACAACAACGGAATGGAAGCCTCTGGTTAAATAGGTCCTTACAAGAAACTGATTGCCAAAATATGTAGAGGGAGTGGTCATAGACACTTTACTCACAATAGCTACACAAAAAAAATGATACACCCATACAACAGAACCTTATTTAGAACTTTAAAATGACACTTGTGGAAAAATATTACTATGGGAAAATACATATGTCCACATATGTATGCATTTTTCTTTTTAAGATTTTATTTATTTATTTGTCAGAGAGATATGCACAGTGAGAGAGGGAACACAAGCAGGGGGAGTGAGAGAGGGAGAAGCAGGCTTCCCTCAGAGCAAGCAGTCCAGCCCAGTGTGGGGCTGGATCCCAGGACGCTGGGACCATGACCTGAGCTGAAGGCAGATGCTTAACGACTGAGCCACCCAGGCGCCCCCACATATATATGCATTTTTTTAAAAAAAAGAGATATACCTAAATACACAAGTGCATACATACTATGATAAATTTGTGTTTGCACAGATTATATTGAAGGACACATAAAGTGAAAATGGTAGGTACATATGGAACTGGAAGATGAGGGATAGAGACTTCTTCCTCTACTGTCTTGAATCATTTACCACAAATAAATTCAAAAGGGATGTGAATGGAAGGAGGGAAGGAAGGAAGGAAGGGAGAAAGGAAGGGAAAGGGGGAGGGAAAGGGGAAGAGGGGATCTAAGAAAGGAGGGCGAGACTGAAGAAGTGGGAGAAGGGAGGGAGGGACTCCGTGACAGTATAAAGAAATTACCAAACAAAACGCATCTTCAATGCTGTATAAAGCCCCAAGTAACCAACTCATGATACGGATAATTCGAACATATCATTTGATAATTATTATTCATATTCTCTACAGTTCGTTTTAAATTTTGCTCCTTCGATCTCTCAGTTTCTAAAACAACGTTATGTACATTTTCTTTCATTTTTAGAGATTTCTGCCTTCAGTAGTATGAAACTATGGTGCTCCTAAAGGCTCACGACAGGTATACTTGCTGGTTTCAACCTTTTATCACCACAATATAGGTTGCTTTTTCCCTTTCAGTACTTTTAGCCTTGGATTTGATTTTCCAATATTAATATGTTTGGCTTTTGTTATCATTATGGTCATTAATAGCATTTGCTTACATTATCTTCACTCATCCCTGTATTTTCATCTCTCTTGGGTCATTTCATTTCATGTCTCATAAAAAACATACAGATGGATATAAACTTGTCGAAGCTCTAGCTCTTTGGTTTTTAACAGGGTTCTTTAAACCATTTACATTTATTTCTCGGACTTTCTCTCTCTCCCAGTCATCGCTTTGGTGTCCATTCTACTTATTGTTCCCTATTATTTACTCTTTGGTAAATGTATCAGATTGATTGTTATTTGTTTTATGCATTATTTTTATTCCATGCTTTTGCTTTAATGGCTAAGACGTTGTACTCCTGTTTCTGTTACTTAGTAGTTTACTCAAGTGTCTAACACATGCATTTAAACTTATGTTACATTGACGGAAGGCTCACATTTATCTACTGAAGCCTGGATTCAATCGGTACTTATAACCTCCTGTCCTCTCCCCTACTCCCTGAGATTCCACACCGAGAAACTATATGGGAATTTAGTTCTAAATTTTATTATATTTTAAATTATTAACATTCAATTAAATAATTAATGCTCCATTATAAGTTATGCTTATTTTTCTGCTCACTACCGTTTCCATATCTTCCTTTTGAGTTGGGTTTTTAATATAGCTGATGTATATTGTCTATTAATCATTTCATGTAAGTTTCACAAGTGGCATATTTCTAAGTGTTTTGTTGCTTAAAACATTTCTGCTTTACCTTGCTACTTGAATGGCAGGTTGATGTCGTCTAGAATGCTATTTTCTCAGAGCCCTCTGAAAATACTAATTATACGCACTCTAAAATCTCCTTTCGGGTTCTCTCTTAATTACGTCTCTTCAGATATTCCTTTTTCTGTAAAACGCAGTGCCTGTCTTTCACGCTGACTGTTCTCCCCTAGCGTATCATGATTTTTTTATTAGCCCATTCCCTTTAGCCCTGTCCGTGCTCAGCCTCTAAGCAATGACCAAAGTGGGCAAACTGGCCTTGCGGGCTGCCTCCGTCACTGCAGACACAGCCCTACCTCCCAGCTTTGCAACGGCTACCTAGAAGCGGGAAGGAGGAAGCTCCCCTCCAGTATGCCTTCCCAGCAGCTCCCAGCCAGGCCCACTCTGGGCCCTACCCATCGCCTCCCAGCTCAGGGCTCCCCTGGGACCATCAGCCCCTTCTCCATCACCCACTCCTGCTCCTACTGCGGGCTGTGGATTCCTCCTTGGGATTTGCACTTAGATGGAGTTACAAAGACCCTGCACCCGAGGCCACAACTACACACCAGGACCAGACAGATCAGACCATAAAAATGCGGTCCACCCAAGTTCCCGCCACACGCTTGCAACCAGGACAGGTATATGCACTTTGCATCAGTCCTCTTTGGAGCATTATGGAGTTCTGTACAGAGCCTGAGCCTTAGGGCGGAACCAGTCTCTAAAGTAAATCTACTTAGGACTGCTAAATACAGCCACGGTCTCCCCTCACTGGGATAGAAACAAATAAACAAAAAGACACAACAACGAGGGGCGCCTGGGTGGCTCAGTGGGTTAAGCATCAGCTCAGGTCATGATCCCGGGGTCCTGTGATCAAGGCCCCTGTCCCTCAGACTCCCTGCTCAGTGGGGAGCCTGCTTCTCCCTCTCCCTTTACCTGCTGCTCTCCCTGCTTGTGCACATGCGCACGCTCTCTCTCCAATAAATAAATAAGTAAATACATAAATAAAAGTCTAAACAAAGAAATGCACCAGGGAGAAAATCTACAACGAAAGGCAATTTAGCAAGTGCTTAAGAGCCCAGACTTCGGGCAAATGCACATTCTTCTCTTCAAATGTGTGATCTTAGCCAAATTCTTTAACCACTCTATGCCTCAGTTTCCCCATCTATAAAAAGGGGACAATACCTCAGAACTGTTATAAAATTAATAAACTTAGTGCATCCACTGTGCCTAGGATGGGCACACAGGAAGTCCCTCTAAGTATCCGCTCATGGGACTAATATTACCAGCCAACTGCTGCTACCCTGCTCCATAGAAGAGACTAACCTATGCCTCTATTTTTGGAAGGAGTGCATCTCTCTTGGCAATCTTCTGACTTCCCACAGAGAGATTACAGCCAGGGGCATCTCTGCAGAGCAGACCCCTCAGAGGGTGTGGAGATGAGAAGCCCGGGGCCCGGACACCCTCAGGAGACCTGTGACTGTCTGGAACAACTCCTTGTGGCTCAGCAGACTTACCACCCCTCCTCTGTTTCCAGAACCAGCTGGCCCACGAGTGCCCAGCTGCAGTGCCTCACACACTCTCCAGGCACAGTCAAAGAGCCGGGTCCCCAGGCTCAGGCCACCGCTTCTGCCAGGATCATGTGCCTGATCAGCCCGGCAGTCCTGTGCTCTGTCTGCAGAGGGCTCCTGGCCGGGGACTTACTGGAGTCCTCCCTGGCCTTTAGAAGAGAACATCTCTTAATCAGTCCTGGGGGTCCAGGTGGACTAGGACTGATCACGACTGCACCCTCACTGCCAGGCCTTGCCAACAAGTCCCTTTTCAGTCCCTTATCTTAATTTCGCCAGCATCCGCGTTTTGCGGATTACCAGTTTAAGTGCTTGAGGAGGATGGGGAGGGACAATGAGAAAGCAGTCAGAGATGGTGTTGCTCTGGGTTATAGAAAAGAACAGGATTGTTTAGGATCTGGAGGGTGGAAGCAGATGGAAAGAGCAGACTGATGAAAGGTCCTATTTTTTTGCTTCTGTTTTTTTCCTTCTTTTCATATTGACCAGACGGATAATAGTCTGAGCAAGTATTTCTCAGGCCTTCTCCCTACCTCTTCCATTGTTACTTTGGCCTCACAACCCCATTGAAGGATGTATTTGTTTGCATTTCTCATTAAGGCAACAGGTCTATTTACTAAATCCTAGAAATCAATAGTCTCTTTTGAAGACGTGCACGTCCTCGCCTTGCTTTCCTGGAGAGGGCTTCTTAGAGCATAGAAATGCATCGCGTGCATGCACAGCTGTCATTTTTTTGATGGTCAACAGATGCCCAGGGTCCGACCCAAAGCAGGTCAGACAGTAAAAACAACTACAGGAAAAATGCTTTTCATCAGAGAATGCTGGGGCCCCCCTAAGACTTGTGGGTACCCCAGACACTAATGATCTGCTTTCTCAAGGAGGGCTATTCATTAAAATATTGACAGAAGGACACCTGCTGCGTAAATGAAGAGGGGAGTGGAATCCCCATGGCCACCGGCCTTCTCTCTGCTGCCCCAAGCAATCCACCCCTCCTTCAAACTTGCACACCCACCTCCGTAGAACAAAAGCCCCACAATTAACCAAATCTACACTCTTTAAAGGCCATTTAGTGACTTTAGGACCCACCTAAGGCCTTTGGGTTCCTTATACTCCACTCCACCCGGAGCACAATTCCAAATTATTCCAACAATTCAACCAAAGCCATTCTCACCCAGAAAGGAATTCTGGTCAATATAAATGTCCCCACTTCATGACATTTCCAGGGATGCTTTTGTGCTCTTTAGATCTCAGAGCCCCAGACAGCTCCACAGCCCAGCGAGCGCAGAATGGGAACCAGGTGGAAAGAAGGAGCAGGGGGCGGAAGGGAAGCTGCACGCTTAGCCTCAGGGCTGACTTTCTGGAAAGGAGGGCAGGCCAGAGGCCAGAAGGACCCTGGGTACTGTGAGCATGAGGCCACTTTCTAAAGACAAAAGCAAAAAACATGAGGGAGTCCGCAGGATGAAAGAGACATAGAATGTGAAATCACGGCGACGCGCCAGATTTGATCACATGGAATGTCATTCACAGAATTTACAGGGATTTGGTTTCTGGTTGTTCCCTCTGGTTTCTTCCCTTCAACAGAACACTTGAGTTGGGCTCCAAGAAAAGGCACCACCTACCTCTCCCACAGCGCCCAGGTCCAGGGAAACTGACGAGAGCCACAGAACGTAACCCTTAAGTTTTCTAATAGCCACGTTTAAAAAAAAAAAACCAGGTGAAATTAAATTTAACACCCCCCTTTACCTAGTATATCCCAGATAGCATCATTTCAACACACAGAAATACGAAAATGTATTAGTGATTTTGATACTGTATATTAGACAATACAGTCATGGGGGGCTCATAGCCTCAAGGTGAGATTAGTTCCTGTTCCCAGGGAATTTCAGTCTGAAAAGACAGTGGAAGTTTGAAGACTCTCTGTCTGTGAGTTAGAGTTACCAGGGGTGGGGGAGGGGAAAAACAGACAAAAAGAGGTGGTTTAGTGTAGCGCATCAAGGTCAAAGCTCCGCTTTGGACCTAGACCCTGAACTCTGCCTCTTCCTAGAGGAAGGACTGTGGATAATGTACTTAACTTCACCAAGGTTTTTTCTTGAGATCACAGGGCTGTTTTGAGGCCTGACCCTAACAAATGGTAGAGAAATATTAGCTCCAATTGTATAAATTATGAAATCTTTATCATTTGTATATATATTCTATATATCATATATACTAAATAAACATATAATTTTAGAGGGGGAGAGGCAAAAGGAGAGGGAAAGACAGAATCTTCTCTTTTTTTTAAAGATTTATTTATTCATTTGAGAGGGGGCGGGGGAGACAGAGATAGAAAGGGAAAGAGAATCTCCAGCAGACTCCCCACTGAGCATGGAGTCAGGCGTGGCTCGATCCCACGACCCAAGATCATGACCTGAGCCGAACTGAAGAGTCAAATGCTTAACCGACTGAGCCACCCGGGGACCCCTTTCATTCATATGTTTGTTAACACTTGGGCATATTCTCTGATTGCCAGACCACTGAAGAGAAGATTTCTGATCTGTCAATGGCTGATAAAGCCCTAGATGAGAGCAAGAAAGAGAAAGAGAGAGAGAAGAGAGGTAGTTAGCTAGTAAGGTCGTGAGATGAATATGGAAGGAGGAAATAGAAGGGGAACTCCACTGTAGGCAAACAGGGACTCCCTGCACAAGAGACCCAGACACCAGACTGGCCCTGTTCTCTGTGTGAAAACACTGAAGGAAGGACGAATTTCGAGTTTAATAACTGGGGGCCTTCCCCCCAACTGCTATGTGGCTGGTACCGAGGGCCCAGAATGACTAGAGCACCTTCTAGCCACATCAGCTCTGAGTACAAATCCGTGCACAACGGAAAAGAGAAGGAAGGAAGTGATCGAGGATGGCAGACGGCTGCCAGTACCCAAAGGGTCCTCTATACCCTGAGCTCTTCCTCCATGGGTGACAGCGGGGTGCCCATAACACATCCCCTCCCCCATCAAAATCCCATTGCCAGCACCAGGTGATAAAAAGATGGCGTGAATTAGGACATCCATGGCAGGACACATTAAGCCTCTGGAGCCCTAAGACTCTACCCCATCTCCCCTTTGACCCCCAATATCCCTTTCTAGGGATCCTAATAGGGTCTCTTACTCTCTGCTTGGCCACATGTTCACAGAAGCTCTCAGCTGGCAAGGTAGCTCGCAGCTCTGCCTCTTAGAAAGACCTCCCCTATACGGAGCCACAGTACGCTTTTGCCGTCAGTCCTAGCTCACTCCTAGGGTTGGTTCCGCCCTGCGAACAGGTGCAATATCTCTTCGAAAGGTCCGTCTTCAAATCCACGAAGGCAGCCATGGCACTGCCCCTGGCGTTGTGAGAGTGGGCGCCAAACTAACAACTTTGGGTTCTGGAGTTCCCTTGTCTTTGGTCAAGGTTTCCAGGCCCTTCCTTGCTCCAGAATCGGCTACATTTTTTTGCACGTCCTCTTAAATTGCAACGCACAGCTTGGAGCAACACTCCTCCCACTAGGCATTCAGCAGCGTTGGGTACAGTGGGCTATTGTTTGAGATGCTCGGCTGGGCAGCCCCGCTGCACGTCCGCTTTACCATCCTCCCAGCTGATCAACACTCCTTCTTCTCCCACAGTAGACGCTGTCTGTTCTCCTCCCACAGGGTCTCTCCTACCTACCCCCCACCTCATCCATACCACCCACACCACCCCAGCCCTGTCTCAGCCCTGGGCTTCTTCATCACCGTTCACCCAGATGACTGACTCGGGCTCTGCAGGCTTTACTGATCCCATCCTCTCCCTTCTGCACTCCATCTGTCACCCTGTTGCGAGGTGGTTCTTTCTGACCCATAAATCAGTCCACATCACATCCTTATACAGAAACAAAGGCAACTCCCCATGGCCTTCACAGTTAGTGTTAACTTCATGCTGGAGCATTCCGACTGCCAGGGATCTGGCTGTAAGCTAGTTCCTTGACTCCATGGCCCTCTACAACCTTCTAACCACCCTGGACCCCTTTCCATTCCCTTCAGCCCCAAAGAGTCATACTTCCTCCCTCATCATAGAACGCATTTGGCCATCCTTCAAAGGCCAAAGTCAAAGTCCTTTCTCCATGGTGTCTTTAACAACCATGAAAACGCTATAGCACATGCTCTGTATTGTATTACTGGGCCATTCATTTACCATTTTTTTTTTTTTTTGCTCATTTTTTCCTTTCCTTTTCAGCTGGACATGGTCCCTATATTCAAGGGGGTTCCGATTCCAATGTGAGAAACAGACAAGCAAAGAGCATACAAACCATGAATGCTTTAAAGGAGGATGGCCATAGGAACCTAGGGGCAAGGGGTAAGTGTCTAACCAGACAGACTTGGGTGAGAGCCTACACGGAGAACAGGTCCTGACATAAGTGGGAGGTCCAGGCGGAGGGAGTTAACTGTGAGGAAGCCATATGACAGGTGAGATCATGAGCCATGGAGAGAAGTAAATATGCAAATTTGCGACTGCGGTGTAGAAAAGGGATGGGTCATGGAGGGGATGCAGGTGAGAGACTGGCCAAGGCCAGTTCACACAGGGTGCTGAAGGTCACATTTACAGTTTGGGGCATCAGTGAAGGTTCTAAGTCGGGGATTGACATGCTGAGATTTCAAGCTCAGAAACACCATTTTAGCAAGAGTGTGGAGAATAGAGGAGAGCCAGGTCGGAGCAGAGGCAGGGAGACCTATTAAGAGTCTGGAGCAAACCTAGAGATTAGACAGTGGATCCAAAGATTGGTGAGCAGACTTCAAGTGTGAAGGAATAACAAAGGTCAACTGGTAAACTTGAACACTGAACAAAGAGGAAGAAGCATACATGCTGGGTTTCTATTTTGTCTAAACTACCTCCAAAGAGACAACAAGCTTTCTGTCTGAGCAGAGATTATTCTACCAGAGGAAGACAAAAATAATTAAATAAACAAGTGAGATAAACATATAAATTCACATAGGTATAATTGCAAGGGGAAAAAATGGAGGAAGAGGTGGGAACAACCAACCAAGAAGGTAATAATTAAGCTAAAAACTGGATGAGGGGTGTCTGGGTGGCTCAGTCGGTTAAGTGTCTGCCTTTGGCTCAGGTAATGATCTTGGGGTCCTGGGATCGAGTCCCCACATCTAGGCTCCCTGCTCAGCAGGGAGTGCTTCCCCCTCTCCCTCTGCTCCCCGCCCCCACTCATGCTGTAAGAAGTAAATAAATAAAATCTTAAAAACAACAACAACAACAAACAAACCTGGATGACGGTAAGGCAGGAAAGACGTGTTAGGAAAGTATTCTAGGAACGGGATGAGCAACATGCAATATGGGACATAAAAGGGAGGGGAAAGGGGGAGGAGGAAGGTGCCTGGAATGAGTTCAGAAAGGTGGGAAGCTCCTATAGGGCCTCACAGGTCATGAAAAAAAGTTTGACTATTTCCCAGGACACTGGCATGATTTGACCATGAAGAGATCCCCCCCAAGCCTCACCCCCACCTTGGAGATTGTCACAACACACTCCTCAGATCCTTGGGGAAGAGCAAAGCAGTTTCCCAACTTGGCCTTTCCTGGGGAATCGTCCACAGGAAGCCTCCCAAACCACAGGAGCAACCTTAATTTAGGAAAAATCTTACCCAGCATCTGTAGCAACATTATTCATCAGCTATCCAGGTGCAGGAGGGTCTAAAGCAATGTGGGGACCAACCGGGGCCAAACAGAGAACCAAGTCTCTAGGGTATGACTGCCGTGTGTGCAGCATTTACTTCTGTCAGCAGTCTCTTCTCAGAGCATGAGGACCTGGGGCATGGTGGCAGACTGGGATAGCACCAACAAGGACTCTTATAAACTGAGCCCGGTGTAGAGATGCAAGCAAGGAGGAGGAAGCCGGGGCACTGGCCAGGCCAGGCGGTGGCAAGAGTGCCTATGCAATGATTGGGAGTGATGAGTTTGAGATTCCAAGATGGGGAAAGGAAGGCTGAGGAGAAAATACAGCTTTATGCCTCTTCCAGTGAAAGAGTGACTCAGCATTAGAATCACACCTGTGGGTGGCTCAGCCAGTTGAGTGTCCGGTCTCTCTGCTTCGGCTCCCGTCATGAGCTCACCGGATCATGGGATGGAGCCGCCTCAGGGCTCTGTGCTCAGTGGGGAGTCTGCTTGAAAGATTCTCTCCCTCTGCCCCTCCCCCACCCAAATAAACAATTAAATCTTTAAAAAAAAGAAAAGAAAAGAAAAGAAATCACGGCTGTGGGACACTTGTCTCTTTTGGTTTCCCCAAGAAGACACAGAGGTAATTATTTCTGAAGTTCTAATGAGGAAAAAAAAATGGAAAAAACCAAGATCAAAATGAACCCATCAAATGAAGCTAGGTATGACAAGTCCTCCATTTTCCTCCCCCTGGTTTCCACGCCAGGTCTCCTCTGTACCTTGAAGAGCCAAGAGAACTTTTTTAAATTAGAAAAAAGGACTTAGAACCAGAACTCACAAGAAGAGGGAGACAATCAATGGCAAATGGGCCTCTCATTAGCAAGTGCTGTTCTGTTTTCTCTTATAAAGATTAAAATATGAGGGCCTGCCATGGTGCTTTGGTCACAGTCATCTGCCCTGTCCTGACTCTCTCCCCCAAAACAAAATAAAACAAAACAAATCCCCAACCTTAGACGAAGACCATTTTCTATTATCTCTAGATTCAGAGACAATTGTTCCTTTGGCTCGCTATCAACATGGCTGGGGCCATCCCATACACACTGGGGTGTTGGGTTCTCTTGCCCAGTCACTAGGATTTCATCAATACCCTCACAGTCGAATGGCGCCCATGTGTTTGTGATCTCACAGATACACCATTGTCATGCTGCATTATGGCTTTCCTTGGACGGGGGAGGAAGGTGGGGGGAGCTCTGCCTACGTTCCAGCGTGTACAAAACACTGCTGTCAGAATTTTACCCCCGTAGTAGCCTGAGCATGTCATTCTAATCACAAGGGAACCATATTGGCTCCTTGTCAAATGTTGAATTGATTTTAAAATTGCTTTGATGACTTATATATTCTGTGCACAGTTTGGGGCCTCTGTTTATCTCCCCGTATGAGCCTAGACACAGCTTAAGAGCATTTGAAGCTTGTTCTATTGGCCATTGGAAAATATAGGTTTGAGTCACATGGAGCGTGTACTTTTGGTTGCAAGAGTCTCACATTTGGAGTTCATTCCTGGCTGGCCTCCAAAGCATGGAATGAATAGATCCATTTAAGATGAAATTTCAGCTTTATCTTTACACAGAACGCTTCTGAATTAAACATATACATAAGTTGTGCATGATTTTATTTGGGGTTATACAGCACATGAGAGCTTGAAAGAAGAGAAGAGGAAAAGAAAACGAAAACAACACCGGGCCTACTGGTTAAATTGGTCACATGCTACCTAGTTTACCTTCCAAGTTCAGCCAGGTGCTCCAGACAGCAGGGGACCCGACTTTTGCCCGAGTTTCCCTCCAGGAGAGATCAGAAAATCTTGCCAGCCTCCAGTGAAAATTCAGAATTGGCCTAGAAAGATGAGACTTTTGTTCAACAGGAATTAATAAATAAAAGAAAGGCAGAAGGAACTGAAATACAACCAGGAAGAAATCTTAACTGTGGGCCTCCAGGGGAGGCTAAGCTTTTGTGCCAGGCGTTAGATTAGGGAGGATGATAATTAGTTGAAATTAGGAAAATGGGAAGCAAGACAGGAATGTGATAGCCTGGAAAACCAGGGTCTTCAGAGCTCTGCTTGTCTGATCACGACTGGGCACCATTTTCCCTCAGGAGTGGGGAGTGCAACACAAAATTCCTTATGCTCATGGACATGTCTGATGGATTAAATGAAAATCTAACCTGGGATATCTATTACATTGCAAGATGCATGCTTAACACACACGCGCTCGGTAAGAAATGTTTATGACGGGAGGCAGAGAGGAGTCAAGCCTGCTTTTTAAAATCCATCAGGTTAATGCTGATGCTCCCCAAGGTCCAGAGAGCTAATGATTTCACTTTCTGATCGTGCTTTGTTCCTATCTATCTTGGAAAGAATTCAGTTGTTTCAACCCTGTCTCCAGAGAATTAGAATCCCCTTAAGTCGTCTCCACGGATGTACAGTGATAGCAAGCAGGCCCTGAATTAGCACACCTCACCCCATTTTTGGGTTCAATGTCCACTAGAAGAGTCCATAAGAAAATGATGTTACAGCCAATCCTGGCCATGGTCTACCAAAACTGTCACTTCATTTTCCAAAACACAGGACCTGAATGCTGAGTTCAACAGAGAAGAGCACAGTGAATCTGGGACGGGAGCCCAGCTGAAGCATTCATGGCTCTGAGGTTGCCAATCCAGGTCTGAAAGGGTGAAGCCCCAGTCTGTCTCTGCCCGTCAATGCATTTCAATATAAGGGTTTTAAGTCTGAAAATCTGAAGTAGGTTTCCAATGAAGTCAATGACGCTTAAGCTTTAGGACCCCACACTTTGTCCAGACCTTGAGAGGGACCCTAAGTATGTATTCTCATGCTCACAGGTTTTGATAAAACTTGTGGAAGCAAGGTACTTTAATGACCATTGCCATTATGCTAATTACCAAAGGGACTACTGTCTCTCATCCCCACGTTGGGAGGCCTCAGAGAGGCCATGCTCATGGTGAGTATCTGAGAAGGGGAAGCTGATTGGGAATCCCTTGGCTTGGGTTTAGGATGCTAAATTTATGAGGTTTTCAGCGGCTTCTGTGTTAAGCAATTGCTAGTCACGCCAGAGATACAAATGCCTTCAGAGATGGTCGCATCCCCACAGGGCCAATTCTTCCAGTGTTGGGACACGAAGGGACAAAGCTTGAAATAATATTATGATAGGAATTTGTCCCACAGCGCCCAGTACCAAAAGTTTGTGGGTGGCGAAGGAGAGAAAAAGTTGTGCAACACTTAGCTCCCAAGCCATTCTGTCGTCGTCTTCTTTTTTTCTGGATTTGTGACAGTGGCGGTATGTGACAGCTTTTTTAAATATATGATGTGCTGTGATTTCTTTTCTCAGTCTAAATTCTTATTTCTTTTTACATGTCACTTACATTTGTAATTGTGCACTATTTTCCTAAAGAGCCCTAAAAATGATTCACCCCTGCCAAGGATCCAAGAAATCAAATGGATAGCATCCAAGACTATAGATAAAGGGTTAGTGTAATAAGACTTTCCAGAACCTGAGATTCCAGAAGCCAAAGAGGCACATGATCCAAACCGCCAGAGACTCTGGTGTTCCCGGCTCTGACCAACCCTGCCTGACCAGTCTTCACTGGATTTTTCACTCTAAACAACTTCTTCCCAAGAAGGACAGAGTACCCTTGAAGAAGAGCCAAATTCCTGCTAGGGTCACAAACCGTGTGCCATGAGCCTTCCCCATGCAGCTGTCTTCCTCCAAGGGCTGGACAGAGTCCCCTGGCAAAGAAATTGTGATATCCCGTCACATACACCTGGTTTAACTCCTATTATTACTTAACTTCAAGATAGGAGGAATCAAATCCCAGAGCGCCTCCCATCACTTCAAGTCCTCATCTGTGTTTCTCCAAGAAGCCATGCTCCTCAGACATACGATGATAAAAGGAAATGAAAACCAAGCTCAACGTGATTTACTTAATCACTAGAATACACTCCGTCTTCCAATCCTTAAAGCTCTTGGGTATTCTTTTCTGCAACACAAGACTTGGTTTAGTGTCCTAAAGTGATTCCGATATCTCTAGACCTCTCTGTTTCTCTCATAGCCCACCTATAAACCATCCTCCAAAGGATGTTACTTAATAAAAGAAGGCAGCTGATGGAAGGTAGCATGGTGTCAGGACCTACTGTGACACATACTTCCTCCTGCACCACAAATCACAACTGGGACATAAAGCCTTGAGCAGTGTAAGTCCATCAAATGGGGGAAAATAAGGTATTTCCAATATAGGCTATTTGCATGCTTATCCTTGCACAGAATTATAGCAAACTCGAGAAAATGTAAGAGAAAAAGTATAAATAACCTTGAAAGAGTAAAGAATAGGCAAGTTTAAATCTCATATATGAATACTGACAAAAAAGTTCCCAGGTATATGAAGCTACTTAGAAGCGTGCGGGCCTTACAGGGCTCCTTCCCACCACCGCTGTTACGCATGCATTGGCAACCGGTTCCAAACCCACATTCTCTGAGATGTGTTGTCAACGATTACTAGTTTAATAAAACAGATCTTGTGTTCAAAGGCATCAGACTGCAAGCGTAATAAAACACAGTCACATCATTTCAATTGTCTACAGCTAAAGACCACACTGAACGTGAATGTCACTGAATGTCCCATTCTTACAGTATCCATTACCAACATAATAGAAACAGCAAAGTTTTATCAGAAAGTTCTCCAAACTATAACGCACATTCTAGGGGAGCCGGCCTTCAAGATGGCCTCCAGTAGTCCCTGCTTCCAGGGATTCACACGCCTGTGTAATCTCCTCCTACACGGTATCAGGTTTGGTGAGCGTGGCCATTAGAATACAGTAGAAGCCATGATATGTCACTTCTGAGATCAGGTTATAAGACCGTGGCTTTCGGGGCACTCTTGCTTTTTCATTCAATCTCAACCTCTTTCTCTTTTTTTTCCTTCTCTCTCTGTCCTCCTTCCCCCTCCCCCACCCCTTCCTGTAAGCTGCCCTATGGAGGGGGGGCCTGTGGTGGTAACACAGAAGCCTCCAACCAACACCCAGGAGGAACTGAGGCCTGTGGATGGACATCCGGGTCGATGGAGATCTGACTGGTGCAGCCCCCAGTCCAAAACCCAGTCTAAACTTCAGGAACTTACTGGTTGAGGGCATATCTCTATGACCTCATAGAGATGAAAAAGCCTGTGTGTACATTTGAGAGGGTCACATGCTGAAGACATAATCACCTCCCTCGTTCAACCGAAATACAAACAAGGGTACTTAGAGGCCATGAGAATAGGGTAGAGTACAAATGAAACCATAAACGGTTCTGGTTCTGTTTCGGCTTCAGGCACATCACAGCTTCTTAATCCAGGAGGAAGAACCACGCTCAGACTCCACATTTTAGAGGCATGTTTAAATCACTTGGCACGGAGTTTCCTGCAGGAGATTTCTTTGATTGACTTTGCATTTGCTGTGCATTCAGAGATTGTTTCTGATAAGTCAATTAGTGCTTTTCAGAAACTGTTAACTTATGCAATATGTCAAGTAAGAAAAGCATTCTCTAACCTACCAAGGGAATAGAATATGAGATATTCAATTCTGAAAGTTCCCAAGGTAGAAGTCAATAGCTGCTAAGTCACTGGTATTTCTGGTCAGATTCTACAGACAAGTCAATATTTCTATCCCAAAACTCTGGAGAGAAGCAGAGTAGATTTCCTAGTGATGATGCATATTTTAAGAAGCCCCTTTCTTAGGGTTCCCGGGGGGGGGGGGGGGGGCTCAGTCGTTAAGCATCTGCCTTTGGCTCCGGTCATGATCCTAGAGTCCTAGGATCCAGCCCCCCTGCTCAGCGGGGAGCCTGCTTCTCCCTCTGCCCCTCCCTACCCACTCATGCTCTCTCTTTCTCTCAAATAAATTAAATCTTAAAAAAAAAAAAAAAACCCTTTCTCCTTCTTTCTTCCTCCTTCCCATGGAGGACTCTCACTGGTGACTCTTCTGCTACCTTATTCTAGAGCGGACAGACTGTGTCTGGTTCATTCCTGAATCCCTCTCACAGTGCTTATCACAGAGCAAGTGTACCCCAGACACATGCAAAATGGTTTGATGTCAAGCCCTTCCTTCCCAGGCAACAGCTAATGAGATTACAAGAGAGGACAGGGACGGTAAAATAAAAAGCAAAGAACATTCTAAAGCAGCAAAAAAAAATACACAGGCACCCTGTAATATCTTTATGGATGCTCGCTTGATTCAAAGATGAAATAAACTCAGTATACTAAAATAGAACAAGAGCTAGTGTGTAACCAAGAAAGATGAGGAGCCAAAGCAACACACACTAATTTGCCAGAACAATGTAGGGACTTTTCTGATTCCATAAAAATCACCAATCTTTGCACATTTTAAACAATCCAAACAAGAAAAGCGCTATATTTTTGTATGTCATAATGGGTCATAGTGAGTAATTTTTCCCATCTATGTTCCCACTGAAAATGTGCTTCCATGAAGAATTTACTGCTACTCAGTCCTGGAATTCGTCTCATAAAAACCACAAAGACATCTACTCAGTTATGTCGTAAACTTCTCATTCCAGGCAACCAGGAAATAGAACTTTATTTACCAAGTTAAAATAGAAGCTGCAATAAATAATTTGCTGCCAGAAGGCTAAAAATAACGTTTACTCCTAATTACTATTAAAATAATACGAGGAAATGCTGGAGCCCTATTTTCCAGGACTTCCTGGCTATGCAAATGCCAAAGTGTCACTTGGCAACAGCTGGACAAACAACAGAGTTTTGTGTCAATCAAGACAAAGCAACTGGGATGCCTGGTGGGGGAGGGGGGCAGAGGGGGAGGGCCGTTGGCATTTCCTTTATGAACAAGATTATTATCTGTATCCTACCCCAGCCCTTCCATATTTTCTGTTTCCCCCCAAAATCACTTGTTAATTTCCCATTAGGCGGAATCAAGAGGAAAGATTCTCAAGTACTGAACAAGCATCTGGTCATAACCTGAAACAAGTCTGTCGATGAATCGGCACCTTTATAAAATTTAGTTTGACCAATGAAGCAAGCAGTCTGTAAGAGCTTGCGCCTTCGACAACATCTGTCACTAACTGAATTTTCAACTGCTCTAAATGTCCTATCTGCTGAATAGTTCCCACATCGCTAATCAGTTCAGCCTGACTTTGCTAAGCGAGTTATCTTCTGTGGACTTGGATACCAAGTACACATTGCCCAGCAGACCAGCTGCCCGGGTTCGAACCTCACTGCACCACATGCCAGCTGTGTGGCCCTGGGCAAGGGACTTCAGGGGATTCTCAGCAATGGCAAAGAGGAGGGAACGACAGAACCTACTTCATAGGGTGGGTCTGAGCATTTCACAGGCATGACACAGTGCTGGGCATAAAGTTAGTACTTAGGAGGTGTTGCATTGTGCGATGCTTGCCATTCTTTATTTTAGTTTTATTTCTGTTGTTAATATTATGACTATTGCAAAATGAGGACAGGTAACCTCCTAAAAATAAATGTCCAGAGGTGTACCCAGATGTAAGTGTTTGACTACAGCCCATGCATTGATGGGCAATGTTATTAAAAGGTATATTTATTGGGGTGTTGGGGTGGCTTAGTCAGTTATGGGGATCTCGATTTTTAAGGGCCTGACTCTCAATTTTGGCTTGGGTCATGTTTCCTGGGTCTTGAGATCAAGCCTTAGTCAGACTCCATAGGCATGGAGACTGCTTAAGATTCTCCGTCTCTGGGGCACCTGGGTGGCTCAGTTGATTAAGCATCTGCTTTCAGCTCAGGTCATGATCTCAGGGTCCTGGGACTGAGTCCTGCATTGGGCTCTCTGCTCTGTGGAGAGCCTGCTTCTCCCTCTCCTTCTGTGGCTCCCCCTGGTTGTGCGCTCTCTCTCTCTCTCTCTCTCTCTCTAAGTAATAAATAAAAATCTATTTTAAAAAAAATTCTCTGTCTCCTTCTCCATCTGCTCCTCTGTCCCTCCCTGCTCCATGCTCGGTCCCTCTATCTTTAAAAAAAAAAAAAAGTACATTTTCAAGCCCATTTACGTTTATAGGTCCATGATACGCACAGAAGAAATAGTGAATGAGCTTTATACTCTCAAAATCAATCAGGTGTGTTCTCTGGCCCTGTTTGGAGTCACCAGGCTCCTTCTCCCAATGTTCTGTGTGATAATCATTTGATAGCTGCTAATAAAAATATTCCATTCTCTTCTTAAACCCAGACCCTTAGACCCACCACGGTAATTCTCAACTTCCCCAGTGACAGAATTCACAGTACAAGGGATGAAAAGAACTCTTAAGAAATTCATCTCCACTCCAAAGAACAAAACCATAGCCAACAGGGATTCTGTAATTTACTCATGTCCTTATTCAAATGAAGATACGAGACACCAATAAAGGAAAGCAGGAAAGCTGTAGGCTAAATAACTCATCCGAAAGGGGAAAAAAAAGGGGGGGGGAATGCTCTGAAATGAAGTCTTCTTCATAAAAGCAAAACTCCCACAGGGCAAGTCAGCTGATTGGTTTTTAATGGAGTGCAAAGTTTAATCCAGTTACAAACTAAATCGTACCTAAATCAAATCGGAATCCCTCCAGCTGACTGTAAAAAGAATCTGACGATGATGACATTCCTGTTGCTTTCTCAAAGATCTCACACCACCATGCCACAGTCATCACTCTACATAATACAGGATCATTTACCAGTAACTCTTTGAGTTAGGATTTATATTTAGTCAACTGCCTTTGGGGGAAAAATAAAAATAAAAAAGAAACCGTCTTCTCTTTCTAAGGTCAGTAATAATCCAGGGCTTTTTGGAATAACAGAAGAGACAGCATACTTTGAAAGAGGGTTATCAGTCATGCGAAAGTCAACTCTCATCTATTTTGAACTTCGCAAAAATAAACCACACAGCTGAGGTTTTGAAGTTCCGACAAACTGAGAAAATGATCATTTATGTCAATGGGTAGAACTCATCTGGCCATGGTAAAAAATTAGAAAAAGGGGGGGCGGGGGGAGAAGGAGTTACCATTCATTGGGAATCTATATTATGTGTCAAAGAGTGGTTATTCTATAGATGAAGTCATTTACTCCTCATAACAATCCAATGGTGAGAATATTACTGTCCCCATTTTAGGAATAATCAAAGAAACTGATGTTCAAAGAGCTTAAACGGCTTGTCCAGAGTCCTGCAGCTAATAGTGACTCAGCCCTGAGAGACCCAAACCCATCCCTGGTCTTGACGATGTACCCTTAACCTCCAAATGGACTGGGGTGCTTCACCCATGTCCACAAACATTAACTTTTAAACAAGTTTAAACAATTATTAACTTGGGTGTTGAGACCTCCAGGTGCATTTTGATAGAGCAATAACCATATAAACGGAAGACATGAGAAGTGATTTGCCAATGAGTAACAAAGCTAGAATGTTACAAAAGTAAACAGTTTAACAGCTTAACCGCCGGTGTCTCATTGTTGGTTATTTCGGTTTTCATATTCTCAGATGAGGTGTTTTTCAGTTTGTGGGAGAAGGAAGGTGAAGAATTGCAATTAGTGACTCCAGACATTATCCAGGGACGATCTGGTTGCAAGAAACAAAACTCATTTAAATTAGCTTAAGTGAAATAGGAAGAACCTGGGGACTCAGGCCAGGACTGGCAAGCGGGAATGAACAGATACTCTATCCCCCATCTTGGAGGGTTCATGTCTTGCCTTTGTTCTGCAAGGTGGCTTCTTTCTTCTCTCTCTGAGGATATTCTTCCCTGCCTCTCCACGCCCTGGGCAAAAAAAAAAGTCCCACTTTTATCATGTCCCAGTTGAAATATTTAACTGGAAAAAAAAAATCTCTGAATAAATTTGCAAATATTCTTTGGAATATCTGGTTCACTGGAAACTTAGATTTCTTTTCTGCTCCGGCGGCAGAAAGGGGCTTTTCAAACACTCAGGGCATCGACCTGGGACTTAGTCTGCTCAGGCTGTTAGAACAAAATACCATCGAGGTGGTGGTGTGAAAAACACACATTTATTTCTCACAGTTCTAGAGGCGGGAGGTCCAAAATTAAGGTGCTGATGAAGTTGATAGCTCCAGACAGCTGCTTTCTTGGAAGACACAGGAAGAGCTCTGGCCTCTTCATCTTATTGTAAGGGCACTAAGTGCCATCACTGAGACCCACTCTCCTGACCTCATATAAATCTAATTACCTCCCCAAGGCTCTACCGTCTCCCAGTACCATCACACTGGTGGGCAGAGACACATACCTTCAATCGGTAACAACTTGGGTCACCACTGCCTTGGTTCTCAGACCTCCTCCCCTTACCAGTGTCTCTAAGCGAGTCCTAGTCCCACTTCCCCTGGCCTTTCCTTCTAGCCGTAATCTTTCTTCTGTTGCTGGCACTTCTGTTTTCTCTGTTCCATCAACTGGCAAAGATCTGGAAGAGCCATTAGCCAACGACTTTGGAGCAGGGGTAGTTTGGGAGATGCCAGTTCGAGCAGCAGGCACACATCTCCCAGGCGGGTCTCTGATGGAGGCAGTCCCAAATATGGCAACCTGAGAGCAGATTTAGAAATTGCCCATTCCCGACATTTTTTTTTCAGGCATTACCACCTGATACAGTATCTTGCACAAGTCATTTCTTCCCTCTAAAGTTCTGTTAAGAAGTGGGAAGATCAGAGTAGATGAATCCTAATATCGACACATCTGTGACCAAGACAGAAGGCCAGCTCTGCGACACCTCCATTCATTTAACCTGACGTCTATATTGCTCAGACTGGGTGCTTAAGCTACATCGACCCTCATGTCCCAAAAGGCCTTATCTGAATCCTTGTGAAAACCTTTATTCTTAGTCCTTCAAAAATCACAATCAGCCCCAAAAGTCAGGTTGCCTTTATGAGCTCTTCGCTGCAACTAACACTCCAGAGGATCAGGTACTCACTCATTCCTTTCCACCACTGCCTAGCGAGCATCTACGCCTGGCGTAAGGAAAAGTGCAAACGTGGCAGAATCTCAAAGGAAACTGAACATCGTCAAACAACAGCAGAGAATATTAGCAGCTTTTATGAGCACGAACCATTCTAGCGGCTCAAAGACCTTTAAAGTTCAGGCAAATGGGGAAAAAATATCAGTGATGATGTTTGTCAAGGTCCTACATGTGGCTGGGACCATGGAGTCCTTACCAGAGCAGCTTCAGTAAGCTGTCACCTGGGGGAATCAGCAATGTCACAAAAATACACAGCAAACACTGATCATAAAGGGAAATGGGGCGGTGGGGTGGGGGTTGTCTCTTGATTGGCTCCTATCCCCCATCCAGCTCCAGTTCTTCTTTTTCTACTACAAATGGGGAGGGATGTGGCAGAGAAGGGAAGGGTGTCAGGGAGCTGTCAATGATGCCATACTCTAATTGTAACAAGGAAGATTCACAAAGTCCCAGGCTGGCCAACCAACTGTGAGGGTCTTCCTGGTCATTTCATTAATGCCCATCACCATCATCACACCACCCAATAAAAGAAACCTGTGTTTTACATGACTGAATTTTCCTTACCTGTATTAGTCAGAGTTGTCCAGAGAAACAGAAACCAGCCTGCTTACCTATCTACCTACCTACCTACCTATCTATATAGGAGGAATTTGTTCAAGAGATTATAGAGACTGAGAAGTCCCGCGATCTGCCATCTATAAGTTGGAAACCCCGGAAAGCTATGTGGCATAATTCAATCTGAGTCAGAAGGCCTGACAACCAGGGGAGCTGGTGGGGTAAATCCCAGCCCAAGGTCTGGAGAAGATGAAATGAGATGTCCCAGGCTCAAGTGATAAGGCCAAAAAAAAGGGGGAGGGTTATGAATTCCTCCTTCCTCTACCTTTGCTTCTACTTAGGCCACCAACAGATTGGAGGAGGCCCACCCATACTGGGGAGGGCAGTCTTCTTTACTGAGTCTACCAATTCAAATGCCAATCTTATTCAGAAATGCCCTCACGGACATCCTTAGGAATGATGCTTACTTTGTTATCTGGGCCTCCTGTAGCCCAGGCAAAGTGACACATAAAATTAACCATCCTACCACCTACCACACTCTGCCATGGTGTTATTCTATGTGAAGAGCATATAAGGAGAGCTAAGGAGAGATGAGGGGGCCAGAATAATTAGAGAAATGTGCAGTAAAAGCAACTATGGGCTTCCCACAGGCAAGAAAATGTACTGAAAGCCTAACCAAATAACAAAAAGGATGATCTGTAAGGCTCAGCTCTTCTGAGTGTCTTTGTGCCCATGTTTTCTCTCCATTCCCATATTGCCATCTTGACTCATTCCTCATGGGCTATATTCCCAGTTGTCCTCCCCATGGCTGTGCTTCCAATCCTCCAATTGTATTTTCAAAACGGAAGGAGATTATCTTCTCCTATCTGATTCCACCACATCACTCCCTCTCTGAAACCTGATTCAGTCTACGTCTAATACCTGGACCTAGCATTCAAACTTCCTGTTCTCCATTCCAGTCAAACTGGTCTCACTCCCACGTGCGGCATGCTCTTTCCTGCCTCTCTGCCACGCTCTTCTTCTTGAATACTTGACTATCTTCCATCATAGGCTTGAATCTTCTAGTCCTTCAAAGTCAGGAATGTTCCCCTCTCTTCATGAAAGTCGACTATGACCACTCAGATATTCCCCAGGGAATGGTTCCTTCACCGAATGTCTGCAATGCCTGGTCAAATTAGTTTGCAAGTAATGATATATTTTAACACCTTTTAATCTTGTCTCTCTAGTTAAGACTGTCAGCATCTGGCACTCAGTCTCACAGGCTCTATAGCTGTCTAATAAGTACAAGAATGAGCCATTATACTGGCCATATGATCTATGCTGTTATCTCTTACATAACAAGTCACACAAGGCAGTGCCAATATTTTATCTGAAGTATTAGTTAAATGGTTTCCAGTGGTAGCATCTGGAGGATTTGCGGGGTGGTAGTAACGGAGGCAAACTCAGGCCTTCACAGGGCTGAACACACAAGAAAGACAGCATTAAATGTCTAAATGGTCAACTGCAAATTCTGGATGCAAAGAAGATGAGGAAATAGTTATCATGTGTACAGGCCAAGGGCTCACGTAGGGGAGTCACGGTGAGGGCAGTGAGGGGCAGGCAGAAAGCACCAAGTGGAGCAAGAACTGAACTAAGAAGGAAGAGCAGGGGTGCCTGGGTGGCTCAGTCAGCTGGGTCGTGACTCTTGATTTTGGCTCAGGTCAAATCTCGGGGTTGTGGGATCAGGCCCCACATCGGGCTCCACACTGAGCATGGAGCCATCTTGGGATTCTCCCCCTCCTGCCCCTCTCCCCACACCTGCCCCCACTCAGGCATGCTTGTACTCTCTCTCTAAAAAAAAAAAAAAAGGGAAAAACCATAATGAAGAGGAGCACCAAGAAATCTGCCCATACCTCAACTTGGATAAGGGAAGGGATCAAGGCAAAGAACTGAGGAAACAGCCACAAGATGTGGATGTGACCCAGTACCCCTTCAGATCTGTCCCCGAAACAGGAGTATGTGCCTGTCAGAGCTGGAACAGAAAGGAGGGGGCTCGTTGGTTGACCTGTTGGTTCTAACTCCCAGTATGTGACTATACGGTATCTAGTCACTGATTCCAGGTGTTGTATGTGGGTTCTGCAGTGATTCATTTGTTCATTTACTATTTTATTAGGTGCTCACTGTTTGTTCCATTCCCTGCCAGCTGATGTTATGCACCATACACGATCCTGAGCCACCCCTTCAGGTGGAAATGAAGACTGATGAGAAGGAAGAAAAATGATAACGCAAGAAAAGCAGGCAAGGTCCATATGGAAGGAGGACAAAGAGTAACCTTTCACAAGTCCAGAGAAGAAAGGCCAACTCCAGAGGTAGCCCGTGCTGTGGAAAGTGCTCTGAACGCAGAGTTGTTTGAGCCAGCTTTTAGGCACGTTAAATTGTTTTGAGTTTCGAGTAGGTATTTTTTTTTATTTTGCATTTTACTGTATCTGATATTGGGATAATAATTAGAACAAATATTTAACTAGCCCTTGCTGTGTGCTATGATACATTCTATGTGCTCTGTAAGTGTTGGTTCATTTGTTCTTCACAACACTGAGATGTGGACGCAATTCTCAGTCCCATTTTGTAGGTGAAGAAACTGAGGCTCGGAGTGGTTACGGTGCTTGCTCAAGGCCCCCGTTTGTCAGCGGGGGAGCCGGTGTTGACACTACGGACCTGGGGCCCAGAATCCCCGTTCATCAGTAGCCAATTTAAGGGAATACACACACAAGTGATTGTATCTATCCACCCCCGAACAGTTATTAAATCAAAGTGCATCTTCCAGCATGAGCTCCTTAAAATCAAAGAATTCTGTATTGCAATGAATTGGGGGTGGGAATTCAATGTGATTTAGCAAATATTTACATAGCTGTGGAGGACAAGAGATGAGTAAGATGCAGTCACTCTCCTGAAGGAGGTCAATACGTAGTGGGAAACCCAGAGAAGTAAACACCTCATTACAGTGCACTGTGTTAAAGGCTGTAGGACTATTTAGTTGTGTCGACAAAGCTTGTGGGCTGTTAAAAACAAAAGGATTCTTTCTGTTGGCCAGGTCTCAAGGAGGCTTCCTGGTGGGGGGAACCACTGAGCTGAGCCTTGACAGAAGATCCATTTCACCCGGGCCAGGGCAGGGTTGGAGGCGCTTGCAAAGACACTGTGCCAGACGGTTCCAGAGAGAGCTAATAAGGGGTGATCATGAAGCAGAACTGTAATAGTACCAGAATTCTGTGTTGGCTTCTCCAGTCCTTTTCCTCGAAGGTCCCTGAAGGGTGTACGTGTACAGAAAAAGTCCACGCAAGGTCACCTAATATCTTCTTCTAGCTTCCTGCCTCCTACCTCAGCCCCTAGTGTAAAGTCAGGAGCTAAGCTAGACCCATGGAAAATACCCTTATCTAGGTTAGCATGGCTGGAATGCCCCAGAATCCCATTAGCACAGAACCCAAATCATAGGTCTCCCATTATGGTTTGATGAAAAGCTCATCCAGAGCATAGAGCCTGAGTCAAAATGAGCCAGTCAGAGTGTGCGCACACACAAGGCTGGACAGCTTGCGAGAGAGGGGAGCCTCCCAGAGAGAAGCCTGGCTCTCCTGAGGCCTAAACAACTCCAGGCAAGGGGCGCCTGCGTGGCTCAGTCAGTTAAGGGGCCAACTCTTGGTCTCAGCTCAGGTC
Source organism: Lutra lutra (assembly GCF_902655055.1). Lineage (NCBI taxonomy): Eukaryota > Metazoa > Chordata > Mammalia > Carnivora > Mustelidae > Lutra > Lutra lutra. The sequence goes on from NC_062282.1 coordinate 146,810,215, forward strand.
ATGATCTCAGGGTCATGAGAAGGAGCCCCATGTGGGGCTCTGTGCTCAGCGGGGAGTCTGCTTGGGATTCTCTCTCTCCCTCTCCCTCTGCCCCTTCCTAGGCTCGCTCGCTCTCTCTCAAATAAATCTTTAAAAACAAAAACAACCTCCAGCCGAGGAAATGGAAGCAAAGGATGTGGGAAAGAGCAGGCGAGAATCAGGCTGCTTGCAGGTGAGGTCCCAGTCCTCATTTCCACACCTGCCTTGTGGAAGCTTCTGGAATTTTCATGACACCAGCACTGGGGCTTTGTTTATTTTTAATAAAGAGAGAGTATAATGAAATCTTTAGCCACTGGCAGTCCTTATAAGAGACTGATTACAGATAGCACTTACTCCTTAGAGTCGAATAAGGGGGGGTAAAGGGGAGACTGTGAGGAGCAAACGAGTCTCCATCCCCCACATCATACGGAGGCATAGAACTTGTATGCAGGGGGCCGGTCTTATTCAGCATGGCAGAGATGTTCACAGGGAAGAGTCCACAAAGTAAGGTCATGTCTCTCTGGCCATCTGTCCCCCCACTTGAAAATGAAAGAAATTATCCTGAGATCTTAGTAGGGAGCAATTATTACTGAGACTCTAACTGTTTTTTGGTCCTAGCTGAGACAAGACACAAGGCTTGAAGGAAGGATGGGATTTCACTTCCTAGCTCCTTGGCCTTAGGCAAGTGACTGATCTCCCCAACTTCTCTTTTGTAGATTGGGACCTCGACAAAACGGCAGTGATGCCCAGGGGGGTTGGGATGAGCCAATGAGAGGATGTATGTCAAGCTCCTCATGGGAAGCCTGGCTCATGGAACTTGTTGGTTCTCTGTGAGGGCCTACTACTGTATCAGGACAGTCTAACCCTCAAATTCCATGGGACTGAACATAATCAACGTTTTTTGCAGTAGGGGCAGTGCAGGAACCAGAATTTACCCCACCTATTTTTTTTTTTTTTCCTAAAGATTTTATTTATTTATTTATTTGAGAGAGAGAGAAAGAGAGAGTGAGAGAGAGCAAGTGAGGGGAGAAGGTCAGAGGAAGAAGCAGACTCCCCGTGAAGCTGGGAGCCCGATGCAGGACTCGATCCTGGTACTCCGGGATCATGACCTGAGCCAAAGGCAAGTCACTTAACCTACGGAGCCACCCAGGTGCCCTGCCCCACCTATTTTAAACAAAATGGGTTTAATACAGGAGTGGAGAGGCTTGCAACATCACTGAAGGTGAGAGATGAGCTTCTTGGAAGGAGTCCCAGAACAACCCAGACCCAGCCTTGCTGAGGGGCAGCAAACACAGAGGCAGAGCTACCCCCGTGGCAGAGCCTGAGGTCCCGGCTGTAGCAGGAAGCAGGACAGAAGAGGGTGTGCTCAGAGACTGGAGACCAGCTCAAGAGGTGACCACTACCGCCGTACCTCTTCTTCTAAATCTCCTATGAGAACTTCCACCAGCGGAGCCTCACCTATGCCCAGAATCTGAGCTACAAGGGAGCCTGGGAAATGTAGTTTCGAGGCAGGCAACCACGGGCCAAGCCAAAACGCTAGAACTGGTGAAAGGAGGAACAGAATTTTGGGAACGATTAAGTGTCCGTCTCTTTCAGTACAAGATGGGGAAGGCACGTGAGGGCAGAGAAGAGTATCACTAAAAACCGGGGTAAGGAAAGAGGAGTCAGCAAGAGCAACCGGGTAACCGCAGTGAAGGAGGATAAGGACCGTCTAAGCAAAGCTGACATTGTCTAACAGCTCGAACAGAGACCTTTCTGACTCTCCTACTTACGCCCTTTAGAATAGTGAATACTTAGAATTCCTTCTTCAGTGCTCTTCTCCCCTAGGTGTCCCCAAATGCTGTTACAAGTCTCGCTAACTTGTCGTTATTAAATAGAACACCATTAACTGGGTTTGGAAAGAACCAGAGGCCCCTTTCTCAAAGGCCGGCTGTGCGTGGAGCTGGTCCCCCCACGGAAATGGGACTGCATCACCCACTTAGGTTCAATTAATGCACAAAGGAGTTGTCAATAATTACCTGCCCGCTAGGTTTTCTGAATTTCTCTTTCAAAATGCTACGTATTATTATTACTATTATTAATCAAGGTGTGCAAATTCTCTTAGAGTTGAGCACTAAATGGAAAGAAAGAAAGCAGCTGACAGGTAGCAATTACATGTTTACCAGGAAACGTATTTTATATCTTGTAGTTCAATGTCTGATGGCCGAGGCCATTTTTCTTTGTCTGTGCCCATGGTACAGAGAAGGGCGCTAGTTCCTCGTGGGTGAAAATGGGGCGGCAGAAGCCAGCAAAAAGACAGTATTGTTTTCATTTTGCACTCATGTCCCCAGACAGAAGCATGCATTTCTCACATTTGCTTTCTCAAGGCCTTTATTGTCCTGGCTTCCTGTTAAAAATCAAGCTGGCGATGGCAGACCCATGCGATCCCATTAGAATACTGAAAGCTGTGTATTACGGTACCAGGCAGGAAAGTGAGGGCCAGACAATAGGTATAATAGGAAAGTATTAACCCCAAATGAAATCGATAGTAAGCTGCAAATTGCAGAGCCCAGGCTATGGCAACAAAATGAAGACACAAGTTACCATTGAGGGACTCTCACAAGCAAGCAACATCGGAGAGGCTGAGGGCAAACAGAGAGGAGACAGAGAGGCTGAGGGAACCCAGCTTTGTTCCCGCCTGCTCTCCCAGGGAATTCACCACGTCGCTCTAATTTACATTAAGTCCGCGATATCAGACATAGGCGTAACTCGGACACTGAAAGAACCATTTTGAGCAGAGCTGTTTGAACAAAGAACACTGGATCCATCAAACAGGGAAACATGCTTGGAGTCCTTAAGCTTTTTGTGTGTGTGCCCCCATGTGCACAATCAACCATAATATCTAATGGTAACTCTTCTCTTTGCCTGAGCAGGTGGGGGGTGGGAGGGAGCAAGAGGAGACTGTCTCTCAAGAACACAGAAGGTGAACTTCAGGGTCAGTTTCTTAAGGGCCTATGGCCAAGCCAGAGAAGGATCAGCAAACAAATAAACATACGAGAACCAGGATGAGTGATTCTAAAGCTGGGCCTTTAACACGCACCAGGAGGAAAATTACGCCAGAATATTTCCAATTTCCATATTACAGAGTGTGTTTCTAAAGATGGAGCTGTACAGCCATAGGTCCATAGCCTTTGTCCACGTTAAACACTGTCCTAGAGAAGTCAGGCCATCACTTACACAGAGATTGAGTTGAAATTCTCCAAAAAGGTATTTATTCCAAGAAAAGGAAAATTTACCTTCCCCATACCCACCCGCCAGGAACAAATGCCAAATCTTTTAGAGAGAGGGGACACATCTTAATTACCAGAGGTATATACAAACTTCTCCAAATTACCAGCCTAGATATTTTCAACAGAGAAGACAGGTCTGTTCATAACACTTAGCTGAAGTGAAGAAGTAGGAACCTATAAGATAATTCAAGTCAAACAAAATGCTTTCGCCTTAAGACCTATATGAATAAAATCATAAAACTTTACTGAAGGAAATAAAAGAAGATATGGATAAATGGAGACAGACCACATTGCTAGACAGGAAGAACTGATGTGATAAAAATGTCCATTCTTTCCAAATTAATCTATAAATTCAGTGCAATCTCAAGTAAAACGCCCACGGTTTCTTTCATAGAACTGACAAGGTAGTTCTCTGGATGTCTGGGGGGAAAGAAAACATACAAAAATAATTAACAATATTGTTCTTAAGAATTAAGTGAAGCTATACTAACTGAAATACCACGTGATTAGCGCAAGAAAAGTCAACAAGAACAATGAGCTAGAATAATGTATTGACCATTTCCCAAATATGCATGCGTCTGTGTCTGTGTCGGGTGTGTGTGTATGGGAATTTATTTCAAATTAGTGGGGAAAAGAGGGTATCTGATGTGAATGTAATTTTTTCACCCACCTAGGAAATAGAAGGTCAACCCGTCTTCTAACATACCATCCTCCACACACAAGACAATCAAACATTATCATAAAAGCATTAGGAGGTGCAAAATCTAGAAGAACAGGACAAGAAAGACAAATACAACCGTGCAAAACAAACTTGATTGTAAAAAAGGCTGTAAAACATGAGAAGAGAATATTCAGAACATGTAATGCAAAAAGGGTAAGATTCACAATCTGTAAGCAGATACTACAACTCAGTAAGATAGAGTGCTACAGTCAAACGGGTGGTAAGTCGGAAAGGCTACCATAGAAGAAAGGAGGCAAATGGACTCTCCCTTGACCTTTCTCTCTCACACTCTCCTACATGAATACACCACTAGCTCTTTTTTTTTTTTTTTTTTAAGATTTTATTTATTTATTTGACAGAGAGAGAAAGAGATTCCAAGCAGGCAGAGAGAGGGGGAAGCAGGCTCCTCACCAAACAGGGAGCCCAATGAGGGGCTCAATCCCAGGACCCTGAGATCGTGACCTAAGCCGAAGGCAGAGGCTTAACCCTCTGAGCCACCCAGGCACCCTAATACACCACCAGTTCTTTCCTTTCAAACTCCACCAATACCCTAGTTCATGGTCACTTCCCTTTCCCTCTCCCTTCTTCTATGATGACCTCCCAGGGAATCCCCTCGCAACTAGTGAGCCCTCCACCCTGAAGCCAGCCTGAGCTTGATGAAACACATGTTACCCCCAAGACTGAATCATAGTTTCCATTACTCTTGGGGCTGAGACCCAAGTCCCAGCAGGGTCTACAAGGCACCACAAAGCCTGGCACTCTGACTTTATCTTCCCCAGTGACAAACTTATTCTCTGGATAGTAGCCTTGCTTATTTTTCCCAAATGCACATGCCCCCTCTTACCGTAAAGCCTTTAATCAAGCAGCTTCCTCTACCTAGAAAGCTCAGCTGCTCTGGATCCTTCTTTTCCCCTCACTCCTGCAGGGGCCAAGGGGAAGCCACCCCAAGATGGACCAGTTGGGCACTGAACATAGTTTTGAGTTAAAGGCAATCACAACCCAGGGGATTCAAGAGGAGTTCTTTAACTCCCCCTCAACAGCCTAAATTTATATGGGAAAGGAGAGCCTCTACCAAGAAGACACCTACTAACAAAAGATTCCTCTTTACCTAAGAAACTTACCTGCTTAGTAAGGCAACCTTTGTTCTTCAAACATCTCCTCTCACCTCCCTGATGATGATCTTCCTCCCCTTCTCCCCTTCATATCCCCAGACCCTACCCTTTCCTTGGCTCAGGAGGCCATGATACGCCTCCTGTTGCTTGATTATCTTTGCAGTTTGTGTCTGTGTGAATCCCCAGTACGTTCTAGGAAAGTAAATTTGATTATCTGTTAATTGGTCTCATATCAATTTGATTCTTAGTCCAGCTACATGTACCTAGAAGGGGACAGGAAATTCTTGCTCTTTGACCTCCCCATGTTTTTTAGGTATCATCTGTCCTCCTCCTTAAAATCTAAATTCAGGGCACCTGGGTGTCTCAGAGGGTTAAGCCTCTGCCTTCGGCTCAGGTCATGATCTCAGGGTCCTGGGATCAAGCCCCACATCGGGCTCCCTGCTCGGTGGGGAGTCTGCTTCCCCCTCTCTCTCTGCCTGCTTGGGATCTCTTTCTCTGTCAAATAAATAAATAAAATCTTTAAAAAAAGAAAAATCTAAATTCAATTATCATCCCTTCTTCCAGGAGACCATCCGTAGTATCTTGGATTAAGTCCCCAATATAAGATCTTATAGTATGTACCTCTCCTTTATTGCAGTTGCATTTATAATATTATAGGATTAATTAATATCTCTCTCTTGCGGTAGGCGCTTAGGCTCTATAAGAAGAGGGACCATGTCTGTTTCTGCTCACCACGGTATCCCAACACCTACAACACAACAGAGGCTCAATATATACCATGCTGAATAAATGACATTTTATTAAAAATGCATATAATATTTACATCTATAATGATAAAGATCTGTCTACCGTTTGTATTCATGTGTCATATGGAAAGTGCTCGGAAAAATAGACGCTAAATTTTAGCAGAGCTTTTCACGCGGGGATTTTGGGAGCTTTTTACTTAATTTGAATTTTGCCTGGTGAGTACCTATTGTATTGCATGTAGAGGCTAAAAAAAAATAAATAAATAAAGTTATTACCATTTGGAGAAAAATGCTCAAAGGTAAAAATTAAAGCTAGGTAGCAGCTGGGAAATTTAAAAATTTATCAGATGGGAGGTAGTAAAGATTCTGGATTCCTTTGGTTTTGTTTTGTTTTTTGTTTTACTTTTATGTGAGATGGCCAAAAGCCACTGCTCAGACAACCCACTTGTCTACACCCACTGGATTTTTAGACCACCTCAGTTCACTAACTCAGTTTAACTTCTCCATCACTTCAGTTCTTTACCCTCATCTGCTGTTGTTGTTTTTGTTTTACTATTGTTATTAGTCTTTTTTTTTTTAATTCAGCAAAGCTCATTTTAATTGCTTATGGCAAATACCACCTACTTAACCTGGCAACAGAGACTGTCCTTACCCTGTTTTAAAAAGTGAGCCTAATTAGCAACCATGCTAACAAGACACTGGAAGCAAGAGGGTGGAGGAGGCAATGGAAAGAATATTCAAGAAAAATTATTTGAAACCGTTTAGGGCACGGCCCCTCGAAAGGCAAAGATGGCCCTGAGTTTTAAGGGATTGTCAGGCTTCTCGGAGGTGACGCTTCTCAAATAATTAGATGGTGAGGGGCGCCTGGGTGGCTCAGTGGGTTAAGCCTCTGCCTTCGGCTCAGTTCATGATCTCAGGGTCCTGGGATCGAGTCCCGCATCGGGCTCTCTGCTCAGCGGGGAGCCTGCTTCCCTCTCTCTCTGCCTGCCTCTCCGTCTACTTGTGATCTCTCTCTGTCAAATAAATAAATAAAATCTTTAAAAAAAAATAATTAGATGGTGAAGCCAGAAAAGGTGTTAATTGACTTCAGGGATTATGGTGTCTTTCACTTTGCATAATTACTCAGAGGAAATTCAAGACAGCTGTGGGCTATCCTGTATGAGTCCATCACTACAGTAACCCAGGAAGGGAAGAGTGTTGTGATAAATGAGAGTTAATGAAACGAGAATTTTAGATTAAAAGTTTGAGATTTTGTCTTTGGCATTGGTAGGGTTTCATTCTCCTTGTAACACTGAACGTTGTCAGCCCTACCACCACATTTTAACAAAATGAAAGCCCTGTACCAATTTTAAGCCTTGGAGACCCTTAGAAACCCGGGCATTTGCTCTGATTTTTATAGCTATTATGAAATTACTGCAAATCTCACCTTAAAAATTAATAAGTGACACTCCATGAGCATAATTACATTGTTCATCTTTCCCTAATCCATAATTCCTCGGCATGTAATAACATGTGATCAGTCCTCCTCGTAACCCAGCTGTTCCACGTAATTGCTTGCTGTCTTACTGAGAAAAACTCTTAATAAGCGACACTATCAGCGAAATGGTGCAACTCTGTTCTCATAGCTACAAAATTAGAACTGGGTTTTCCCAAGACAGAGTCCTGAGATTCTGTCTCCCTTTTTACATAGCATTGGGGTGGGAGGGTGCAAAAGAGAGGGAATTCGAATATTTCAATTAGAAACCGCACAGTTCTTCAGGAACAGGACCAGGACTATGTCACTAACTCAAGAAATAGATAATCGGTGTCTTTCCTTCAGCAGCTCTTATTTCCTTAAGGGGCACTTTTTCCAGCAACTTTAAGAAATGTTTCCCTTTTGAAATACAAAATCTACATAATTGACCCCATCTGGAATGGCCACACAAACTGAGAAATGGGGGCCAGGTGGGGTGGGGGACTCTTTTTTTTTTTTTTTTTTTGGTCTTTGTCTAGGGTGAATAATTGTGGTATCTACATATGTTACCATCATAGGAAATGAGTCAAGCTTTTCAATGACTAGAAACTCCAAATCTTGAAAAGGCTGATATTCAAGAAAAAGAATCTTGTGAATTTTTGTTTATTGGAAACGGAAGCATTTCTTTCCTAGCCAGTTCTATATTACCTTCATTCTGATTGCCCGGTTTTGCTTGGTCTTGTTTTGTTTTTAACATGCATTTGGAATAACATCTGAACTTTCTAACCACCTACTTCAAATTTGGATGAATTCTTGGGTGAATGATGAGAGCTTTTCTTCCAGTCAAAAAACAACAACAACAACAACAAACCATGGAGAACTTAATGGGAAAAGGGACCTCTGAAATCTTATATGCTAGTGTTGGGGTAAATGAAGACTGAAGTAATAACCAAAAGAATCTGAGGCCTCTGGACAGGAAAATATTAAACACGAGCTGCTGAGTCTCTTCATTCATGGTAATTTCCTAGATCTGCCCTCAAAGAAACATGAGAAGTGCAGGTATAATTTAAAACATCAATGGGGCGCCTGGGTGGCTCACTCGGTTAAGCGTCTGCCTTCAGCTCAGGGCATGTTCCCAGGGTCCCAGGATTGAGCCCTAGATCGGGCTCCCTGCTCAGCGGGGAATCTGCTTCTCCCTCTCCCTCTGCCCCTCTCCCCTGCTTGTGCTCTCTCGCTCTCAAATAAATAAATAAAATCTTTAAATAAAATAAACACCAAATAGTTTATACTGCCTGAAACCCAACATAAAAAGTATGGCCCAACAATGACAATTGGAAGGAAGCAACAGGTGAGTAGCCAACGACATGATCATCCTATTGAAAACCAAAAGAAGGATTCCTAGTTCTGTGTGGAAAAGGGCCCTAAGTTTCAAATCATGACATGATAAACTATTAGGGGAACTAAGTGAAATCCTGCATCCCACCTTTAGCAGATACGGTTAGGAAAGCATTAGTTGCCACATGAACACAATTTTATGCTTGCTTTGCCCTTCTCTGCCATTGATGGTACAATCTGTGGCACCAACCCTGGAGAGCTGTTTCGGGTAGAGCCAGCCGGTTCGACCTCTTCCTTTGGTTCTTTCGTCTGACATGATTCCAAATCAAGAGTTTCCCACCACGCTTTGGCAGAGGCTTCTCCCCCCAGAAATTAAGGAAAGGTGTGTCACTTGGCAAATGAAGAAGAGGGAAGAGGCCAGTTGTACTTAAAAGCAGAATGTGACATTGACTAGGAAGCACTGGGGTTTGAATTCTCCTTTTCCAACTTGTCGTTCTAGCTGAAGTCCTTGTAAACCCCATCACCACCTCTGAGAGCCAGAATAAGAAGTCTTCGCATTCTCCACCAGCCTTTCTATCAGAACAGCCTTGGGACTGCTGACTGCTAAAATGCAAATCCTACTATGATGTCTATACGTGGAAATAACAAGCGTCTTCCAAGATGAAATAATGAGTGCTAAACTCCAGGAGGATTAAAAGGAGAACTATCTGTATTTTCCGACCTCAAAGGACTATCTTTTGAAGATACTGACATTTTGGACACAAAAATCACTACCTTACAATGGAAATATCTGATATTCAATCTGCCTCTGTCAACATAGGTTTAGAACAAATGCATGTTGCTTATTTCATTAAATCACCACAGATCCGGGACTGGAATCATTATGCTATTACAGTGCAGGGCCTTCTTCTAAAGCAGAATGTTCCCCGTGAGTGTTTACTTTCATTCTTTATTCTGGCCCTCTATCCTCTTTCCTCTCTCTCTGACAATTACCCACAACAATAAGAATTGCCTGATGGTGGGGCGCCTTGGTGGCTCAGTGGGTTAAGCCTCTGCCTTTGGCTCAGGTCATGAACTCAGGGTCCTGGGATCGAGCCCACATTGGGCTCTCTGCTCAGCAGGGAGCCTGCTTCCCCGCTCTCTCTGCCTGCTTCTCTGCCTACTTGTGATCTCTCTCTGTCAAATAAATAAATAAAAATCTTTTTTTTTTTTTAAGATTTTTATTTATTTATTTGACAGAGAGAGATCACAAGCAGGCAGAGAGGCAGGTAGAGAGAGAGGAGGAAGCAGGCTCCCTGTCGAGCAGAGAGCCCCATGCAGGGCTCCATCCCAGGACCCTGAGATCATGACCTGAGCCGAAGGCAGCGGCTTAACCCACTGAGCCACCCAGGCACCCCATAAATAAATAAAAATCTTAAAAAAAAAAAAAAAAGAATTGCCTGACAGTGTCACTTTGTCATGGAGAAATACAGGGGATCATTCAGAAATTTTACAGTTAACTGGGTGATGGGATCAAAGACTCAACCATACCACTCTGTGATTGAACCACTACCACTACAAAAAAAAAAAAAAAAAGGTAATAACTACCTTTCCAAACTGTAAGTCATAACAAGGAGAAATTTGTGTGGGGTTGGGATCCTCCCAAAGTGTTGTCCAGCAGCCAAAATATGCAGCACAAAATAATACCCTTCCCCCACCCCGCCCCCCTCCCCACCCCAAACAAAATGTGGTGGTTCCCAGTGGATCCCTTTGGACTCACAGATAGTCCTTCACAGTGACATGCCAAGTCACTGAAACTGAAGTTCGCAGTTAAGAGAGGTGACCTCAAGTAAAAGTAATGTTCCAGAATCCATCTTTCAGGAAAGGTAAATCTAGAATCTCTATAATTCACATTCTGCAAATGTGTCCTTCCAGAAGACACAAATTAGATAAACACCCTATAAATTTTCCCAACAAAAAATGGTCATGTTCTGATGTCAGCCCGCCCACCGCATAAACAACTGACAGACCGGGCCCCATTAGCAAGCTCCTCGGACGCCTGATTAAAGGCTCGCAGCACTTCTCCCCAAATCTTCATGTTATGACACACTCTCTGGCAAACTCCGAACCCTGTCATTATCCCTCCCCAGTTCCACAACACTCAAAAACCTTGGTCTCCAGGGATGTTGTCGTGCTTCACAAAGGGCCACATTGTGTCTCTAATTCCTACTCTGCTCCAGGTTCATTTTCTATGCTCTGCATGTGCTTTTTGATTTTCAGAACATGACTCATACCTTTTAAATTACTCTGCAAACCTACAAATGGAGGACGGGAGTGATGGGTTGGCTGATTGGAAGTGAAAAGAAGGTGTCCTTCTTTCCTTGGACGGTGTGACTCTTTAAAGAATGCCCTAAGTGTCTTCCTGGCTTACCAAGATCAATGTGATGTGACATCTGAGAAGGGACAGGAGTAGTGGGTGTTCTCCTTACATTATTTTTAGACAGCTCATCATTTTTCTACTGACAGAAATAAAGCTCTTTCTTTTTCCTCCCCTGTCTTTCTCTCAGTAGAATAACAGAGCAACATGGAATGAATCTACCTCAGCTAGTTTTTCCACACAGTGGCATTGAAGCGAAAGATTTCACTAAGAGACCTATTTAGGGTCACAGTCAAAGTGCATTGGACATGATTCTGTTATCAGTCTTCAGTCCTGAGATGCCCTAGAATTTATAAGTAACATGTAAATATTTCACAGTTTTGTCAGGAAGGGAAGACAATTCATTCCCTAGGTTGACTTGGAAGCGCTCTTCATTGTTTGAAAGAGTGCTTTCTGGAAGGGGAGGAGCCCCACCCACCATCGGGGTTTGGGGATGGGTGTGGGAGGGGGGTGCTCCAAGGAGAAGAAATCTGTGGGATCAGGGATGGGAGTGTGGGGAGCATACAGAAATGAGGAGGGATGGGGAGAAGAGTCAGCCTTTGGAAAGAGGCTCTCAATCCACCCTGGAAAGGAGTGGTGACGCGGGATATGTCCTGAACGGAGAACTCTAGCTTCACTGCTGCCAACACACTGAGTGCTACCTGCACACTCAACGCACTCTTCCCACCTCCTACATGATCTGCCGTGTGTTTGGGATGGATACTCTTGACAGTTGGCCTCAGGAGGGCTGAGTTTCTCCGTGCTGTCTCTCTAGGCAGAGTCTGCCTCTAGGATGCAGAAAGCCAAGGGCAGAAACCAGAAGAACTTGTGTAACCGTCAGAAACCTGGGGAACTCACAGAAATCTTACAGGGACTTGGGGTGCTCCCTAATAGGGAGTTGGAGACCCAGGTCACCTGACTCCGATCTATCAGAGCAGAGAGCTTCTAGCTACATCTGGATCACACTTTCTCCCTCTCTCAGCAGTTACACAACACTGATGTATGTCTTCGCGTACGTCTTACAGACACATCAGTTTGAGGCTGTGCATGTGTGTGTGAGAGAAAATCCATGGCAGTATGGACACAGAATAGGACCTCACTGTTGTTTCTCATTCTTCTTTTTCCTTCACGAAAATCTATTAAAAACGTGGGTGAAAACCCACAGGTCTACTGAGAGAACTTGGCTGGTCATTGAGCGTTCCAACTGTCCTGGGGTGGAAGGCTCTGACATCATTGGAATCACAGTGCTTTTTGTTCTTTTATTATTTTGACCTATGTTTTTACACTTTTCAAAAAACTTTTATATCCATGATGTCATCTGATACTGATGACACGCCTGCGGCGGGGAGGAGGACAGGTATGATTATAACTCAGCCATTCTTCTGTCAATCGTCATGGCTCATGACCAAAGCCCCAGAGCCCACAGCAGGGAAAGCAACCCAACCTCGTTATGCCTGCCCCCCTCCCCCGAAAGGTCCTCCAGGACTGACAGTGTGACCAGGCTTTGCAAGTGGCTGTAGGAAACAGTCCTGATCAAAGGGCAGCCTGCCCAATGGCCGCATGCCAATAGCTCTGCCTGGTACGAACTGGGTGCGCTGGGGAGAGAGATGCTCTCCTGTAGCACGACTTTCTTCTTTTGAGTCCATTAGGGCACACAGAGTTAGAAGCACGGGGGATAGGGGGGTAGCCTAAGTCTTTACTTTCTTACTTCAGTATGGGAGATATGATGCAACAGGACTGGATGAGAAAGAGTGATCCTACTTTTGTATTTAGAGTTCTTTCTTTGGTAAAACAGCAAGAAAGTAAAAATATCTCTGGATTTCAAGGAAAGATGACCCTGTTCTCTTTTTGCCTTCCCAGCCAGTGATGGTCACACTTGTGTATAACAAAGTGTTATACACTTCCTGGCCGGGCGAGTCATTTTATGTTCCTCGATAACGTCTATGTTCACAGCATGAAGTGAAAAACACTGTGTAAAGTTATCAGCCTAGTACCTGGGACCTAGTACGAGTTCAGAAAGTGTCATCTATTATTATAATGATATGCATAAGATGCACAACAGAGAGTACAAACTGGTAGGGTCTCTTGAAATGGCTGCCCACAAAGTACTTAAGTGCCTTGGCCTGTACAGGTAGGGCTAATAGCTTTGTTTGCTTTTTTAAATTAATTTATTTACTTGAGAGGGGAAGGGAGGGGCAGTGGGAGAGAGAGAGAGAAAGAGAGAGAGAAACCCAAGCAGACTCTGCACTGACTCTCATGACCCCGAGATCAGACTTGAGCCAAAACCAAGAGTCAGATGCTTAACCAACTGTACCACCCAAGCAGCCACAAGCCTAATAGCTTTAAATAAGCAAGACAAGGACGCCTGGGTGGCTCAGTGGGTTAAGCCGAGGCCTTCAGCTCAGGTCATGATCTCAGGGTCCTGGGATCGAGTACCGCATCAGGTTCTCAGCTCAACAGGGAGGCGGCTTCCCTCTCCCCCTCTCTCTGCCTGCCTCTCTGCCTACTTGTGATCTCTGTCAAATAAATAAATAAAATCTAAAAAAAAAAAAAAAAAAAGCAAGACAAGTGTCCTGCCTGTCCAGATCCTGGGGTAAGGCCAGCCTGAATGCAGAAGCCAGTGGGTGTAAGATCAGCATTAGCTCCTCTTGACCCATCATGGAGGACAAACGCACCTGCACACAGAAGACCACCATTACTCGGCCCCCCCGTGTGAAACAGTTCGGTAGAAACAAGGAAGCAGCATTACTGAACCCAAGGTGTCTATTCACACTACTTGATGATCCCACACACAATTCCAAAGGCAAGAGCCGACAATGATTTTTTTAAATGTATCCAATTTACAGCCAAGTGAAAATGTTTCTGTACCAAGAATAATCTTACATTAAACTTTTTTTTTTTTTTCCAGCAGCCTAAATTTAACCAGTGGGAATTCTTTTTTTAGACGCTATTCTATTCAACCTTTAAAAATGAAGGATCTGAATTTAATGTGAAATCTGCATTTCATCAAAGATGGGACACAGTGTCCTTGGCTTAATTATTCTTTGGAAATCGAACATCTTTACTACTGTATGCTTAACAGGTAGCAAGAAAAACAAGCTGCAGGAAATGGGATTCAAGCCTGAAGGTCTGACGGCACCAATCCCATGTACAGGGATCAAGCAAGGGGAGCCCACCTTGCGATGAAACTGTTCACACGCTGAACTAGCATGAGGTGTAATCGTCAATGATAAGGTCATTACGTGTCTGCACATATAAGGAGAATTTAGAGCATGAATAAGTAGACTAGTAACACTTCCCAATTACACGACACCTTGCTTCATAACCCTTCTATAATGGCTCTATTATTAGCCCTTGGAGGGGAGCAGAAATAGGACTCAGGGAAGGGACTGGAGAGGTGACCATCCAGTCTGCAGGCGGGAGAGCCAACGTGTGCATCTCGCTGCCCCAGACTCTTGTTTCTGTTCCGCAGCTTCCTAATGAATATAGAGACTTTTGTGGATGGGGGTAGGAGGTCCAGTAACTGTCCTCATGGAACCAGCTTCATGCAAAACAGGGAGAACAGAGGGATGAAAGTCAATCTCCTCTGGAGCTTTGGTTAAGCTTTTAAGGCATCGGGGTGACCTGGGACAAGTGCCCTAAATATCCACTACCTGCAGTTTTCATCTCACAAGAGGGAATGTTAATTCTAGTTCTTTCCACCTCATCAAGTTTTTAAAGGAAAGAAGGAACTAATGAATATGAAACTGTCTTAAAAGGTATTAACTCTTTTCAAAATGTAGGTATGGCAAGGATATTTTTCTTTTATTTTTTTTTAAAGATTTTATTTATTTATTTGACAGACAGAAATCACAAGTAGGCAGAGAGACAGGCAGAGAGAGAGGAGGAGGAAGCAGGCTCCCGGCTGAGCAGAGAGCCCGACGCAAGGCTTGATCCCAGGACCCTGAGATCATGACCTGAGCCGCAGGCAGAGGCTTTAACCCATTGAGCCACCCAAGCGCCCAAGGATATTTTTTCTTTAAAAAAAAAGATTTCACTTATTTGAGAGAGAGAGAGAGCAGACAAGTGGAGGGTGAGGAAGGGCAGAGGGAGAGGGAGAAGCAGGCTCCTCACTGAGCAGGGAGCCCAAAGCAGGGCTCTATCCTAGGACCCTGGAATCATGACCTGAGCTGAAAAATATTTATTTATTTATTTATTTATTTTCAAAAAGTCTCACAATGTTTGATTTCAAATCGAGGCTTATAGATTTCCATCTTATATTGTAATTATCACAGACACGTGCCATCTTCTCTATCCTCTATGTGCTTCTAGGGGTTTTCTCTCCCTATTTGTATCTTCACAGTACCTAACAGATCTCCTGGCACTTCGCAAACCCACAACAAAGCTTATGGAAGAAATGTGGATTGTTTGAAACCAATTTCAGGTAGGACTACAGCTAACCCTTGAACAGCACAGGTTTCAGGCACCAACCCCTGTCCCACTGAGTTGAAAATTCACAGGTAACTTCTGACTCCCCCAAAATTTTACTAATAGCTTACCACAGACCGAAAGCCTTATCAATAACATAAAGGCTTGATCAATACATACTTCGTATGTCATATGTATTATATACTATGTTCTTAACAATAACACCTAACTTTTTCTTACTTTTTTGGGTATTTCTAGGCTACATCGTTCATCTGTGAGTTTTTTCAAATTGCGGCAAAATCTCCAGAAAATTTTTTTCAATATATTTATTTACAAACAAACAAACCCCGCCTGTAAGTGGACTCACACGGCCCAAACCTGTGTTGTTCAAGGATCAACTTTATTTTGGACCTATGAGACACTCACAAGTGTTTTTGGAAAAAAAAGAGGAGGTGGGGGAGGAGTGGGGGACGGGAAGAAGCTGAAAGGCCAAAGGCAGACATAACTAAAGTGGATTTTTCATTCTCAAAACATTTAAATCACTGCATTAAAAAATTTCCAAAGGAGAAAAGATCCAATTGCCCACCTTTTCTGTACATCAGTGGAAGCTCCCTGGAGAAAAACAGAATCATG
This sequence comes from Lutra lutra, assembly GCF_902655055.1. Classification (NCBI taxonomy): domain Eukaryota; kingdom Metazoa; phylum Chordata; class Mammalia; order Carnivora; family Mustelidae; genus Lutra; species Lutra lutra. Next base: position 146,826,304 of record NC_062282.1, read on the forward strand.
CTCACAGGTTTCGTGTTAACTTCATGACCGTGAACATCAAGGAGGCCCTTGTACATGGCACTTGTGTCGTGCTTCCCTAGTCCTTCCCTTCCCAGATGTTGTTTCATACCTTCTCCTCTCTCCTCAACCTTCCACATCTTCTCCTCCATCTTTCTGTTCTGTTGGTGAACTTCCTCCCTCTGTGAACAACAGAGCAATGCAAAGGGAGGCCCTAGAGACCCCTATCCTCTCATCCTCCAGCCAGGCCTCTGTACAGAGGCCCTCTGTCTTCCCACCACTGCCATCCATGAGCCATCTATGTCCCATTCTAAAGTTAGTCTCTCTGCTCTAATGCTGGGCTCTAGTCCCACCCACCATGGTGCTCCCAGTAGGCCATCCCCCTCTGTCCCTTTCACCAACTCCAATAGTCATCAATATGATGGTATTTCTCCTATCTTAGAAGATATTTCTCTTGACCCACCAGCTCATTTGGTTTCTGACCTTCATTGAAATAAAATAAAAAGTTACTTGAAAGAGTTGTTCACACTTACTCTTCCATCTGTGTCTCCTCAGACTCTCTCTTAAACTCATCCCAATTAGGTTTTCACTCTTACTGCTCTACCAAAGATGTTCTTATCAAGGTCACCACTGGACCATCTCTGTACCAAATGCAATTTCCAATTCTCATTCCCCATATCGCTTGACCTGTCAGCATGCAGGGGACATCCTAAATGGGACATAGGGGGACATAAATGACCTGGGGACATAAAAACCAGGGGACATAAATGACCTGGTTTCCAAAACACTACACTTTCCCCCCACTACCTCCTTGACATTCCTTCTATGTCTCCTTTCTTGGTTCCTTCTCCTCTTCTTTGCCTTTAATGTTCGGTGCACTAAGCTTAGACCCTGAATTCTTCTCCAGCTACCCCCACATTCCCCTGTAAAGCTTCTAGTCTCAAAGCTTTAAATTACCATCTCTATGTGGGAAACGACTCCCATAATGTCTCACCACCTAGAACTCTCTCCCCAAACTCCAGACTCAACATCTTTGCTTTAGATGCCTGGGAGCCACCTCGTACTTAACACATCCAGCAGTGACTTCTTGTCTACCTGCCGCCCTTGTGCTCCTGTAGTCTTACCCATCTCTGTTGATGGCAAGTTGAATCTTCAAGTTGTGTATACCAAAAACCCTGCATCATGCTTGACTTCTCCATCTCTTATGTTTTGTATCCATTGTATCAGGAGGTCCTATACCCAAGACTATGACCACTTCTCTCCACCGTTTCAAGCTATTCCCATTACTGGTTATTAGAATTGCCTCCCACCTGGTCTCCCCCTCTCTCTCCTGCCTCCCTACTATCTGTTCAGGATAGTACAATCAAAACAACTAGTTAAAATATCAGTCATATCATGTCTCTCCTCTGGTTAAAGCCCTGCAGTGCTTTCCCATTTCAATCAGAGGGAAAGCTAGAGCCCTAACAATGACTGACAAGTCACTACACGGTCTGACTCCTGGTTACTTCTCTGACTTCACCTTTTATTGTTCCCCGCCTCCTTCGTTGGCCTTGTTCTTTACTTCGAATGTTCCAGGCATGATCCCACAGTAAGGCCTTTGCCTTGGCTCATCCCTCTTTGTGGACTGCTCTTCTTCCAAATATGTGAATGGCTTATGCCCTTACTGCCTGCAAGTCTTCATCCAAATGTCATTTTTTTCTGTGAGTCTACCTCAAACACTCAATTCTACCTGCAGTGACCCGTCTCTCGGCATTCCCACTCCCTCTTATCAACTGCTTTATTTTTTTGTTATCATTTTTCGTTGTCTAACAGACCATTTAATTTACCCTTTTATTATTTATAATGTCTATGGTTTGTTCTCTATCACTCCCTGCTAGAATATAAATCTCACAAGATTTTGTGAGGTTTTTTTTTTGTCTGCTTTGTTCACAGATGTGTTGTAAGCCCCTAGACTGTACTGCCTGGCAAATAGAAGGTGCTCAATGAATAATTTCTGAATGAATAGCGTGAAGACAAAATCTATGCAGCAATGGAGTAGAAGAGAACTTACATGGTGTGGTTTTTAGGGACATCATGGGCTTCTCTTGTCCCAGAGTAGCTTTCCCACCTCAGTACCAAGGCAACACCTTTCCTTCCTCTCTAGCTTACAAGAGCTATCTTTCTTTTATTTTTTTCAAGGTTTTTTTTATTTATTTGTCAAAGAGAGAGAGAAAGCACAAGCAGGGGGAGCAGTAGGCAGAGGGAGAAAAAGAGCAGGGAGCCCATTGTGGGGCTCGATCCCAGGACACTAGGGTCATGACCAGAGCTGAAGGCAGATGCTTAATGGGCTGAGCCACCCAGGTGTCCCACTAGAGCCGCCTTTAGACTCCGTCATTATTAGTCCAGAATAGTGCAGTCAAGTAGCTAAAACACACACTTATTCTGAGATGTCAGTAGGAGCTCAGTGCAAAGTTGGGTAGGGGCTGGCAAGGAGGTGACGAAGACAAGAGATGGGATGGTAGTCAAAAGGGCACTGGGCTGGGGTGTCTGGCTAACTCAGTTGGTGGAAGATATGACTCTTGATCTCGGGGTTCTAAGTTCAAGACCCACATTGGGTGCAGAGATCACTTAAAAATAAAATCCTACAAAAGGGGAAAAAAAAAAGGAATTGGACTTTGGAAGAGTTATATAATCTCCTTTCCTCGCCTGAAAAATTGAAGAGGTAGATTATGACCATTAGGCTCCCTCCATGCAGTATAACATATGTATAATAAATGACCATCACACTGGAAGTCAGACAGCTAGACTAAGATTCTTTCTCACTTGGTAGCCTGTGTAAACTTTCTAACTTCCCCCTCCACTTTGACCCATAAGCAACATAAAGGCTCCTATAGCGCTGGGGGTGTGTCCTCAGAAACAGAAGGCTAAGGATTTGAGGGGCACTGAAAGGACAAACATGGCTGCCTCCATCCTGAAGCCTGGCTCTATCATGTGATTATGGCCATGACAAACACAGTCTCCCTCATCTTCAAAATGTCCTAGTGTTCTGAGGAGGACTTGTCATGTGTAAAGGAGCGAAGATGCTCATCTATTTATTGTCTAAGACTATGATAAAAACCTAGAGGGAAACATGTCCCCACAGAGATTTCTTTCAGACTCTGGGGCACAGGACTATAAATTTAAGGCAAAGGAGACTGAGGGGCAGTCCTGTAAAATCCAGCCAGGCCAATCCTCTGGGGTCCTGTTTAAGGAGCACAGACATCAGAATCGCGTGCCCACGTGTCCGCGTCCCTACTGCATAGCCAAAGCAAGTTAGTTCACGAAGACTGATTTAGGGCGTATGCACTTCATCGTGTAGATAAGGTCTAAGGTAGTCACAAACTGGCTAATGTAGCTTGTTTATATTCTCCCAGAATTTTTCATGGACTACATTGTTTCGGAGTACCTACAGACAAATGGCACCCAGGAACACTCCCTCTCATTCTCTTTCCCACCCTCTCTTCCTGCTTTCCCTGCCTCCCTCCTTTCCTCCAAGAACTGGGTTAGAAACCATCACAGCATTATCTGCAAATATGAAAAGAAAATATGGTGATGCTAATTAGAAGAAGCCAGGGGCACCTGGGTGGCTCAGTTGGTTAAGCGTCCCTCCATCCCTCCCCTCCTCTCTCTCCCTCTGTAAAAATTAATAAATAAAAATAAATAAAAGAAGCCAGATATCACAAACTGCATACTGTATGACTGCATTTATATGAAGTCCAAAAATCAGCAAAACTAATGTTGAGAGGTCATGAGAGGTCAAGGTCATAGTTTAGTTTGTGGGGGTTGTTATTATGGCCACCTGCTAGGGCATTCTGGAGTGCTGGCAATGTTCTCTCTCTTCGTTTGGGTGATGGTTACATTATAATGCACTTTTCCTTATGTTTATTTTACTTGATTTAAAAAACTGTGGGTGCTTTTGAGGGAACAGACTCCTTCATTTCATCAGTGAGCCAACAGTTCAATCACACTAAAATGAATATTGTGTTAGTTTTGTTCCAAAACGGAGTCTATGGCCTCAAGAAAAAAAAAGAAAAATAGTCACAAAAATTAGTGAAAAAAATCTAACATCACATATTTAAAAATCAGCATGGATGTCTGTAATATTCTAGTATCAAATTATTCAAATATCTCAAATAGCAAATCTCAAATGTTCCCATTAACACGGGTAGCTCCTGCCTACTAAAATATTGAATATATGCATTGCACGGCATTCAATTAGCATTTGAAACTTCTGGCAAAGCCAAAGCCTGGTCTGTGAACAAAGGAGAAATTGAATTCTAATGTGCTTTCTGAGATGCATTGCTCAGAAAAATCCCATGCTCTCGTACTTCAACAGAAACCGTGACGTGGAACCCGTCTTCCCTGCACATATTCTGAACCAGTGAGTCTGGGGAGCAGCCTCCAGAGGAACAGAAGAGACCACGCGAGGCCCCAAGAGAAAGAAGAAAGGCAAGGAGAAGCTCCCCAACATAGGTAATATCACCACCTCCACGTCTCCCCAGAGGAAGGGATGAGTGAATCAAGAAGATGTCTTGGACTTCTTCTTGACCAAGACCAAGATGTCAATACCAGCCCAGTTCCAGGTTCCTAGAAGGAAACACAGTGGGTCTAAACTGCCTCGCTTTCAGATACCAAGATTTGATTAGGAAGTCAAAAGGTGCCCTTTAATGTGGTGGTTATTGCTAAAAGGACATCTGATAAGCCAGAAAAAGCTGTGTTAGTCCACCCCAAAGGCCCATCTGGTGCAGAAGTGGACACCAGCCCCAGCTCTGCTTCTTTCTATCTTTTCCCAAGTGTTCCGTGTGACCCTGGGCTTTGCATCTGGGAGCTAGTGAAGGCACGTGACCATGCCCAAACATTAGTATTACATTTCCTTGGAGTGAGACCAGCCATGGGCGTAAAGAAGGATCAGGACTGGGCCACCCCGAGGGCCTGCAAACAGGAGGGCACCAGGATGGACTGACCAGATGGCGCGGTCAGTGAAACTCCTATGTCACTTCCAGGGGACCGTCCTGGAGGATGTGAGCTGTGCCCTTGTGGGATCCAGAACAACGAACCCATCTCCTCGGTCAGGTTACAAGATGGGGGTGTCAGGCCTACCACAGCCCAGGATAAAGAAGAGGCCCCTGGGCTCCAAGGCCAGCCTGCTCCAGCACCTAGCACAGCAGCAACCCAGGCAGAGTGCTTACACTCGGTGTCACAGGTGTCTGACCGGCAGAAGGGGACAGACAGAATCATCTCATAGCTTTACTGTGAAGTGTCAGTGAGCCTAGAGATGTAAACTCCTGGCATCCCCGAAATGTTATATAATGTTTGCTATTAATACATATAATTGTCATAAATAATAGATAATGTAATATAAAAGGTAAGAAGCATTTGGAAGCCTGGAAATAGACATAGTTTCGCTGTTTCAATTTGTTTTCCTAATTGATCAGGGGAGGAAGTAAAGGGGGGGAGGTCCTAGAAGTAGTACTAGTTGAATCACGTAAAACTGCTGATATTTAGACAATTTTATTTTTTTGCCTATGCGATAGCAATTTCATGTGACTTGAATTAATAAAGGAAGGGATAAAATGTTTATTTTTCCTGTCTTTTTAAGTTTCTGGGCCCATCCTGAGCCCAAGGCCAAGAAATGCTTGTGGATTTGTGGACCCAGGACTCATCCGTTAAGTGCTCTTTATCCTCGGGTGCTGCACACACATTCAGTGGCCAACGTGGGCAACTGGCCATGGTCACACTGGGGAACAGCTTTTCTCGCCTGAGCTTTTAGGTGCACAGGGGAGGCACAGAGTGCCTCAAGTCATCCGTGGTTTCACCCAAACTATCTAATGCGGCTCTTCAAGCTGGTGCAGTCTTTAAACCAAAAGTAATGTGAGATGACCTCCTTCTACTCAATATCCCAGCCCACTGCTGAGAATGCTATCCCCGCCTTCCTTTGGGTATGTTTCCAGCCTGGCTCAATGCCCACAGTTACTCTTTCATTTCTGGCTCATAAAGGCATAAAATAAATATGAAGTCTTGCTCATTTACCCTCAATAACTGGTCCCCTTCCCTAAAATAAACAGTCTTAAGAGTTTCCTAGGTATCTAGGGGCGCCTGGGTGGCCTCAGTTGGTTAAGTGTCTGACTCTTGATTTCAGCTCAGGTCATGGTCTCAGGGTCGTGGGATCAAGCCTCGCCTTGGGCTCCAAAATCAGCCGGCATCTGCATGAGATTCTTTCTCCCTCTCCCTCTGCCCCTCTCGTTTATGCTCTCTCTCTCTCAAATAAATACGTAAAATCTTTAAAAAAAAAATAAAGAGTTTCTTAGATATTTAACCAGAAAAAGTTACGTTTTAACCTGTATTTTATGATTCTGCTTTTTAAAATTTACCCAAATGGGTCTCACCTGCATGCTGCTGTTTTGCTCCTTATTTATTTATTTTTAGAATTTAATCTACTTAGCAATCTTCCCACTATGTACACACAGGAAACCATCCTGGAGCTCACGAGAAGTGACCTGGAGGAGTCCTGAAGGTCACTTGCCTGTTGGGGCAACGGTTGGTCAGGTTATGAGAATAGTAACAGTATTGTCATTCAAGCAGCTAGAAGGCGCTGAGGCTAGAGAGGGCAATTCTACTTGTGGAAAATTCCACTGCATAGATGTGCCCCTAACATTTTTAAACAGTCCTTTATTCATGACCTTCCATGTTCCTCCCAGTTTTTTGCTATTAAAAATGTGGATACGCTACTATCTTTGGCTCAGAGATGCACTATTTTTAAGGCAATCTGTTCCACTGTAGGACACCCCAGTTATTAGCAACTGTGTCCTTAAATTGATGTAATGGCTAACACTGTTTGAGTTCCAAGTATTGGTCATAATTTAGAACTTCAGAGTCAGGGAGACAAAGAAGCATGCGGAATAACCCACTCTCGATACCTGGCTTGTGAGACACTGCCAGTTAAGTACAGCAGCATGTACCCTGCATAGCCTCGACACATTCAACTAATAAAAATACTGGAGACCCAACCGAATTTAAATTTCGGGTTAAGTGACAAATAATGTTTTTGGTGTACGTTTGTCCCATGCAATATCTGGGGCACAATTATCCTTAAAAAGTATTAAGTGCTTATCTTTTTTTTTAAAGATTTATGTATTTACTTGAGAGAAAGAGAACATGTGCAAGCATGAGCAGGGGGAGGGGCAGAGGGAGACAGAGAGAGAATTTTCAAGGAGACTCCCTGCTGAGCACGGAGCCCGATGTGGGGCTCGATCCCACAACCTTGAGATCATGACCTGAGCCAAAACCAAGAGTTGGACGCTTAACCCACTGCACCACCCTGGCATCCCTGTTTATCCTAAATTCAAATGTAACTGATGCCCTATATATACCTGGTAATATACCTACTGCTGGATTTCTTCTCCTAGTTAAAACTGTCCAGTTCTGGGGTGCCTGGGTGACTCAGTCGGTTAAATGTGTCCCTTCGGTTCAGGTCATGATCCCAGGGTCCTGGGATTAAGCCCCACGTTGGGCTCTCTGCTCAGCAGGGAGCCTGCTTCCCTTCCTCTCTCTCTGCCCGCCTCTCTGCCTACTTGAGATTTCTGTCTGTCAAATAAATAAACAAAATCTTCAAAAAAACCCCAACTGTCCAGTTCCTATAACCATTTCCCATATAATTTTATTCCCAGACCCTCTTGCATTGACGTGTCCTTAAATCAGAGCTCCCGAGTGACTGAGACCTCGTCCTTCCTGCTGTTACCCCATTCAGCACTGTGTCCACCATTTTGGTCCATCCCATAAAGACTTTGCCCCTAACACAGACCTATGAGTGAACATAGGCTTGCATCCTACCATACCAGAACGAGACCATTTCCAAAGTAACGGAGAACAAACACATCTAATGTCTATAAAATATGTCCTCAGAAAACAGCCATATTGGGGGTCCCCCTCTGCAACCTCACTTCCTTGGGCCACTCTTCACTCTAATACAAAAAGCGGCCAGTGGACTGGAATTCTTCGATTCAAATAATCTACATGTTCTAGTAGCACAGAATACACCCTGCACTTCCTTTAATGCAAACACTAGACTTTCGTAAGGGCGCCCATACTCAAAGTTTCTTTTTTATGTATTTTTTTTGGAACTCCATCAAATTGTTGGTTTATCTTTGAAGCATTTCCAGTAGCCAAGGCAAGCAGGTTTCCCTCCAACAGGTCATATTGCTGCTGCTCAATTAATTATTCACCAGCCTGATCATGGGAGCTGGGGTTCAGGCGATGGAGCCATTTATTTTGACATTTTAAGTACCAGCTTGGATTGGCCACACTGCTCATCAACCGAGTTCAACTGGCTGTCAATGAGAGTAAACAGAAACAGTGCACCGTCTGTAGATTTGGCTCCCAGTTTTGAACCATGAGGGGAAAGGATTAAGAGAGGGAAGAATGGGGAGCTAAGGGGGAGGGAGACATGATAAAGGAAAATGAGGAAGAAATGGTTCTCCCTTACCCCATGCTCCTCGGTCCCTAACCCAGGTCATTTGTATTAGGTGATCATTTTTCTAAACAGCCCTGATAAAAACATTTATCATTCTGCAGCTTCCTTTTTCACTCAACGCCACCTCCTGAAGACATTTCCACATTGGGACTCTGACCCACCTCAAGGCTTTTACCACTGCATACAGTGTCCTCTTAAAAATAGACACCCATTTATTTAGACCGTCATTAAGTTGTTTACCTTTGTTGCTATTATAAACAATGCCGGGAGACATATCCTTGCTCATTCTTTCTCATGCACATTCAATAGGTTTCCTTAAGTATAACTTCTGAAAAGTGGAATTTCCAGGTCAAGGAAAATGAACTTTAATTTCAATAGATACTGCCAATTTGGAAAAGGTCTGGAGGGTAATAGTCTGTCTTCTGGGGAGGGGACTGGTGTGACAGCTGAAAGGGATTTGAGCCTTATCTGGAATGTTTTAATTATTTTTTAAACAAAGAGAATGAATTCACTTATTAATTATGCAATAAAAAATAATTCTTGGAAAAGAGCTTTTAGACACAGAATATATCAGTGGCTTAAATCCCCTTGAGAACCAAAGAGATCCAGTCTACCTGCCTGTCCTCTGAGGGCCCGTCTGGAGGTGACAGTAGATGTCCTATTGAAAGGAGGCCGAGCTTCCTAGATGCTTACCCGCCCCTCCCCCCACAGCACATCACATCACACACTGTACACATACCACACCGACAACACACACCATACACACTCCACACATAACATGATACACACCACACACACCACACATACACACACCACACACACACACCACCCACCTCACACACACCACACTCCCACCACACACACCACACCCCCGCCACACACACCACACCCCCGCCACACACACACAACCAAAGACACACCACACATACACGAACATACACACAGCACACACACAAACACCACACACACTACATACTACAGACAAACACACATTTCACACCATATATACACTCCCCACACTCCACACAAACACAGTGTCTAAAAGGCGCCCCTGTACGGGCCAAACACTTTCACCCAAATCTGGCACAGACTGCATTTAATGGGGTTAGGGTTTCTGAAAAAGCCACCACCGTGTAGCTTCCCCATTCCTGTTTTAAATAATTTAAACAAAGAATGAATGTAGAGACCAAAATACCTTTATCAAGCTGATATTAGTAGGTTTAAGGCTATGGATTCTACCTGTGAGCGCGTGGTCTTAGAATCAGGCAGCCAGTCCCAGAGGGGTCAGAGGCCCGGAGCAGGCCTACCCCGTGACCCTCCCCCAATCAGCGAGGGTTCCAGCAGGGTTCAGAGGGTGCTCTCTGACTAGTATGGCCAGAGCAAGTACTACTCTGAGGTGAAGAACAGCACCGTCTTAAGTTGGTGCCATCGGCAAAAAGCTCAGGGTCAGAGAGTAGCATGCTGGACGTCCTCTGGGGAGCGCGCTCCGGACCCAGAATGTGGGGGGAGGACTGGCAGAGGGAGGGGCTGAGCTGCAAAGAAGTCGCAGTGAAGGCCTCAACTGATCCAAGGACTGGGATGAACCTTCCCAGACGTCCTGCGCCATTATGCCGACCATGCACCGGATGGGGGCTGCCTCTGGGGAGTAGACTCTGAGCTGGGGAGAGAGTGACCTCGGCTCTCTTTGGCGCAAGGCAGGTCCTGGAGACGGCCTTGGCTGAGAGGCCCAGCTCACCAAGTCATGAACATTCTCAGTAGCTTGGTGGGGAGATGATGTCCTCTGTCCAAATGGGGGATCCAGCCCTGCCCCACAGGGCTCACTAGGGCTCAGAGCTGGGTCAGTTGGATCCACTTTCTTCAAAGGTAAAATCTGGGAACAGCTCCTTGAGGGACTCAGGCCGGCCTATTTTTCTGGATAAACTTACAAGAGGATGGTGAGTGACATGAATTACAGTTCCCGTTGCTGCAGGTGGCTTCGAGGTGACTGATACATCACTGTCCACTCCCCCGGTTGCTTCAGATTCCTCGGGCTCCTGGCTAGCTAGCTCCTCTGTCGGTCCAAGTGGCTCACCTGGTGGGGTCACCCTGACCTTCACCAGTAAGATGATCTGAGCTCACGGTCACCATGCCTTTCTTAGGCACGACTAGTGCCTTAGACCACGGACAGTGAAACATGGGTAAGCGCGTTCCAAGAGACACCCCAGGATGTGAGAGCAGACTTCTCCCCTCCCAATCACCTGAGTCCATTACTCCTGCTTGGATGGAGATGATCTCTCTTGTGTGGCAGATGCTGGCAGAAAGGTCAGTCAGCAGGTAGAGCTGAAGGTTTAACGTGACCCCTGCTGAGTTTCCTGATAGCAATGTCCTCCCTCTGGAAACTGAGAAGTCTAAACCCAGAAAAGCCTAGAAATGCAGTTAACAGGAAGCAAAAATGCCCTAGGTGGGTCCCCTGGGAATGACAGCAGCAGAGCCACAGCTTGGTTTCCAGACTCACGCTTGCTACCCACGGTTGACACAGCCCCCCAGAATGGGGGTTGACGTCAGGTGTGTACGGTGTCCTGAGGATGGTGTCCATTCTCACAGCTTATTATTTCCAAGCTGAATCTTCAGCGGCTGTTTAGAAGCTGTTTCATTGCTGTTGGCAAATCTTCTTTTCTTTTTTTTTAAGATTTTATTTATTTGACAGAGACAGAGATCAGGGGAGCCTGATGTGGGACTCAATCCCAGGACCCCAGGATCACGACCTGAGCAGAAAGTAGATGCTTAACAGACTGAACCACCCAGGCGCCCCAACAGTTGGCAACTTCTGAGTGACAAAGCACTTTGTCATGCGCCTACTGTCACATCTCCTCGTCTGTCACTGGGTCTCTCAGTCCAATGACCTGGGAACCTACGTCAGTGAATCAAGCACTCAGGATGCCCTGTGACAGTCACACTAGCAGATGCCTCCGGGCAGAAAAAGCAATCTTCTATCTGGTGTATGGGTTAAATTCAGTCAAAACGAACTGCTGCTCCTTCAAGATGGGGGGTGGAATGTAGTCACTTGCCGCCAAGTCTCCTCCATAAGGGATGATGTTACTGGTCTCTGTTCCTAGAGAGGCAGACATTCAGCAGGGGCAGATCACCCTCAGTGAGAAGAAACCCAGGCTGTTGGGTCCAAGCATCACTTCCGTCTCCATCACCGTGGCATGAAGCCCATCTTGCCAGTACTGGAGTGTCTAAGGATTGACAACAACTGGCTGAGTCATTCTGTCAATCTGGTGGATTGGTGCTGCCTCCATGGTCAATGGATGCTTTCTGTTGGGTGTTACTGTTAAATATGGAGTCAGTCACCCCTCACATCCACCCTCCCCACCCCACCCCCCCGCATAGATGCTTCCATATCCCTCTTCCCCAGACTTCCTTGTCCCTTCTCTTTCTCCTTTGGGACCAACCTCATCAACTAGACAGACAAGCCCTTGATTCCTGACCATGAGCCCACATTGATTGTTACTTCAGCTACTTGTGTCTCCACATAGAGTGGGCAACCAGATACATCTCCCAAGTCCCCATTAGAAGGATTTCTCTTCACTCTTTCCTTCAGGGCTGCCCCAGAACGGAGCTACAGGACAGCAGCCCACTGTCAGCTTACACCAACATTAAGAACCAACTCATCTGAGAACTCTGGCCCTCTACCTCCTTCCTCAGCTGGTCACAGGGACCTTAATGGGGGAGAGGTCACTGAGAGGACATGACTGCTGGTTAAGTTGTGAGGTGGATTCACACAACTAGGGGCTCCTGACCCCCACTCCGCCCTTGGAATGTATGATCTGCCCACTATTCCCACAGTGGGAGCCACGCCCAAGGGCACAGCCTTGAGAGAGCAATGCGTTGTTGAGTTCATGTGGACCGTACATCTGCGTGAACCCACTTAAGGTCTCTACATAAACAGTGAAGACTCAGGCAGGCAGGTGCAGAGATCTGTTTGTCCTGTGGCCACCCAAAACATGCCTCATGCCTAAGTTCCTTGCTTACTAAACCCAGGCCTACGCATCTGGAATGGTCTGCCTCTTGATTTGATCTCTCCTTGCCCTCTACGTATGAAGGCCAGTTTGCAAACTAACACACCCTCCCACAGCCCTGCAGCCTTAGGTGGGAGCTGAATGAGAAGCACCGGTAGAAGCCTGGTAGGTGAGATGCGTCTGTGTTACCTGCTAAGATGATTTCCTTGGGTGCCTGACCCTCCTCGTGTCCAGGGCCAGACGGAGCTCTTCTATCCCACCATCAACTGCTGCTGAGAGTGCATGAGCTCCTGATATGGTGGGGCTGATAGAGGTCAAAGGAGGCGAGTCAGACAGGGAGCTTCCCGGAGCTTAGCGCAGGGTGAAGAGCACAGAATGTGTTGAAAGGCACACAGACGATATTGAGGACACCCCACAGCCTGCCCAGCACAGTGGCAGAGCCTTGGAGGAAGAGCAGAACTTGTATTCCTACAGGTAGCTCATTCCCAAATTAACCGAGCAGTGAAGCACCTCCAACCTCCCGTGAGCAGGAGTCATGAGGCAGGGAGAGGTCAGAAATGGGCTTAGGGAAAATTCCTCCCAAGAAGCCCCGGAGGGGGACTGAGCATTTCTGCTCTGATATAAGCAGGAGGAACGGATTTTCCAGGCCCAGAAGGACTAGGTCCAGCCTGAAAGGGGAGGCCCCACTAACAACTAGAATGTTCCGGACAGTCATTGCTGTCCACTAGGACTTTCTGTGAAGATGAAAAAGTTCTAGAAGTTTGTGCTGTCCAGAAAGATAGCCGCTGGCCGCCTATGATTACTCAGCACTGAAGCATTGCTGGCAGGGCCCCTGGGTGGCTCAGTCAGTTAAGTGTCTGCCTTTTGCTCGGGTCATGGGATCGAGCCTCACACTGGGCTCTCTGCTCAGTGGGGAGTCTGCGTCTTCCTCTGCCCCTCTCCCCTGCTCATGTGCACATGCTCTCTTTCTCAAATAAATTTTAAAAATTAAAAAAAAAATTTTTAAAAAATTTTTTAAAAAAATCTAATGTGCTGCTAGAAAGCTGTCATTCTAGAACTGAGTTGTTTAATTCAAATTTTCAATAGTCACAAATGGCTAGTGGCTACTGTAGTGGGCAGCCCAGACACTACAGAATACAGAGGCCTTCATCCTGGAGAGAAAGACGTTCAGAGGCTCAATCACACAAGGTCCCACAGAGCAAATGAAGGCACTGGATGCTTCCACGTAAACCCCTTGAACTTGATGGAGTAATGCTCTCAGCCTGGGGTACAGCACAGGCTTTGGAGTCACGCAGGCCAGGTCTCCGCTGACCAGCCACGTGATTGCAAGCAAGCTGTCCGACTTCTCGGAGACCCAATTTCCTCCCCTGTGACAAGAGAGTAACATTGGCTTTATAGGGCAGACACAGATATGAATTGAGAATCCTGGTGCCCCGTGATCCTTTCATGAACACAGCTTCTGAGCCCAGCCCCCAGCCTCAACTCCCTCCCACTTCTTCTTTCTTCAGTGAACCCCCCAACAATTTGAGGCCAGTTCTGTGGGCTGAGCTCGCGATCCTACGGTAAGAACCAAGTAATGAGGGCCTCCTGCTCTGGATATTCCTGTTTTGGAGCTCAGCGAGCTGAGGCGTGGATGCTTTAGGAGTATCACACGGAGGACATAATTCAGTCACTCTTTCGGAAGAACAGCGTGGAACCCATCCTATAATGTCACAAACATGGCGTTTGCTTCCACACCATCCCACCGGCACTGACAACATAATCAGCTCATAAAAAACCAGCCGCCTCACGGCAGAGGAAGTGAGATTCTCACCTATTCTGGCTGCCAGTCCTTAGGAGGAAAAGCCTCCCAGGAGAGGCTGAGATTCGAAGGCAGGGGAGGGCTCTCCTCTGGGAATTACGTAATTCCCTGCAGGGCAAACAGCCAGAAGCCAAATTTGGCAACTCACCAGGGCTCGCTGATTTCTTCGCCTCTTTGTTTGGCCCCTTGGCACACTGCTTTTGTTTTGGTCTGGGATGTTGTGAGTGATGTTTTGAGAGGTGTGACTACTCTCAGGTCCGCCTTTGTCCGGGAGCAGAGAGACCTTCCTTTGTTTGTGCGGATCAGTAAGGATCTTGTTATTTCTGTGGCAGAAAGAGTCAGAAAGTTGGTGGGTTCAAATTTTCATCCCGCTCCACTCCGGGTCCCTCTGATGAACCGATGTTTTCATTTTTTTTATCCAGGTCTCGGCCCCAGACGTCACAGAAATAAATGAATGCATAAATAAAATCCACGAAGCTGGTCCCGGGATTTGAAGCTAAGAAGGCTTGCTGCGTGTCAGGGACGAGTTTTAACCTCAGAGCCTCCTCATCTTGCTATTGTTCCCTGTGCAAAACTCAGGAATGGAGGGACAAAGTAGGTCAGTCCCCACTGTACTGAAGGAGAACACAGAGGACGGGTTATCACAGAAATTTAAAAGCCTGTCCTAGCCATTCAAAACGCACACTTTTGTAGGTTTTCTTTCAGTGGGAATCTGGCCCATCAGAATCATGCCTGCCCATGGACTTTTCCAGGCTGTCAAAGCAGAAGTAATGTCAGTATTCCTAACAAGGTTTGTGCGGGGAAAAGGGCAGCGAGTATTCATGATAATTAAAAGGCCTGAGAACCAGTCTGATGTTATTCTCAGATCTCGGGGTTTTGCTTTCCTGTGTAAAATAACTTCAGGCTCCTGTGAACTCCTAAAAGTCACTTTTGTACTCTTCTGAAAGTAAAATCCACGTCTGAACGGATGACACGAACTTTCCGGGGATGATGCACATTTCGACAGCTCCACCAGTTTGCAGGCCTCTTTGGGAGAAATGGGGTGGGGGAGAAAAGGTTTTGGCAATTTGCCATCCTAAAAGGAGCTCTAGTCGAATCCCTGGAGAGAAAGAGAAGGTGGGATGAATTCCAGTCCCCAAAGGTAAGAAGGCAGGGGTCATGAATGATGGCAGAAAGCAAGGAACACGAAGAGCTGGAGTCCTTTCCACGTGAGGGGTGTTCCTTTGCAGAGGTGTGCCTCCAAGAGAAGCGCCTGTTGGCAAACACTGACCTCACAGAGAGAGTCTCAGCAGACGGGCACAGAGGGTCCCAATCAGCATCTCCCCGGGCCAGAAAGCGCTGGATTCCCTGGTTCTGAAGAAGGGCAGGGAAAGCCAAGAGGACAGACTGTACCTGGTCAACGCACGTCAATGTTCTTCTCGATCGTCTCCTTCCCCCCTCTCAGAGGGCCAACCAGAGGTGGGGGTAGAATCCTGCCTCACTGCCTCAAAGGAGGTGCTGCCCCAAGAGCCCCTTCTGCCGACGGCCCAGGAAACGACATCCTCCTGTTCCGTTGGCCACTGGACAGGCTCGGTGACCTCAGAGTCTCGTCCCCCAAAGGGAGGACGCCCGCACCCTTCCTTTGCCTCTACTTCCCCATGCGTACCCAGGTTCCTGGAAGCACCTGTGACACCATACCACAGACTCGGGACCCTGATACTAGTGTCATTATCCTTAACATCTCTGCCAGATCCCTTTTTCCTCCCAATGTCCATTCAGAAGGGGGGAAAAAAGAATAATCCTCAAAGTGGAAAGAAGAGAAGTAGGGCAGGTAGTTTAAGAGCAGCGGAACAGCCTCTTCTGCCTGGGTTGCTGTCCTCAGGCCATGTGCACACACACACAGCACGTCTCCTCAATCACACTCCCGAGGTAAAGACCCCATCCTCTGAAGGCCTACACTGGCTCCCACCAGGCCACCTCTAGCCCCCCATGAGAAGGAGCCTCCTCCCTTGGGACGTCTGGGCTCCATACAGCTCCCCAGCTGCCCAGAGATGTGTAACCTTGAGCAAGTTACTCAACCTCTTTGCGCCTTCATTTTCTCCTACAGTACGTGCGACAATAAGTTCACAGAGCTAATAGGAGGCTCAGAGAGACAACAGGTAAGAAGCTTGCACACAGCAGATCCCAATAACTATCAGTCCTCCTGTCTCTCTCTCTCACACACACTTAAGGCAAGACAAGACACAAGGGGTACAGGAATCAGAAGAGGAACACACAGCTGGATTCGCAAGTTACTCAAGCTTCATGGCCACGGCGTCCTCAGCTGGAAAGTCAAGAGGCTGGGCTGCACGGTTTTGATGATCCCGTGAAGAACCGAAGCGCTCCAGACTGAAGAAGAGAAAAGAAATAAGAGAGCTCAGGAATGGCAGATCTCAAAGCAGGATGGCAGACGGGATCACAGTCTACAGAATTCCACGAAGACTAAAAATGCTGCCCTGGAGCGGACCACAGGGGTTCCCTGTGGGTCCCAGTGAGACACCAATCCCAGAATTCAACCAGCATAAATTCAATTCAACCAACGTAGGCAGGGTACAAGTTCAACAGCACACACCAAAAATGCTGCACTTAGACTGGATATGCTTCTACCTCCTTGGCTCCCGTCACACCTTCTGTTGAGCCAAGAGGACGAGAGGTGGACAGGCGGAGGAGAGGCTCAAGCTGATCCCTGCTGCACAGACACCCTCCTCCAGCCTCGCTCCTCAGCTGGCATTACTGGGATTTTGAAGACGCGTCAAAGCGTAGACTGCGAATATCCCAGACAGCTTTGATTTCAACATGCAGATTCCCGAGGTACCGAGCACGTGTCACATGACAGGCACACTCTAGCCTCCCCTTCCGTCTCGGAAATGGGTCATCTTATTCCCTTTTTACCTTGGGAATTTACCCTTTCCTTCATATCAGATACAGGTGAAGCAAGACAGCTGCCGAGTGAGAGTTTCATTACGACGCAGCTCGGGGGTGAAAAACACACCAGGCGTTGTTCAGAAGGGGCACCTGCCCCCCTCTCCTCGGGTCTCGAAGGGCCCAGCTTAGGAGGGTGAAGACACATCTCCCTCCCTCCACTCCCGAAATGTTTAGGAGCATGTGTTCCAGGGTTTCTGTCTCTTTCTTCCTCAGTGTACAGCTGAGGACAGGAAGACACAGACTCCGTCTGCAGCCACCCTTAAGACGGCCTTAAGACAGTTAACTCATCTGTTCTTTTTTTTTTTTTTTAATAAGATACAGTCTTGGTCCCTTGTGGTGACACCAAACAGTCTGGCTTAGATTGAATTATTAATATTGATTGACTGAGTTGAGAGAGAGAGAGAGAGAGAGCATGAGCAGGGGAGATGGGGGAGGGAGAGGGAGAAGCTGACTCTCCACTGAGCGGGGATCCCAAGGTGGGACTCAATCCCAGGACCCCAAGATCATGACCCGAGCTGAAGGCAGACGCTTAACCGACTGAGCCCCCTATCTCCTGTTCTAAGCGATGAATGATCAGAGAAAATGAAATAAGAAAACAAAGGAGATGTCTTTTAGGTGTCTCTCCTTTAACTTGAGCTGGAGTTTGGAAGATACCTGGGTGGCAGGCCAAGAACTGGGTGGTCCTGGAGAACCGCCAGCATCGGGGGACCCATCAGGGCCTAGCAGATATTCTACACACGCCAAATGTTTTACATTTTTGAAAAGGGTATTGGCTTTGGAGTCAAAATCAGTGCAGTTCAACAACATTCTTTCCCTGCCCCGTGTTGCCTGTGGGAGAGCCAAAGGTTGCCTGTCCTTGAGCGAGCTGAGGGGGGCCTTTGGTGCCTGAGGCTGGAGAGCCACAAAAGTGGGGGGATTTTGTTTCCCTAACTCCAGGCATCACAGGTGTTTGTACTTGGGCATGAAAGAGCTGAGGTGGCCATGCTGGACCCATTTAACCTTAAGACAGACAGCTCTGTGAGTGCTTGCCTCCCTGATGAACGCCTGCCTCCGCCCAGCCAGCATCACATAAAATGAAGCCAAACGCTTCTTACTGGCAGCTTATAAAAAGAAAGAGGGAGAGAGAGAAGCAGGATTAGTCCTATAATGTGTTTTCTTCACTATTAAGAGTTCTTTGCTCTGCTTTCTCTCATTATAAAACTGTAGCAAAGTGGCAAACACAAAGAAAAGAAAGATTGCCCATCAAATATTATGGAAGCTTCTCCCTCCTATACCCGTAAGAATACAAGGCTTTTTGCAATTTCCTCAGATTCAGACTCTGAGGAGGTTCACCCATTCAAAACCGGGCCCCACCCTGTGCACCCCACATTCCAACCTGTACCCCACCATCTCAGCAGACACTGTTCCAGGCGTCACACTGCAACAGTGTGACTCTGCGGCAAGCCCACTGGAAGGATTTTGCTCTGCACTGCCTATGTGTGTGTGTGTGTGTGAAGATTTTATTTATCTGAGAGAGAAAGAGAGCTCAAGCGCTGGGAGAGGCAGAGGGAGAAGCAGAACCTCCCCCCAAGCACCCCCAAGCAGGGAATCTGACACAGGACTCCATACCCCCCACCATGGTCTCATGACCTGAGCCAAAGGCAAACACTTAACGACTGAGCCCCCCAGGTGCCCACCTCTTCAGTGTGTACTGAATAAGAAAAAAAATCATTGACAGAGTTGTTCCCCTCCTTTGCATCCACCCAGGAAGCCCTCTTGACCTAAGAGTGAGGTCTGCAGAAACTCCACATCTCTCGACAGCAGAAACCAGGTCAGGTGCCCCAGAAGTCACTGGCACTTTGCCCACATGG
Organism: Lutra lutra; assembly: GCF_902655055.1. Classification (NCBI taxonomy): domain Eukaryota; kingdom Metazoa; phylum Chordata; class Mammalia; order Carnivora; family Mustelidae; genus Lutra; species Lutra lutra. Next base: position 146,845,384 of record NC_062282.1, read on the forward strand.
ACATGTACGAGGACCCGGTGTCTCTACCAGTCTGTGTTTTTGCCAGTGAGGTGTCTGCACCCAGCCCAAGAAGATGGGGCCACTGTCGGAGTGAACACGGATCAGAAACACCAAAGCCCAGAGCTCAGCTTTTTGCTAAAAGGGAAGCCAACGTGCAGGCCTTGCAGGCTTGGGAGACCCAAGTCTCAGGAGCCAGATGAGCTTGCTTGATTTAATGGAGCACCAATCTGATCCTTTAAATTGTCTCCTAGCAGATTGGAACCAGCTCTTTTGAAAGTCGGTCTGACTGTAATTTGCTACTAATTGTAGTGTAAAATGAGCTACTCTGGGTCCAGCTGATAGCAAAGAATAAATTCAAGAGCTGCTCTCAGGATGTCCTTGGACTGAGGTGAGCTTTAATATTCTCCCTCCCCCGGCTTCTGGAAATCAGATCATTTCCATGCCTATTGTACATATCACACTGCCCATCAAATTAAGGTAAGCTCCAAATGATGAGACAGATAAGAATTGTTTGGACAGTGTTTAAATTTCATCAGAGAACAGAGTCTTAGTAACTAACCGTGCACCGTGCATCTGTTACAAATATCTTTTGCTGGCTGCCCATCTTTTTTTTTTTTTTTTTTTTTTTTAACTGCCCCTTTGGACCACTTACTCCTTGGGGCTCTATTCGCCAAGTGCAGTCCATGGGACATGCTGGGTCCTTGCAAAAACGCAGATCCCTAGGTCCTGATCCAGTTCTACTGAATGAGAACTCAGGTGTGGGGAAGGGGACAGGTCTCAGAAATCAGTCCTTACAGTAAGACCCAAAGGGATGCTGATCCACACCCAAGTTTGAGCACCACTGCCTTACAGAGAGAGGAGGCTCGCTCATCAATGGGAAATTTTGCTGACTGTAGTGAAATCAAAAGCAAGAGGAGACTGTGGAGTGGAGGCACCAGGATAGGCTCCTGTATCTCCCTCCAAACTCCACTACTGTCCAAATTATTTCTCGGCCACTCTGGGCGCCAAAGTCCCCCGACCTGACAGGGCTGATCAAGGAGTGGTATGATAATAAACCACAGGTCTGTGTTCTCCATTGCCTGGCCTTGATGTCCTCTCTCAAGTACATGCCACTCCGGCCAGGTTAGTGGCCTCCCTCCTCACATTGCCTGTGCCCAGGTACTCACACCAGGCTCCACGTCTTTGCTCATGCTCTCTCTGCCCCCCACCCGTGCCATATGTGAAGTCTCGTCTCCGCCCCTTGACACATCCCAACTCCACACATCTTTTCTACCTAGGATCTAACTCCGTATGAACCTTTCCCACCACCTCAAAATACCTTCAGCAGTCCAACTCTCTGAAATGTTATTTCCCTTAGAATCAGTCTCAGGTTTGAGTGGGGTTTGGGTTAGCACTGAGTTATCCCGGAACCCCACAGATAAGGCAAGACTCACCTTGCCAGCTAGGCTTGGAAATTCTCTAGGCAAGGATACGATTATATTTTTTGATGTTTCCCTCAAGTTTTTAGCTGAGAGCAACAGAAGTTTACAGTGCAAATCTAATAAATTATTGTTAAATTATCAGCTGGTGGAACACGCACCTGTCCAAGAGCTCTGTGATAATTTCTACCTCCCCTATCACATCTTGGCGCTGAGTCCGTGGCATTACGGAGGACACGCAGAAGTGCCCTAAGAAACATGCATAAAGAGGAGAGCACTCAACTAGTCATTATTTACTAAGCACCAACTGTATGCCAGACACCAGGTTAGGTGCTGAGAATACAGTGGTTAGTCAACATTCTCCTTAGGGCGTTGCTGCCCTCCTGGAGAAGACAGATTATTTGGGTGCTCATAAGGACCAGCATAGGATTATAACATGATACACATTAGCAGAAAATGATTTCAGGGGGCTCCTGGGTGGCTCAGTGGGTTAAAGCCTCTGCCTTCGGCTCAGGTTGTGGTCCCAGGGTCCTGGGATCGAGCCCCACATCAGGCTCTCTGCTCAGCGGGGAGCCTGCTTCCTCCTCTCTCTGTCTCTGCCTGCCTCTCTGCATACTTGTCTGTCAAATAAGTAAATAAAATCTTTGAAAAAAAAAAGATTTCAGTAGACACGGAAACCAAGATAGAGGAGGGCTTTACCTTTGTGTGCATGGGATCAGAAGGAAGGGAACAGTGCTAGAAACAGGACTCTGAGCCTCCAGGTTGAGACTGAACCACTCCCTAGACCCCTCCCTCCCCCCAAATTCAAGCGGCATGACCTGCCCTTCAGAACCCTCCCCCCAAAATTTAAGAGCTGCTTGCGTCCATGTGGCTGAAACACAATTGCCAAGTGATGACTATGTTTTATCTCCAAAATGGCCAAATCCCTGGCAATAAAATGAGTATGATAGGAGAGCTCTGCTGAAGTCACAGTGAAGATTATAAATGATTGCACTGTATGTGAACTCTCAGCAAGGTAAAGCAGTCACGGCCCCCAGGCCTGCAGAGGGAGCCCCACATTTCTTGGCTACCCACCCCCAGGAAAAATGCGAAGGAATGAGGGACAAGGACGCTGTGTGTATGTGTGTGTGTGTGAGAGAGAACACACAATAAATTAAACTCAGTTACACAGTTCAGCTGTTCTCTTGTGACTTTCTGTGGATTGCAACAAAGGGACATTTTAAGGGGCCCCAAAAGAACCTTCTGAGGGAAATCTGGCTGCCTAGCAAATAACAGAGGGTATTGTTTATCCCTGAATAGCTTCGTCAGCAATAGGCAAATTTAATAAGATAGTTACCCTGAAACCTCAGCGTGTAGGAAGAGCGGGAACATATGGAGATAGATACGTGTTTTTATGATGTTTCTTTTCTGTAAGCTTACATAAACTGTGCTCCTTGTCCCTCGCTCCTGAGCGGGTATGGAAAGATAGGGAAGGGTGGGGTGAGGGGAGCTGCCAGAGGCGCTGGCTGGCCACTTAATATAGTCCTGTTGGGTCAGATGGGCTGTGTTGTGCAAACGCACACATTTCTGTCCAACCCTTTAAACAGGAGACTCAAAAAAGCGCTGTCGAAAGACACAGAAGCTTCATACAGATAATGCACCTGACCACACTCAACAAAAAAACAAAACACGTCCAGTGACTAAAACTAGCAACCCCTTTGCATTCAATCTGATCTGCTTCTAACCTCCATTTTTATAATCAGTCAAACCATAAAAGCAAAAGATAGCTGCTTTTAGAAATCTGTGCTGTCCTGGTCCATCTGTAGGTTTTGCTCCTCCAAGAATTCAAATATTACACATTTAGAAGACAATTTAACAAGAAAAAAAGTGTACTTACGTTTTTCCTTTCTAGGTGCCAAGCACCCTTCTGTCTTGAGCTGTATCTGAACTCAGCTACTACTCGCAACAATACGCAAGGAAAGTAGGGGCTTTGCTTCTCCAGCACAGAGAGGTTCAGTAACTTGCCCTAGGTCACAGAGCAGGTAAGCAGTTAAGGGCACGGTTTGAATCCAGGCATGCAGATGCCAGTATCCACCATCTCTCCTCCTCTGCCATGTCCTCTCTCTGAAGCTCTGGAAGAGAGAGATGACTGGTGGTAACTATAATTTTCTTGGAGTAGATTGGAAAAATACAGTGTTTCCTTAGGCTTTCCATAGGCTAATTTTTAAAATTCCTGTTTAGCTAGATGGTTCATGATAAAGTAAATACCAGTTAACTTGCAGCCAACGAAACATCATCAATAAATCGCAGACGGCTGGTTCATACAACCTAAGTCAGAATTTGCAAGGAAAGCAAGCAGGGTGGGCGAAGTGTTTGAGGAAAGTATCTTCGGAGAAAAAAAGCAATAAGTTAAAATTGACTCCCTGAGGTAAAAAAGACTCCACTCTTTGCAATTTGCCCAAGTGCTAGGAGGTGACTTACAATTCCCAGCCTACGCTCAGATCCGAGTTTAAAAGTGCTTCTTTTAGCACCTCTTGCAGGATAAATTATGACTTCAAAGCAGAAATGTCTCCATTCACAAATGGGTCTCTGACAAGAGCTGGAGGGTGCAAAGAAAGTGTAACAAGCAAAGAAATATGGCAACAAGAAAAATGAATTTCTACCCTGGATTCTGCTTCCTCTCCGCTCTTTTGCGCTGTAGGATGGCGGGCCTCATCGCCCGTCTCATCGCACTGGGCACAAGAAAGGGAAGAGGTTCAGCGAAGCTTGGGGCTGGAAGTCTAGACCCCACGTGACCTAGAAATGGCCCACAGAAGCATCCTGTCAAGTCCCTCTGAGACAAGAGATTCCAGGTCCGCTGAGGGCCCTTGTAGACCAGCAGCCACTATTTGCTTCTCTGCATGGGGTTCGGGGCCTGGAGGGGGGTGTTCCTGTGTAGACAGGAACCGGGGCTGACACGACTGAACAGCATATACAGAAGTGGCTTTGGAAACGCCAGAGCTTACAATGTGGGGATGAAGGGAGCCACCATTCCAGAAAGCACGAGAACCTTCCAAGCGCCCAGAGGGTGGAGCCTAGAATGTCCGGTGCTGCTCATCAGGGAGCAGAGCAACCTGGAGCACCCGAGAAAGCGACGTGCGCATGTGCAGGGGGGGCCCCACGTGACCGCAGCCGTGGAGATGCCGTGAGGGCACCCCCCGCAGCCGGGTGGTGAGAGAACCTGGAACCGAAGTCCCCGTGGCGGGATGAAGCGATGCCATTACTGCACAGGTCCAGCTGGGAAGCAGTCCTTAGCAGAGAGCTCAGAACCTCCAGCCAGCGGGCAGGGGAATTACTGGAAGGAGCCTTGCTCTTCTCAGGGCTTGGCCTTTGCCTCAGTTTCCAGCCTGATACTGCAGTCCTTTCCCAGGGTTAGAGCACAGCTGGGACTCGGGCCCTTTGACTGAGGCTCTGAGGTCCTATCGGGGTCGTGCCATCCTTCTCCTTCACCCTTCCTGAAGCATGAACACCTTCTACCTCAGCCCACAAAAAAGGCAATTTGGTGAAACAGCTCTGTTTCATGGCTAAGACGTTCAGAGAGAATCTATGAGTGTTCCCAGAAACTATGCCTCATCTGTTGGTGCCACTTAATAAAAATCTTAACTAACTTAAGGGGCCTCTGGGTGGCTCTGTTGGTTAAGCACGGGGCTCTTGATTTGGGCTCAGGTCTTGATCTCAGGGTGTGAGATCGAGTCCCCTGCTGGGTCCCGCCCTCACAGGGAGTCTGCTGGAGATTCTCCCGCCCCTCCCCCTCCGCTCCTCCACACACTCGCCTGTTCTCTCTCTCACTTTAAAAAACAAAACAACAACAACGAAAAACTTTAAAAAATCTCAACTCACTCCAGGTTAGGGTTTGTGCCAAACACTTTAATCTCCCCAACCTAACCCGATGGGCTTTTTTCGTCCCCACTTTGCAGATGAGAAAACAGGACACAAAGAGGTCATGATCTTCCCAGATCAAATCTGCAGCCTGTCCTTAAGTGGTACATTACATTTCTTCCAAGACCGGTCGGACACATCCCCTCACTTTTTGGTGCTTCCTCCCCATGTCTCTCTAGCTGAGGTGCCGGTTTCCAGGAGGGTGTCACGGGGTGAAAACAGAATCCCATTCTGTCCGATACAGTCATGGGAAATACATTTCCCAATACAGATGGGAAAACAGGTTCCACGCCTGAGTTAGCACTACAAGGTAAATGTATGATGGGAAGACCCTCTTATGAAAGAGTTACAAAAAGCAGTTATTTACCGTTACCTAAGACTTCCCTCCCTACCTCCTATCTCCCTCTACTTTCTAGTAAAATAAGGAACAAGACAAAGTCAGCACTCCAATTCTTCCTGTTGCTCGATTCAGCCAGGAAAACATGAAAAACAGACCCAGCTCCCAGAGGAAAAGAATACGGAGAAGAGGTGGAAAGAGTTAGCTGGGTGGGAGCCCTGTGGGACGCGGTGGGTGGAAATTGGATGCCTCAAGAAAAATTAGAAATGAAAACAAAAGTGAGTTCTTTTATTGCTGCTAACATATACCATATTAAGATACAGATGGAGGAAAACGTGGGGAAAAAATAAGGAAATAAAAGAAAGAGGGAAGTTTTGGCAACTGTGTCTCTGATCTCCGGTGGAATGGTATTCCAACTAGCAGTGGGAGCTGAGCGTCGGGTCTTGGCTGTGCTGCTAACCAGCTGTGGGACAATGGCCAAGACACTGCCTGCTTCCGGCCCCTCCGTTTGAGGTTTTGGTCCCGGCACCATCGAAACACATTCAACCAATTTATCAATCCACCGGTGCTTGCTTGGCATAAATTGTTCCGACCTTTTTATGCCCATAACATTCAGAGAAGCACACGGGAGGGAAGAACACTGCGACAGTAAGTCACCTGCTTTCTTGTAGGAAGGTTGTTTCATTTCAATGTCCCTAGGAAATCACTGAAAAGTCATCTTTACATATTCACACACACACAAATGCTTTCCCTGTGATTTAAAGAAAGATTTGTCCTGACATTTGAGAAAAAAATAGGAGGTGGATAGACTGTGAAATTAACACTGCCAGGTTTCAGGTCTGCCATCCTGAACCTTTGCTGGGGTATAGACAGAGCTGACTAAGCAGGTGGGCTTATAGAAAATATCACACATTTCTCTTCCAGGAAGAGCTCACACCATTTCCGGTAGATATGACAATGAATCGGGGACTGAACCTTTTATCTCTTACTAGAAATTAGCAAATGTTGTAGGCATAACCACCACATCTGAGTATCTGCTTTCAGAATCCTGTTGGCCCTCTAGCAACGCGGGCTTGACCTGCATGGGCCTGCTTACACGTGGATTTTCTTCAGTGAGCACAGGAGAGTAGAGAAAACGCATTTGTGCTTCCTTAAGACTTCCTGAAATAACATTTTCTTGTCTGTCACTTGCTCTGTTGTAAGGATGCAGTGCATCATACATGTAACATACAAAGGCTACTTACGGGATCGGTAGGGCTTCCGGTCAACAATGGGCTACTAGTGGTTCGGTCTTTGGACGAGTCAGGAGTTACACATGGATTTCCGACTGCGCGGGGAGGGTTTGGGGTGGGGGCCTGTGTCTCTAACCCCACTGTTGTTCAAGAGTCAAGAGCAGATGTTTTCAGACACTCTTTCTTAGCGAAGAGAACTATCACCCACGTTTTCAAATGTGAAATGCACACGGTATAAGAGTGACAAGCATAACTGACGTCTTCTATCAAAACTAGTCCTCCTGTAGTTACCGGGAACTCTGAAAATCCTCTGAACTCCCTGTGATTAGTCTCTGACGGAAGCAGAAAACTCGCAAATGGGAGATAACGTCTGAAGGGAAGATGTGGAGAATGTGGAGAATGGGTCTATGCTTTCCACCCTCACGTCTGAGATGTGAAGTGGAGAAACACAAGGAGTCCCTTCCAACCCCCGGGAGGCCGATGATGTGCCCTTTATTTAATGCACTCAGCTACTTAATTAGCATGCCAATTTAAAGCTTTGAAAAACTGTGTGCAAAGTCAGCAGGGGGTCCAAGTCCTGATGTTATTTTTCCCACAGCTGAATAAATGATTTCCACCTCCACCACCGCACTCATATGCCTGTCCTCATTAGTATGTATGAAATGAGTGGAATAACCATAGGGAGATTTACACCGTGCCACAGCCAACTTAATTAAGAAGAAAGGGAGCCGATTTCTGGAGGAAGAAGTACATGTTCACAGGTTCTGACATACCTCTGTTTAATTAATAATATAAATCCGTCAGAAGGAAACTTTAAAAGCGCCCTCCTTGTTTTCTCTACCCATTTAACGATTAACTAAACTTTTTAGGCCCTTACCGATGTGAAGGAGCCGTGATCTTTGGGTAAGCATCTCTAATTTAATTATAACCTTCATGTCCCTACCCACACCAATCCACTCCATGAGTACTCAGGGTACTTGGGACGCAGGTCACAAAGGTGAACCAGGAAGAACCCAATTTTCAAGGAACTTTCAGTTAAGCAGGGCAGATGAAGATATACATAAATGTGATACAGGGAGGGATTTTTCTGAAGGGGGATGTATGTAAAAATCGCTAAAAGAGCCTCAGGTGATGGTGGTGGGTGAGAAGGGTACAGAAGGAAGACTGAGAAGGGTTTCACATAGAGCTGGTATCTGCAGGAAGATTTAAAGGACTAGTGCCAGGACGACAGGATGAAGTCCTTTAACGTCACACCCGCTGGTATACACCTTGCACCTAACACGTGGGAGGTGCCTAACAGAATTTCCTCAATGAGTTAACTAAGTCAGCCAGGGAGGACATGACAGCATTTCAGGCGGGGGTTGGGAACAAGAATCAATGGTCTTGGTTCTGAGAACCAAGCTTTTTACAACGGAGGAGGTAGTCTGAGCGAGGAAGCGATGAGAGGGGGAACTGGAAAGGGATTCTAGAAATCCCAGTTTATGAAACTAGGTAAAATAAATGGTTGTCTTCCAAGAATATCTACTCCACTAAAACTCAAAAGCATACGAGAGCACATGGCAAACCTCACACATAAATTAAGCATAACATGAGCGTTGCCTTCGTACCACACTGTATTGCCTCTTGCCTTGTCCACGTGGCGAAAAGAAACTAAAGCCAGGTGTCTCAACAATAAAAACCTATTTGTTTCAGTCTGGAATAATGAAAAAGTTCTGGAGATGGATACCGGAGCCGGGTGCATAAAGTAACAGTGTGAATCAACTTAATGTCCCTTAAAATGATTGGGGGCGCCTGGGTGGCTCAGTGGGTTAAGCCTCTGCCTTCAGCTCAGGTCATGGTCTCAGGGTCCTGGGATCGAGCCCCGCATCGGACTCTTGGCTCAGCAGGGAGCCTGCTTCCCTTCCTCTCTCTCTGCCTGCCTCTCTGCCTACTTGTGACCTCTCTCTGTCAAATAAATAAACAACATTTTTTAAAAAATGATTAAACTGGTAAACTTCGTGCGACGTCTACTACACCACATTGGGAAAGTATTCTTTGAATGCCTACCATACACAAGACATACAGGCTGTTACTTTATAGAATTTTGGTACTGATTGGTATCAAGCTCACTGGGTTTTCATTATTTTTTGTTGGGACACAAGTCATATACACGCAAGTCTCAGTACACTGTAATATGCGTACATACCAGCACTCCACATCAAGTCCCCATGACAAGAGGTCAACAATTCCCGGCACTGCTCCCGAGTTCCCCCTGCACCTTCCCAGAAACTCCTCACGAAGTTAAGTGTGCAACACTGATTTCTAGTTGAAGGATCTTTTTCTTCTTTTGCAAATATATGCTCATTCTCATGTTTTCCTGATTCTACTCAATAGCAGATTTTGGCAGTTGTTGACACAGAAGTTTAGGTCTCTATTACCGTGTCAGGAAGCACCACAAACTCAGCGACTTAAAACATAAATGTGTTCTCTCTTAATGCTCAGAGGCTGGGAGTCCAGGCATGGGTGAGCTAGAAACTTGGACCTCACCAGGCTAAAAGCGAGGTAGAGGCCACGGCTACTGTCTCCTTGGAGCTGCAGAACCCTCTCCCCAGCGTACTGGTTGGTAGTAGAATTTCTTTCCCTATGGCTGAATTACTGAGTCCCTGTTTTCTTGCAAGCTGTCAGGCAGGGACTGCTCTTGGCTCCTGGAAGCCACCCTCCAGTCCTCTCTGCCAACATGGCAGCTCACTTTTTTGAGGCCAGGAACGGACTGTTCTTTCAGGAAAAAGCCACCTTGCAAAGCCCACCTGAGTAGCTCATGTCCACCCGGGATCCTTCCCCTTCTGAGGAACTCAAAATCAATGGATCACACCTTGATGATATAAGCAACACTTCTTTAACCACACACAGAACCTAAGGGTGGGGGAGTGACAGCCCATGATACTCGCTGTCCCACCACACTCAAGGGAGGAGATGATTCAAGGCACGCACCCTGGGGACAAGAGTCCTGGGGCCATCTCAGAATTGGCTCTTCAGCTGTTTCGCCTAACTGCAAAAGCAGCAGTCCTTTCTCTATGGAAGGCATTTATCATCGAGAACTGAGAAAATACAGATGAAAGAGAAGTTCAATACAAACTAATATTCTGTTCACTATTATAACCACATAAAGTCACTTTCAGCATTTTAGTGACTCAATTTCCGGTTTTTCTCCTAAGCATTAACACATATACATAGCTGGGCATTTACAGGATGGAGATGGCATTGTGTGATATTGGGGAGCCATTTCAACTGAGCTCCCAGTTCTCTGCTGTCTGCCTGGATGACTGTTTTCATCTTCGGATTTTGAGCATATGTTATAGAGCAGCCCTCTGTTTATCTGTGTAATATGCTTACGTGCCTGTGTACAGATGCACAGTTCTAAATTCCGCTCAACTACAGTGTGCAACGAACCCATATCGGCAAAATATCCAAGAAGTCCTTCTTTCCAGGTAGCAGAACAAAGAGAAAACGAAACAAGAAGAGCACTAGTCTGCTTATGGGGCTGCCCGGCTGAGCTTTTCTTGGCTAGCAGGAGGTACAATTAATGCACAGAGCAGTGAGGTATGTCATAACTCATTTCTTACTAAGCATTTTTCTCTTTTTAAATCGGCAGTGTCCAGTCGGGCTTTCACAAATATTCCTTTTTTCCTTTTCTGAGCGAATCATAGGACAGCGTTTCCCTGTCTCCACACAGCATGGCTGGTGTGACTTATCTTGGTCACAAAAGGGGAACAAAAGCGATGTGCGTTGTTCCAGAGCAAGATCATGAAGAACGAGTTTGGGATTGGTGATGGGGGCTTGGTTCTTCTCCCAGCTCTGTGACTGTGTGAGCGGTTTCGAGACGGCACCTTTGCCAGCTGGGGTCCCTGATGGCAGAAGGCCCCCTCCACCGTAAGCTCCCAGTGAGTAAGACACAAAATGTTGCATTAAACCACTGAGAGTTGTTTCTGACCACGGTGTAATCCAGCCTAACTTGACTGATGCAAAAATTAAGGTCTAACAGTCATTTGTCTTTTTCTATAAATTAGAGCTGATTCAAGTTCATACCTGTAAAAACATGTCCTGCACTCACTTGCATTCTGATGAGCTTTTGTCGAGGTGAAGTGAAGGGGTGAAGGAGACACAGATGTGCTGAGAAGTGCCCACGGAGTGAACCTCTTCGTTCCCTTGTGAGTTAGTGGGAAAAGCATTGAGAACAGCAGATTATCACACCCGAGCTGCGAGGCCAGAGGGCGGAAGCACCTGCCTCCCTCTCGGATTGTGTATGACCCACCGTGGGTTCCTCAGGTTAGTTAGGAACTGAAATCGAACGTATCCGAACGCACCTCCAACCAATGAAAGTCTCATTCCACTAAAATTCTCTCTTGAAAGTGGGGCACCGTAAAGAATTACTTTAAAATATATGACTAAGCTTTGGTAGGCACTTAACCCTTTTGAGTATTGTCTAATACGAAATTGGCAGAGGGTCGAGTCTTCCGACCCACCGCTGCAGCCAAGACACATACGGATCAGGGTGTGTGTTCTCAATACAGAATGAAACAAACCTGTGCACAAACAAAAACAAAACCAGTTTTGTCGAGGGTGATGAGCTGAAGGGACATTTTTACCAGAGAGCCGATGAATGCTTTTAGACAAGCTAAAATCCAGCTTCGAGCCAGGTGGCACGGTTATGGTACCTGAGATTGAAAACACCCCCTAGCATCTGTTCCCGCTTCTTCTGGTAACTCTCCTGAGTCTGTTTCCAGGTAGCCACACCTTCCATGAGTACCCCGTGCTTTCAAGGAGGTGAATGTTCCCTCTTCCCACTGAGGATGGGCTATGTACCTTGGGCTCAAGCGAATCCACGTGCTCTCCTCCCCTGGCTCCATTGATTGGCTCAAGTGGGCTGTCCACCAAATGGGCGGACAACTCTGGGCTAATAAGACTGAAGAAGCTTTTCTTTTTTTTGTTTTTTTCTTCTGTAACTTCCAAGAAAGACCCATCCTTGCTCTTTTCAGAGCACTTCTGAAACTGGCCGTCTCTCTGGACCTCTCCAAGGATACCTGTGAAAGCGAGCATCCTGAGAAGTTGCTAGCAGCCAGACTACCCCCACGAGGTAAGACCAGCCTACGGGTGAACCCTCTGTTGTGGTGAGCCAAGAGGAGAGATGAATAGAAGCCTTGATTGCTTCGCTGAGCTACTGAATTGAAGTAATCCCAAGGTCTGTCCTACCTGTGTGCTGCGGGGCTCTCCAGGCTCCTCCGCGTGCTTTTAATGCTCAAGTGTATCTTTGTTGGTTTTTTGAATCTTTGCATCAGATGCATTTAAACAGATACAATTGCAGACTGATTGGGAAACCCAGCTGCCTAAAGACCTACGTGGAACACAAAAATCAGAAGGCAGATGCCCTCTTCAAAGCAACGGCTTTAAGCAGCCCGAGTCTACGCTTCTCAAAATGACAGATCATAGTAAGGCGCTCTCGCGGTTCCACTGATGTCGAACAGAACGTAAACTGTGAAGAATTGCAGGTTGGGCCTTTTGAGTGTTTAGGGGGGAATAAAGAGGTGTGATCAGGAAGGAAATGGCAGAGAAAAAAGAACACTGACCCGATTACAATGACAGCTGTCATTGTATGTATGTCATTGTATGTATGTCTATGTTGTATGTAATGACATGTTCTAGTGCGCCTACCGAGTGCCCAGCAGTCTTCTTGGCAGTGGCCATGTTAACTCAATTACTCCTCAGAACCATCTTATGGTAATATTATACTTATTTAAACACCACACCCCTGCCCCTCGCCCTATTGCTAATACCAGCCGCAACTCAAGCAAAGGGTCTGGCTCCAGTGCTGGACTGTCACCCACTGCAGTGTCCGCCATTTTGTTCCTTAATGTAAAGAGATGTGTAAAAATACCCCAGTATCGACACTGGGCATTCCCTGCGCCCTCTGTGCGTAGCCTCCTTTGAGAACCAGTGGGCATACCTAGGATTCATCTGGATGAAGCAAGACGTCCTGGCAGGGATGTACCTGGCAGAGCCTCCGTGGACAGTGTTTGCAAATGACTCACACCAAGGAATTAGGTAAACAAAAGGAGGTCTCCTGCCAGTTACTTGCACAGACTTCACGGCCACCTACTTAACCGCTGATGTCACTGAGAGCCAAGGTTTCCTCTCCGTAAACAGATTCTACCTTTCTCCCTCACTCCTACAGACAAGGATGTTGTTTATATCCAGGATGGAAAGGCACTTCTTTGGAAGAGATCTTTTTTGCTTCAATTGTGACAATGTCAGTTAAACCCAACCCAGCTATAGAAGTAACTACAACAGAAGCATGTATTAAAACTCCTTTTTAATAAATTTTTTAAGTTTTTATTTAAATTCCAGTTAGTTAACATACAGAGTTAATAGCAGCCCCAGACGTACAATTTAGAAATCCAACAGCTCCCAACATCACCCAGTGCTCATCACAAGCACCCTCCTTAATCCCTATCACCTATTTCCTCCATCCCCCCACCACCTCCACTCTGGTAACCATCAATGTGTTCTCTAGAGTTAAGAGTCTGTTTCTCCGTTTGCCCCTCTTTTTCCCCTCCTCTGATCATTTGTTTTGTTTCAATGCTAGAAGTGAATGCCCCTATTGCTTTCACTATAAATATACAAATTAAAAGCTCAAGGAGTTAAATGAGACAGTTTTTAGTGAGCTCCTTTCACATTATCACCAATGTGAACGGATCTGGGTGTGGGCTCTCAATACAGAATGAAACAAACCTGCGCACAAACAAAAACAAAACCAGCTGATGCAAACAAACAAAAAAGGCCTGGAGGTTGTTACTATTTTTTTTAAATATTCACTTAAATTTCTCCCCCATTGTATTTTTCATTTTTTCTTCCTTTCCCAGTAAAGCTCTCCCACCCCACCCCATCCCAGCATAAGACCAGATCTCCACTCATTCAGGAAGGGCCCACAATAGAGTGGAAAAAAGGGCAAACCACAAGCTTTTGTGTCTTTGTTGTACAAAAGCCTAAACCCAGGGGGAAAGAGATTCTCTATTCACATCCCAGAGACACAGGAACGGAGAAGTTCCTCTAAACTCTCCCAGGTCTCCGGGCTTAGGGCAAGTGCGCAAGAGGCGGGAGTCTGGGACCAGTCCCAAGAGCAGCAAGCTGGGCCCCGCATTAAGCATGCTGCTAGGAAGCCTGCCAGCCCCGAGAGGGATGGCTACATTATGCACATTGACAGAAATATAAGCAGCCTTCACGAAGATTCCCGGGCCCCCAGCAGGACGTGGGAACAGCGGAGGACCATTAAAACTGAGCACAGAGACACAAGCTCTCAGGCCTCCACTGTCTTGGAGCACTAACAGAGGACCCACTGTCTTCTGTCTCCCCAGCCCTCGGCTCTGTGGAACATCCCAGAACTTCAGGGAAGTGATTAGACTATCTCTCAAAGAACTGAAATTTAGTTGAGTTCTGCTTGTTGGCTTGTTTTCTATGGGTCCAACCAAATGGGCAAATCTTAGATCTCAGGATGAGACCTACCGAGTGAAGAGATGCACCATCACTTGTATACCAGAGTTGGGGGTAGGGGACTCTTGGCCGCACCAGGACCCTGCGGTGAATCCTACCACAGAGTTTATAATCTCCTCTGTGGGCTGCAGACACCAAGCGAATCTGACAACAACGAACACGGAAAGTAGCAAAATGGCAGAATGCGTGGTAGTGGGGAGAGAAGGGCACCCCAAATGAAACTCTGGTGAGGGTAGACTCTGACTTGGTCTCTCAGCAGAGTAAAACCAGCAAGTACAGGGGACGAGGCAGGGCTTTCTAAGCGATGGGACAGCACACGAGGATTCAGAGTTGAGCGCGAGCATCTTCAAGTATGCTAAGAAGGAGACACAACTGGCAGACTGGACTGAGGGAAGAGTGGGTGACCAGCAAAATAAAAGGGGGGCTGCCCTGCAGAGGGTCTTGAGGGTCTGGCTCCAAAATCTGTATGGGATACGGTAGGCCATCAGGAGCCTTGACCCGGACTGCGCAACGGTTTCTGGAAGTTATATTCGAAGGTTAATATGAAGTTGGAATCAATAGAGCATGAAGAGCCAGTGATACGGAAGAAGGCAGCAGTATGGGGCGCCATTTCTGTGACCTAGGGAAGACACGAGGAAAGGCCTGCATTTGGGGTGGACGGAAGAAGTAATGAGGGTATAAAAAAGAGTGGAAGGAAAGACTTCAAAGAGCGGAAGTCATTTCAGCATTCTGTTTAGCTGGGTGTCCAACCGAATGATGACACCGGGCACAAGACAATTCGTTCCATCTAAGTAATGTGACCAGCAAGAGTCGCGTGACAAATTTTAGCTTGCTATTTTAAGCTGCTGTTCACCTTAGTCCCTTAGGAAATGTGCTGTGTTGGTTTGGGCTGGGAAGGAATTACAAAAGTGAAATGTTTTCCTTCTTGTAACGTTTGGTGGTACTGCTGTTTAATGTCTTCCCACACTTAGACACACCACTGCACAAGGCAACTGTGAAGACAAACATGTCCAATTGCAGGAACACAGGCCATCTGTTAGTCCTGGGGAAGTGAGTGAGAATTTAAAAAGCAACAAACAAGATTTGTACAAAACAACAACAACAACCCCCCAAAACAAAAAATACACATACACACCAAAACCCCCCAAACCCATGGAACTTAAAATATCCTCAGAAGGCATGCAAAGAATTGCTTCAACAGCACAGCAGTGTTTTTACAGACCGAACCCTGCATTCAAATTCTGATTCTGCCATTTAATGACCGTGCACCCTTGGCCAAGTTACTTCAAAGACCAGCCCTTAAGACCTCCTTGCAATTGGAAACAGGTGTCCCTCCGGGCAAAGGAAATCCCAAGGAGGCTGGAGAGCTCCTTTTTGACCTTCACTCTCCACGGCGACTGAGCACCCACATGCAGGAAGAGATCTACATGATTGTACACAGTGGTTCTATGAGTTCCAACCCTTGTTTTCATTTCCTCTTTATATAGTGAAGGAAATGACAGTATCTACCTCATGGGGCTGTTTTGAGGATTAAACTGCAATAGAACACGTCAAGTGTTTAGTGTAGCATTTGGCACGTTGTAAACATACTGCAAATGTTTACTATGATGACTGCATTTTTATTCATCTAAATCTCTCCTGTTCGGGGGCAGAGGTTAGGAAACTGTGGCCAGTAGGCCAAATCCAGCCCACCACCTGGTTTTGTGCCGTCAGGGAACTAACAATTGTTTTTACATTTTTAGACGGATGGAAAGAAATCAGAAGAAAACGATTTTATGACACATGAAAATTACATGAAATGCAGATTTTATTGTCCATAAGTAAAGTTTTATTGGATTATAGCTACTCTCAGTCACGTATAGACGGTCTACAGCTGCTTCCAATGGCACAGCGACAGAGGTGAAAAGGAGCATCAGAGATGGTACGGCCCATAGAGCCCAAACTATTTTCTGTCCCGCTTTGCGGAGCCCCGTCACCCCGCCCCCTACCTCCCCAAATGGCTTCAGGATGTCCCCTTCAATCTTTCCCAAGGATTAGAAGGAAATCAAAATGATTTTCGAAATTCTTGAGCCCCAGCGAACACCAGGCTGTTGAAAGAGAGGCATTCTCATTCTTTCCAAGTATTTTGCAATATCTTTCAAAACACTGTCACCTCTTTTCATGGGTGATGACAATGTGCTTCACATTAATTCTTCTGATCTACAAAGATAGTGGCAGCATGGCACGAAGCCAGAAGCCGGGCAAACCCACGGCTGGAGAGGCCGCCCTCGGTGTCACTCTATGTGAGACAGGTTCAAGTTGGAAACACACTGCGTAAGGGTGACCACCTCCAGCTGTCCCATGATATCAACATACACACAAGCAAAGCCGAAAATTCAGTCCATCCCCGAGCTGATTTATCTGTTTGATGCCAAAAATCCAGATATTTGGAAACTTCTGGATAACTGATTCCATTTTTCGCATTTCATCT
Source organism: Lutra lutra (assembly GCF_902655055.1). NCBI lineage: Eukaryota > Metazoa > Chordata > Mammalia > Carnivora > Mustelidae > Lutra > Lutra lutra. The sequence continues at coordinate 146,862,262 of NC_062282.1, forward strand.
GCATTTGGCAGTCAGCCGATCTTAGCTCCAGAGAACAGCCAACTAGGAGCTGTGTTCTAAAGACTAACAGAGAAAATAAAACCCTCTCTCTCCCTAGCTTTTCCAGAATAACTTTCCCGGTTCTACTTCTTCTTTGGGGTACATTCTCTGTTTTCTTCTATCCCCCTCCCCCCGTTTGTTTCTTTTAACTTATTTATCTTTTATACTTTTTCTTCTCTCTCTCTCTCTCTCTCTCTCTCTCTCTTTTACTGTGACTATTCTCGTTAGTACAACCTCTACCATCAAACTTTTAAAACAATGTGCTCCCCTCTCCAGCCCCTTCTTTCCAATCCGAGAAGAAAAATGAGTGGCTTCAGAACAAATGACGTTTTGGATTAAAACCCGACAGCCATGACTCCGATGACATAAAATGGCTTCGAAATTGCGGGGAGGCTGCTTTGTGTCTGATCGACCCGACCACGTCTGTGGCAGAATTCCAGGGAAAGGTCACTGGAGCAGCCTCGGATTTACCTATTCACGCTTTTTCTATTATTTTTCAATTGATTTTTTTTAACAATCTGTTCAATGTTTTAAGTGTATATAAACCCCCCCGTGATATAATACAGATGCCTCTGGGCCACTTACTTGTAATTACGGCAATTACATCCTTTCTTGACTTTGGGGTATTTTGGGAGGCATGGTTATGGTCTACACTGGTCCACAGTCTTCTTTTGTAATACTCTGGACCTTGCCAAGACAAATGCAATCTCCCCTAAATTCCTGATTGACGCTCTGCCTTTCTGAAGTCCTGCTGTGAACACAGCATTGAACCCATGATGCTCCTGTCTGGATGGCTTTTGCACCTTTCCAGAGAAGGCTTTTTCTTCTCCAAGTAACACTGTAGGGCTAGCTGTCATACAAACAGGAAAACCAGCTGCCACATGGAGAATGTTATTGTCCTTGGTCCTAACCTGCTAGCTTCTTCTTTAAGAAAAAACAGCGTCAAAAGAAAAGGGAAAATATCTTGGTGTTAAAATCATCACTGCGTGAGTCCTGGAGGTAGTGAGCTATGTCATGTTCATCTGAATGTTTGGGTTTCCTTTTTGCTTAGAGATGACTACAAAAAAAAAAAAAAAAAACAAAAACCTTTGTCCTGAAATCCTCTATAATTTAAGGGAGAAAAATTAATGCTTCCAATAATAGATCGTACCACCTGATTCTAATGCCAGCCCAAATCAGAGATATATTAAATATGAAATTGCACGAAGAATATAAGCAGTAATGAGGAAACACCAACCAATATGGCTGTGTGATGGGAAAATCAAGCCGGACCAAAATACGTCAAGGTAAAATCAAGGCATGCCAGTTCAGAAATATTTCTATGTAGCTAACTTTAGCTAACTTAAGGACTTGGGTGATAAATCAGGATGACAGTGATTTTTAATTAAATTAAGAACAATCCTCGCTAACAAACTATTTTATGCAACGTATACTTTTTCATGTCTCTGTCGGAAGGCTTATATTCCCAGCCCTTACACACCATTTGTCTTTTCTCTGTGTTGGGGAAAAAAAAAAATAAAGGAGAAGAGATCATCTCAGCTTTTCCACTCAGCTAGTAGGAAGATCAGTCACTTTCTACTTTCCATCCCACCAGACACCTTCAACACCCAACAACACCCCTCAACATGGGACTCAGTCCCTCAGACGAGGGAAGGGACATGAACGACATCTCACTCTGATTAGAACCTACTGCTTGCTTCAATGACTGACTCAACAGAGCCTGGAAAGCAGTCCCATGTGCTCCTAAAACCTCTGCTAAGACTGGAATGAGTACAAGTTCATGGATTTCTAGAAATGTACGAGATCAGGCGCCTCCCCTTCTCAGGACCCTCCAATAAGCCTTCTACCCCACTCCAAATGAAATCCCTAACTGTTTTCTAAGAAAACCTACAAAAGCTCATATAGCTAGCTCTAGCTTCTCTCAGGACCTCAGCCCCTGCCTTCTCCTGCCCTTTGTCTACTCTGCTCCAACCTTTCTCCTGTTCCTATGTATGTGCCCAGCTCATCCTGCCGAATGGTTCCTGTACTTGCTCTTTCCTGGATTATCCAGGTGGGCCCAATGTCATCGAAAGGGTCTTTATAAGAGGGTAAGTGTTGGTTTGCAAACTGACTCCTATACACAGAGGACAAAGAGAATCTGGAGGAAAAAGACCACTCCAGAGTGGTAGGTGGCCATTTCCATAAGCACAGGAACTCTTACACACAAGGCTTGTTTTCAGCAAACATGAGACGAGTGGATCTCCATACCAGCCATCAGATTCTTAAACTCTTGTATAGAGGCCTTAACTGGGTTCAGTCATGTATACCATCCAAATGGTCCCAACAATACCGTTCTCCCTCAAGGCTGAGTGCTTGAAACAGCTCATCCTGTCAGAACAGGGGGCAGAACATACATTCCAAGGACAGGTGTGGGGGTGATGAGCCTCCCGTTGCCCAGGTCCAGCTCCTGGGTCACCCAGGGCTCATGTCCTCCAGACAGCCTCCCCAATAGTCAAAGTCAGGGAGATAGATCTGCAGATGTTAGGCTGTTGGCTTAGAAGATGGAGGAAGGAGCCATGAGCCAAGGAATGAAGTGAATTCTAGAACCTTCTTTTTTTCCCCCTCTCTAGAACTTCCAGAAGGAAGGCAACCTTGTGGACACCTTGACGTTAGCCCAGTAAGACTCATTTTGGACTTCTGGCCTGCAGAAACAGTAATATAATAGGTCATGTTATCTTAGGCAACTAGGTTTGCAGTAATTTGCGGCAGTAGCAATAGGAAACACATACACACCCTCTAAAATAACGTTCCCTCCCTACTTCCCGACTGGGTTGCTTTCGTGGCCTTACTCTTCCTTTTTTTTTTTTTTCCTTCCTAGGACTTAATACTGTTGAAAAATCATATTACTTTCTCAACTGCTGCTTACCTATCTCCTGCAATAGAAAGCAAACCTCCTTAAAGTAAAAACTTTGCTTTGTGACCCTCTGGATTTCACATACCTACACGATTATCTAGACGAGTGCTCAGGGGATCTTTGCGGAATGAATGTGTGAATAAGTAAACTCATCCTTAGTAAGACCAGACCCCAGTGAAACAGAATTTAGATGTTTGTGGGGGGTATACACAGTGGTCAGAGCAGAGGAAGAGGATTAATAGACAGCGTCAGGTTGAGAGCAGACGTCACAGTACTAGCAGCGGCAGTCATGGAACTGTGGAAGTCAACCTACTTCTGCGGTAGAGCCACGGCCCTGACTGATATTAATTAAAATACATCAACATTTCCAGAAGGCTTCTGATTAGATCTTCATATGAAAATGTCCTCTGCATATAACTTCAGTATTGTTTTGGACTAGGTTTCCTTACCATTTAGAGAACAACCTCAAACGGCACCACAAAGCCATTATCAATAGTTCAGTGTCTGTGTGTGGATTGTACACTTTGAGGAATTTCCCCAAATTACATGACAAAAGAAGTCAATGTTACTGTGATCAAAGCTGGAGTGAAAAGTGAACCCCCAGAATAGTGAGGTGCTGACACAAAAATAGACACATAGATGAATGGAAGAGAATCGAGAGCCCAGAAATAAATCCACGGGTATATGGTCATTTCATCTACAACTGAGATGGGGAAAATATACAATGGGTAAAAGACAGTCTTTTCAATAAATGGTATTGGGAAAACTGGACAGCTCCATGCAAAAGAATAATGGTGGGCCACTATCCTACATGATACCAGAAACAAAATCAAAATGGATTAAAGACCTAAATTTAACACTGGAAACCATAAGACTCCTAGAAGAAAACATAGGAAATAATCTCTAGGTCATCAACCTCTGTAACATTTTTCTAGATACATCTCCTGAGGCAAAGGAAACAAAAGCAAAAATAAATAACTGAGACAACATCCAACTAAAAAGCTTTTGCACAGTGAAGGAAACCCACGAACAGAACAAAAAGGCAACCTACTGAATGGAAGAAGGTATTTGCTGATATGTCAGATACGGGGTTAATGGCCAAAATATGCAAAGTTATACAAATCAACACACACAGAAACAAACCATCTGATTAAAGAACGGACAGAGGACCTGTAAAGACGTTGTCCAAAGAAAGCATCCAGATGGCCAACAAACTCAAGAAAAGATGCTCACCAGGACTCCACAAATATATATGCACCTCTGTGTTTAGGGCAATGTTATTTTCAACACCCAAGACATGGAAGCAGCCAAGTGTCCATCAACAGATGAACAGACAAAGAAGAAGTGGTGTACATATACGCAATGGAATATTACACGGCCATAAAAAAGGAATGGAATCTTGCTATCCGCAACACTATGGATGGACATGGAGGGTATTGGGTTACACGAAAGAAGTCAGAGAAAGACAAATACTGTGTGATTTCACTTACATGTGGAATTAAAAAACAAAACAAACAAACAACACAAGAGAAACAGAGTCATAAACACAAGGAACACCTTGGCAGTTGCCAGAGGCAAGGGGGGTGGGGGAAGGTAAAACAGGTAAAGAAAATTAAGAGGTACAAACTCCAGTTACAAAATAAATTAAAAAAAAAAAGAATAATTAAACCCAAGAAATGGCATCTTGCTTTGTTTCAATTGGATTAACTTTGATCATTGGGGAATTTGAATTTTTTTCACACACCTGTCAGTTCTATTTGAACTGATGTGGATAACTGTCTGCTCATGACCTTTACAGATTTTTTCCACTTTTTATTTTCTTATTGATTTATAGACATTTTTAAAAACTACATTCCAGATATCAAATTCAGTCTTTGTCACATACACTACAAACTATTTCTCCTGGTCTGTTTTAACTTTAAAATGCTTCATTTCACTTTATTTTGATCTGCATGTTTTTCTTTAGGCTTGCTTTTTGAAATTGAGCTTGTCTGATAAACCCTGTATCTGTTCAAGTTACATCACTGTGAAACGGACATACATTTTCTGACCTCACTGTCAAAAAATTTTGTTAAAGGCTCAAATTACTTTTAGCATAACCAAACGTATTAAGCAGAAGGGCCTTCTTCAAAGAGTCATACTGGATCATGGATGAAGACATCACAACACTCAGTAACATGATTTTCTTTAATGCCCTGTCACTGTATTTCCAAATATAGTTAAAATGTGCCTATTCATTTACAGAAAGTTTCAAGAACTTTAATATTCTTTCCAAATGGGTATGTTCATTTTTAGCAATTTCATGACATCTTCTTGGGGGGAAAAAAAAAAACCTTCAACACTTGTTTTCTGTTACGATATAGCTAATTTTACTTTTGTGAACCAAAAAGGAACAAGGAACAATACCACATTAATTTTTTATTTACCATGTCAGTGATTCCTTTTAAAGAGCACATATTTTAGGATTGGGTTTCTTTCATTAATACTGAAGTAGTATCTAGGCTTGAAAGTACCAACTTTATTATTGTGTAAGCAAAATGAAATAAACTACTATAGATCACACAAATCTTTAAATTTCCCCCAGAAATGTTGAAACAATTCTTTTTAAAGACTATCTGAGGGCGCCTGGGTGGCTCAGTGGGTTAAGCCGCTGCCTTCTGCTCAGGTCATGATCTCAGGGTCCTGGGATCGAGTCCCGCGTCGGGTTCTCTGCTCGGCAGAGATCCTGCTTCCCTCTCTCTCTCTGCCTGCCTCTCCATCTACTTGTGATCTCTCTCTCTGTCAAATAAATAAATAAATAAATAAATCTATCTTTAAAAAAAAAAAAAAGACTATCTGAAAGAGTATTAGATCAGAAATCTCTACAGACCTGCCCTTAAAGAAGCAGATGCAAGTTTGGATGACTTTTATTAGGAACATGAAATTTCACCTAGAGAACTGGTGGAATTGGTAAATCTTATAAGTTCTCAATTAGCCACAGCGCAAAGATAAAGCAAATCCACAGAAAATGTTAATTTCCAGACAATATCTCCGTCCTCTTTTGCCACTAATTCTCTTGCAAGGACTAGAAGGACGGCGACATGCATGGGTAGGCTGGTGGAAGGAATGACTTTGGCTCTATCTTCTGTAACACACCAACTTCTCTGGAAAGCTCTTTTGAACACTAGACCAACCAGAAGGAGTGAACTAGAGAAAGAACTAAACAGGCAGGGTCCACAGACAGGATGATTCTGAGAGTCAATGAAAGCAGTACTGAGTAAGTAACCTTCTCCCAGGAACTGAAGAACTACAGTGTATGTGTTGGGGATGGCACAGGGAGGGCGGGTTGAACACGCGGGCATCACTGTGTTCTGCTTCACTCAAGATTTATATTTGAAACATCAAGTAGGTATTGTTTACAGGGAGGTGCACTGAGGACAGAAGGAGGGTAGAAAAGATGCATTTCTTCAAACAACAGACCAGACCAAGAGCCAGGCAGACTCTGGTCAGTGTTCCCAACTGAGCAGTGAATCCGTAATGACATATTGACCTCTCCTCTGCCATCTTCTTGGGGTTTCTCCTCCCAAGATCTCTTTCTCTTTCTCTGGATCCTTCTCCTCTAACCATCTAGCCACTGCAGGGGCATAAGCCATTGTAAAAAATATACAAGCTATTTCGTTCTACTTCGAGGGACTCTCAGGTTGCAAACTATATGGAGAGAGGGGCTGTGGAAGGAGTCTGCCGCAGCCTGCAACTGTGGGGCCGCGCAACTGATGTTGGATGAGTCTCCCCTAGAGATACAGTTTCTTACCTCTGAACCCAGTGTGCACACACCCACCTTTCTGCTTCTAGTCAGTGGATCGGGAGCCAAGGGACCTGTGGTCCAGGCAGGTGGAGAAGGTACCATGCCTCTTCTGTTCTTAGAGGCTGTGTCCACAGGTGGTATATCCAGGAGGTGGAGGAGGGCTGCCCACTCGCATGGAGCTTCACGAAAGCAAGAGACACACCTTTGGCTGTGTTACGTTACTGAGATTTGAGAGTTTCTTTTCTACTGCAGCATCCCCCGGGACCGTGCTGGGAATGCAAATGCCCACCACTGACCGTGAACTCAGAGAGTCTGGAGATGAAGCCTAGGATCTGTGTTGTAACAAGCCCCCGTGGGTGATTCCACTAATACTCTCAGGTTGGAGAACCACTGGGACAGACCAGCCTGACTGACTCAACTCAGCACAAAGTGAGTATTCGAGAAAAAGGAGTTACTAGTACTTCAATCCAACTACCTGTGCCAAACTCGTTACTGCAGCCAAGTAAAACAGTCTGGTCCTATCTGTCACTACAAAATACGTTGGTCATAGTTTATAAATGGAAACTGATCCCCAGGCAATGTCTGCTCTTTCTTTTATTTGTTAATGCAGATGGTGGAACTTTTAAGATGATGATTAAGACCCCCAGGATGTGGTGATCCCGATGCTAAGCCAAGTTTATGATGACCGTTAAACTGATACAAGAGATTCCGTGGTAAAGCATGGAATTCACAGCCCCTGAATTTACAAATATCTCATAATCAACTACATGCTATCACTGCAGGTACCAAATAGTAAACTTCATGAGAAAACCTGCAGTTGTAAAACGTCCTTAGAATTTTGTCTAATTTATACAACAAAGTGAGTCTGTGTTTGTGTGTGCATATCTGTGATAGCGAGGTTGGCCTTCCTGGATAAAACTCATAAACTTCATTATAATGAGATTCATTGCAATTGTGCCTTTCTCCCTTCATTAATGTCTGCTTAGATTTTAGATTTTATTTATTTATTTGTCAGCAAGAGCAAGCGAGCGAGAGAATGAGAGGGGGAGGGGCAGAGTGAGAGGGGGAAGCAGGCTCCCCGCTGAGCAGGAAGCCCAATGTTGGACTCTATCCCAGGACCCTGAGATCATGACCTGAGCCGTAGGCAGAGGCTTAACTGACTGAGCCACCCAGGTGTCCCCTCTGCTTAGATTTTAAATTCTGTTCCGGCCCCACCAGTGCTCTAGGTGCTGGACTCACTGGGCACAGGCTTTCTATGCTCTCAGGCTGAGCCCTTAATAGATCATATGATGACCCTGGAAAATTGTCAAATGGCCTCAAACCTTTCCATGACATTGGACAGGGCCCAAGGTTTTGATTCCAACACAACATGGCCCCACCTATCATGACTAGCCTCATTAATTTGTTGTGATGATCCATTTTTTTTCTCTTTAAAGTGCTACAGAATGTAAATTTACTTGTCCTAATTAAAGTCAACTAAAACAAATTTGGTCTGAAGAATTAGGAGGCATGCATGGATCTCTCAGGGTGATCAGCAAAATCAGACCTAGAAACCATTTTTCGGAGGACACGACAACTTCACCATTCCTGCCGAGCATGCCCCAGAGGAAAGAACAGTGGAATGTTCCCCTCCAGGACTTTGCCTTCAGGACAGAGAGAACAATTTCGCACTGTTATTTGGAACATGGGATGCTAGTGGAAGTCAGAATTTTTCTGTTTTGTCTGTGCTAAGGAATTCTGTCTTTTATAAAGCAACAGGCCGTAAGTGCCTGGTAATAATTTCCATAATTATTTTCAAAACCTGGCGGGGAATTCCCAACTAACAGACGCATTTTTGTCACGTCCATCCGTTCTCTGTCTGGCTGTTCCTTATCCACGCTCGCTCACCTTGGAATCTCACGCCACCTGCACACACTGTTCTTTCAACAAACGTCTGCCCCTCGTACTTCACTTATTTTTCTATCTTATTTCCCATGTCCATCCTTCCCTTTTAGGAGCAGCCACTCTAATATGTTAATGTATTCTTTTTTTGTTGGTATTCTTCAAAAACTGCTGTTTTGAGTGCATGTATTTTTAACTTTTTAAAATGGCATTGTGTGATAGATCTAATTTCCTTTCACAGTGCTTTTGCTCAGCAGTGCTTTTATTTATTTTTATTCTTATTTTACAAGATTTTATTTATCTATTTATTTGTCAGAGAGAGAGAGAAAGAGAGAAAGCATGTGCACAGCAGGGGGAGTGGCAGACAGAGAGAAAAGCAGACTCTCCACTGAGCAGGGAGCCCGATGCGGGACTTGATTCCAGGATTCTGGGATCATGACCTGAGCTGAAGGCAGACGCTTAACCAACTGAGCCACCCAAGCATTCCAGCAGTATGTTTTCAGATCCAGCCATACTGCCATTCAAACACCCATTCCATTATTTCTAATTCTCGTATATTAATGATGGGCCCATTTTCTAGCTATTAGGTATAAAAGGTCAAATAAGAAAATTCATGGCTTCTACTTCTACAGAGCTTACATTCTCATTGGGTGAACACACCTTAAATAAATAACAACACTCAGTCAAGGGTCTGTAATTCATTTTTTCAATAAATATTAATGGAATGCCTTCCAGATGGAATGCCTACATTCGTGAAGCACTGGGGATAAAGTAGAGACTGAGACAGGAGAGACACCTGTCCTCATGAGGCTTACAGTCCAGAGGCTCAGCCAAGTCCTACAGATCATGGTAAATAATTAAATGTTTTTCTGCAACAGAATGATAGAATAGGATAGGCTATCTTTATTTTAGATGCCATCAGAGTAATGGGTCAGAGGGGAACCAGTGAGGCCACTGGAGTGTAGCAGTTGACAGTGGGCAGTGGCTTCGGTGGGGCTGGTGGCTGGAATGGGAGAGACAGAAGAGGGTGACATCACAGATCCCAGAGAAAGAATGGGCACAATGGGCTGCTGCAAGGGGTGAAGAGAACCAGGAAGCATCTCTCGGTTTCTGGTCTGAACACCAAGATGCAGAAGACCAAGGGAGTATTGCATTTGGGGAGAAAAGCCAAATCCTGTGTGGGTCATGAACGAATGTACGAATCCGAAGGTCAGAGAAGAGCTGTGGACTGGAGAGGCATTCAGGAGCCATCACATGGCGACGGGCTTGAAAATCGTGACCTGGAGTGCAGACACTGGCAAGCAAAGTGGGGGAGGCAGAGTGGAGGGGACATTCCAGAGCCCAAATGCATCCCAACATTCCGAGACTGGATGGAGGAGAAAAGCCAGCAGGAAATGAAACTGAGTGTTCAGAGAAGGTCGACTGTGGTTGAGCCACTCGGACGTCCAGATGTTTCTTTAAGTAACACCTTCAGCCAAAGCTGCTTTCGTGGAGAGGTGGAGGAGGACACCTAGGGAGACCCGAGTAAGCAGGGGTGGAAGTCAGGACATCTAGGGAACGTGGAGATGAAGGGGAGAGAATAAAGGCAAGGAAGGTGATACCTGGGAGAAAGTTCTGGGTGAAGAAGTGGGCTTTTTATGTGAGCGAGCCTCGGACACGGTTAACATGTGGTTCACAGGTGCGGAAGGACAGTGGAGAGTAGAGTGCTCCTGAGCAGCGCAAGGAGGGGAGATCTGCGCCTGGGGCAGGGGCAGGCTCCCCTTGATAGTACCCTTTCCACACCTTTGTCTGAACGCCACTTCACTGATAAAATGAGACAGGGGAGGAGCTACCTTGAAGAGTTCAGTTCCAGCACATTTCACAAGGAGCAGAAGGAAAGGGGCTTCACTTCTTGAGAAGTAATTTATTCAAAGGTCATTGTCAAAGAAACGAGGCCTCAAAACAAGAGGCTATCCATAGAATTTGGCACAGAATCTGATTTTGTATTGTCACAGGGCAAATTTGTGCTGGAAGAAGGCTGTCTGGTAGAGGAAAATTACTCTCATAACTCCATAACAGGCTTTGACAGAAACCTAGAGAGACTGTATAGCCTTTTCTGCGTGTTCACCAAAACGCTGAGAGCTCTCTCCTATTCCCAGCTTAAGGAGGCATAAAGAACAGAAGACAGATTCTCCAGGATACATTAAATTCAAGCAAGTCCAAATAAGTAGGGGGAAATGACCAACCAAATGGGTCGAGATCAGGAGACACAGTAATTCCTTCCAGCATTTAGCTGGGCACAGGCCAGGTGAACCTCCCTCTGACACGTCATCTGGGAGTCTGAGAGGACCTAGTTCATGAATTTCTACTCAGGCCCAGGAAGAGACCACACACAAATCAAATAATATGCATGTATTTTAAGATTTTATTTATTTGAGAGAGAGCGCAAGGAAGGGGGGGGGAAAAGGGAGAGAGAGAGAAGACTCCCCACAGAGCGGGAAGGTAGACATGGGGCTCAATCCCACGACCCTAGGATCATGACCTGAGTCAAAGGCAGACAATCAACTGAGCCACCCAGGCACCCCTTAAATAGATTTTGGTGACAGCCAACGGATAGGAGCAACTACATCTAAATACATTTCTTTCTTTCAATCTAGACTAAAGAGCACAGATGTTTAATATCCCTGGTCATACAGTATTCACGCTGTTTTGGCACTTTCTGAGTTGACTGCTTACACACAGTAATCAATCTATCAACTCGAACCCCATGTTTGTGGTTTTGGCCACGGAGATGTGTACGGGGTCGGGTCGCAAAGCCGGATCCAAGAGGCCAACCCTGACACAGGAGGCAGGGAAGCCCAGAGGAGACAAGGTGTCTCTGCAAGGTGAGGCTCTCAAAGCCAAGCTTCTGAACCGGCACTGCAGGCAGTAAGGAGGGGCCATCTATTACACTGTAAAGAACGCTACCTTGGGAAGCAGCCTTTTACTCCTGGCCTGCCCTGACACACGGCCTGACCCTGGGCAACTGACTCCGCTCCCCCAAGTCATTTCACCTGCCACGTACCCACAGGTACTCTGGAATTTTTAAGGTCTATCCTGGTTTGAAAAATCTCTTGACCTGATGTAGTAACTGGGATGAATGAGTTCGATTCCAAGTGACAGAAGCAGACCTCAAACCGACATAACGTGAAAGGAAGGATGAGCTCCGCTGCTTCATGCAGTTCTAGAGCTACCAGCAACCCCCAGAGCCCCTTCTGCGGAATGGGAAACTGGAGTCCCAAGTGAGCACGTGGCTCGGCGAGCAAGGGGAACCTTTGTACGAAACAAAACACAATCCCTTCCTCTTGGTAGGTGCAGCCCTGCTCCCCAGTGCACCATACGGATTTCATCCCCATAGAACCCACTATCTGGGAACCCTGCAGAGGTAACAAATTGCTCAACTGAATATGGCAGCCCTGATTTCAAGGGTAAGTGGCATCAGGTTCAGCTGGGTCTGGGACTCAAACACTGTAACCAGAACTTACAGTCACTATTTCCTTGGGGGCTCTGCTTGTCTTTTGTGGATTCCATTCCTCTATGCATGTGTGTATGTGTGTGGGGGAGAAAGAAAGAAAGAAAGAAAGAGAGAGAGAGAGAGAGAGAGAGAGAGAGAGAGAGGTACAGACACGATGCTGGATTACATCTGAGCCCTTGGATCTGATGGTGGGACAGAGGTCCTATCAAAACCCTCAGACTGAGACCAGAGGAACTCAGGGTGCTTGCTGTTCCTAGAGCAAGGGTGTGGATGGTGAGCTGGGAAAATACTAGAGAACGAACCCAAACTTAGACGTTCACATGTGTGAGAATGTCTATTCAGCATCATCTATAACAATAAGTTGGAAATGGACAGACATCAACCACCGGGGAACAGGTAAATGAATTATAAAGCAGCAACTGAATGAAACATTGGGCAGCCATTAAAACGACAACTGCAAAGCGCGCACAACCAGGATGCTAAGTGAAATAAGGTATGTACAAAGTTACCTAAGCCTTTAATGACAACAGAGACGCATCAAAGCATGGAGATGTAGCCTAGGAAGGAACACCGAAAATGAAAACTGTATTTGCATTTACAGTGGAGGGGAAGAGGAAAGCTGTTTCCTCTTTCATTGTCCTGTGATCTTGGTACAACACTGTTGAAGAATAAATAAGATCTAGTGAGAAAACTCTATGATTTAAGAATGACTATCTCAACTTCCTCATGAGGGTTTTGTACAATTAAGTCAGAGGTTGTATATAAAATGTTTGGTGGGGGGCTCCTGGGTGGCTCAGTTGGTTAAGTGTGAGACTCTTTATTTTGGCCCAGATTGTGATCTCAGGGTCGTGAGATCGAGCCCTTCATCAGGCCCCATACTCAGTGTGGAGTCTGCTTGAGGATCTCTCTCTCTCCCCACCTGCCCACCTGCCCTCTCGCATGCATGTGCACTCTCTCTCAAATAAATAAATCTTTAAAAACAAACAAACAAAAATGTTTATGGAATGCCTGCCCCACACTGAGGAAGAAATTAATGTTGGCCATCACTGTTAGGATAATGCACTTAAAACATTGAGTGTACGTTATGTAGTCAAAGATGACAGTAAGTGACTTTTTCACTTGATCCTTGCCCTCTAACACTAACAGAAAGCGATTTCCCTTCACCACACTACTTCCCCTTACCAATTCACACTGCCTTGCTCTAGTGAAGTGACCTCAAGTGCATTTAATGGTGTCATCTCCTCAGAGGTTCATGGGTGGGCCCCCTGTCCTGAAAGGAGGTCCTCTTGGAAAGTTCTGCTGGGATTAGTACTGCTCAGGGAAAGGTAAGGAAATGCAGAGAAGACAAGTTGTACCAGAAGAGGGAAGATTAAATTGACTTTAAAAAGTTAATGTTTTGGGGCGCCTGGGTGGCTCAGTGGGTTAAGCTTCTGCCTTCAGCTCAGGTCATGATCCCAGGGGCCTGGGATCGAGTCCCACGTCGGGCTCTCTGCTCAGCGGGGAGCCTGCTTCTCCTCATCTCTCTCTGTCTCTCTGCCTACTTTTGATCTCTCTCTCTGTCAAATAAATAAATAAAATCTTTAAAAAAAAAAAAGTTAATGTTTTCATCACACAGGTCATAGGTAAACACATTCTCATCCCAGAATAAATTTAAAAGAGCTAACTTGTCAGCTAAGGCTAAAGCTCAGGCTGCCATCACAAAAGACCCCAGACTGGGTGGCTCCAACAACAGGCATTTATCTTCTCATAGCTCCAGGAGCTGGAAGTGCAAGGTAAAGTTCCTGTAGGGTTTGTTTCTGGTGAGGACTCTCTTCCTGGTTTGCGGATGGCTGCCTTCTCACTGTGTCCTCACATGGTAGTAGTGAGAGAGAGTGAGAGAAGGCTCTCTGGAGTCGCTTCCTATGGGAGCGCTAATCTCATCAGAGGGACCCCATCCTCATGCCCTCATCTAATTACTTCCTTACTCCAAATAGAGTCATTCTGGAGGGTTAGCACTTCAACATAAAAACTCTGAGGGACACACACAACCAGTCCATGACAACAGTCCTCTCCTTCCCCCACCCAGATGCTACTTCTCCAATTAGGACTCTATGAGGGGGTGCCTGGGTGGCTCAGTGGGTTAAAACCTCTGCCTTCAGCTCAGGTCATGATCTCAGGGTCCTGGGATCTAGCACCGCATCGGGCTTTCTACTCAGCAGGGAGCCTGCTTCTCCCTCTCCCTCTGCCTCTCCCCTGCTTGTACACACTCGCGCACGCTCTCTCTCTCTCTCTCAAATAAATCAATACAATCTTTAAAAAAAAAAAAAAATGAAACCATGACCAAGCCTCAGGTATGGAAATATATCCAGACTTTCTTTTTTAAAAGAAAAAAAAATAATAATAACCTACAGATTGTATGAGGCTTATTCTGTGCACTTTTCAAAATCTTCCTGAATGCAGACCTCTTCAACTTGTTTTATGATGAAGGTGATGATGATGGTGATGATTTAGCTGTTGCATAATATTCTAAAAAAGGACTACCAGATCCTATTAACTACTTTATTATTTTTCTCAAGTAATCACTATGCCCGCCATGGGACTTGAACTCACAACCCTGAGATCAAGAGACGCATGCTCTTCCCATGGAGCCAGCCAGGTGTCCCCTAACAGCTAACAGCTACTTTAAATAACTACCACCATATTGATAAACACTTAAGTCATTTCTGATTTTTTTTTGCCCTATACACACAATTCTGCAATAAAAATCTTTACACCTATCTCTGCACACAAAGGTGAATGTTTCTCTCGGGCAGATACTCAGAAGCGGAATTGCCAGATCACAGAATATGCACATTATCAATGTTAATAGATCCTGGCAAATTGGCCTCCAAGGTGGCTAGTCCATTTACATTCTCACTAGTAATTTATGAGGCTGCTTGAACCCCCTGGATGACATTTGAAATGATCAAACTTGAATATTCTCTGCCAATCCCATGAGTACCCAAAATGTTATCTTATTATTTAAATTTGTATTTCCCTATTTGATGTGAACTTGAGCATTTTCTGGGATATTTATTGCCAAGTCCTAAGCACTCCTTCCAAAGTACTGCCTCTTCATGTGTTTTGACCGTATTTTTTCCTATCCAATTGTTTATCTTGGTCTTCTTCAATCTGTAGGACTCCTTCATACACATGCAAATCCTTTGTCTGTTAGTTAGGTTGCAAATATTGTCTCCCCATCTGCCAACTGCCTTTTTATTTTATTTATGGTACATTTTGCCTTATGAAAGTTTTTATTTTGGAAAGAGTCAAAATTTCTGATTTTTTCCTTAGACAACTTTGCTTTCAGTATTATAAGAAGGCCATTTCTGTGCCAAAAACGTAAGTATATATTCTTACATACTCGTTTTTCTCTAACATTTTTTTTCCTTCTCCTTTTAGGTCTTTAATCCATCTGGAATTTACTTTCAAAAATGATGTGAGGTAGGAGCTGACTTTACTATCTTCAGAACGGATGGTCAGTTGTCCCAGTGCAGGGAGTTGATTTTGGGGGGAGGAGGGAGACGGAGAGAGAATCCCAAGCAGGCTCCACGCCCAGCACAGAGTCGGATGTGGAACTCCATCTCACAACCCTGAGATCATGACCTGAGCCGAAATCAAGAGTCAGGCATTTAACAGACTGAGACACCCAGGAGCCCTGGGAGCTGACTCTTTCTGTAGGAAGCCTAAGTTCCAAGATGAGAAAACATGTATCTGTATCCCTGTCTCTGGATCCAGGTCAAGAGGAAATGAGCTGGTCTACACAGCCAGACCCAGCGCTCTCCACAAGGACAGGACCATATACCTGGGAACCACAGGGCTCAGGGACTCGTTTCCTCATGCAACAGACATAGCTTATAGGTGATAGTTTAGTAAGTTAAACATTAACCCAGAATCAAGAGATCACTTCAACATTGACGCTTCTTCTCAACAGCAAATTGTCTTTTCTATAAATGAAATTATCAACCCCTGCTTTATCTCTTTTATAATTAAGATTTTCTTCAAATTTCGTTTTTGGTTGAATGAGCACACATTTACATTTAAAGCATTTTCTGAAGTTGGGCTAGAGGAAGACTCACCATAATGCTACACACATTTTGAACCAGACGCTATTTTGTCAAGTCAGCAGCAGCCTTAAACACCACATGCCTCCAGGAAGCTGTGGACTTCCATGTGTTTCTCGAAAGGGCTGGAACAGGGAAACAAATGCACGTAGCATGCACGCTTCCTCTGCCCGACTGCCCAGTGCAGCCAGTGGCTGGGTGCCGGAGACCTGGGCTTGAGTTCTACCTTATTCACCTTATAACCACACTGCTTTGGCCATATTTTCTATCTCTTCCTTTTTCTTTTTTTAAAGGTAATTGAGAAAGAGAGAGAGAGAAAGCACAAGCAGTGGGAGAGGGAGAGGGAGAAGCAGGCTCCTCGCTGAACAGTGAGCCTGATGCGGGACTTGATCCCAGGACCCTGAGATCATGACCCGAGCCAAAAGCAAATGCTCAACTGACTGAGCCACCCAGGCGTCGTTGGCCATATTTGTTTGCCTTGTATGTTGAATGTGGACAATAAAAACACTCACTATTTGAATCATTGGAAAAACAAAATGGGTTAATACACAGAAAGCTCTAGAAAAATCTCCAGCATGACCAGTGTTCAGTGTTCCGGGCAGCCTTCAGCCCTACAGACAGCTGCTTTCATAATGCCCCACTTTTGTCCTTTTGAAAAAACTTCCCATGTTTTCAGATCCACTTCTCTTTTTCATTCTTACTACTATTTTTTTCCTTGTGTATTTTCAAAAATAGAGCCTTTGTCCCAAATTCACTGTCAAAGAAACCTGGGAATTGTCTTGGTGGCCAGTCTGATGAGGAAAGCGTCCAGATCCCCATACTTCACCTTGATTCCAAAGAAATTTGAGCCTCTGTCATGGATCCTCTCTCACAGTCACCATGAAAAGTCCGCTCCCACCGGTGCAGCTCCTACCCGCCACGAAGATCTGAGAGCGCACTTGCTAATGTGGACTGACTGGAGTTTTTTGTAAGTAGCACTGTGCTGGGTTTCAGCGAAAAGATCACGGGGTACGTCTGAGGGGTGTCCAGAGCCCCACCTGTGCTATGAGCACACAGGCTGCCTCCCCATTCCCCCACCTCTATCTTAGCAGAGGCCCTTACTTTATAGAACCCAGGCCTCTGTCCTTATTTGCACACCCCACCCCACCATGAGCCCTGCATGTTTTTGGCTCTTCCCTGACAACTGATGAAGTCCTCATCACCCAGGAATGGCCACGAAGAGCCCGGGGTCCTATCGTATGCAATATTAAGGGAGAACCAGAGCTGGAAAGATTAGTCAATAGCAACGTTGAGGATATGGCGGGGAACTCGTCATTCTGCAGAAGTGTCAAAGAGAAAGGACAATGAAGGGAGAGGTCTGGAAGGCCGGAAGGAGCTGGAGACCCAGCTGGGAGAGAAGCAGCATGCAGCTATATGGACACGCAGACACAGGGAAGGATCGCTGGATGGGAGAGCCAACAACTGGACAATAACCAAGAGTAACAGGGATGGCACGCAGGATGGACACAGCGCCCCAAGTCCAGAAGGCAGTCCCTGTGATGAGAGGCTAGCTGTCCCACCATACTAAAAGATAAGAAGTGCTAAAATGGGCTCATAAGCACTGTACAAATATTTAATTTATAAAATAAAAACATGGCAGTTTATGGGTTATATTCTACATATTTTACATACATTCATATGTTACACATATTTTTTGTATATGGTATGGGTGCGTGCATGAATATGATATGAAGAAAAGTTTAAAAGAGATTAGTGGAGAATGTTCTTGAATGTGAGACCCACAGCAAACGGCCTACAGGCCACTCCACGGTGTCAAAGCCTGCCGGGGGGCAGTGGGCAGGGGACGTCCCAGGATTCAGCTAAGCCTGGAAGGAAGGTTGTTGGGGACTGAGTGCATGTGTTCTTCCCGTGTTCCTGTGTTGAAGCCTAACTCCCAGGGGAGCTGTATTTGAAGTAAGGAAGTAATTAATGTTGAGTAAGGTCGTAGGCATGGGGCCCTTATCCAAGGGAATTAGTGTTCTTCAACAGTGCAACAGAAGAAAGTTCACTGTCTCTCATGGGTGGGAGGACATAGGAAGGACACAGGGAGAGGGAGAAAAGGCAGCAACATGCATGCCAGGAAGAGTGTGCACCAGAAATGGAATCTGTCAGAACCTTGATCTGGGACTTCTTGATTCCAGAACGGTGAGAAAGGAACCATGTGCTGTTTAAGACAGCCCGTCGGTGATGCATTACCAATGCAGCCCAAGCTAAAAGGGAGGTTAGCTCTCCTTTTCCTCTTGGTCTCCGCGTGATCAGGTGAGTCACCGCCCAGTAGCAACAAAAATCTTCCTCATCCACAAGCAAGGGTTTCTCCTTCAGAACCTCCCAGCTCAGCATCCCTGCTCCTTCTCTTACCACCAAACAGCACGAACTACCTCAAAGTAAACTGTGAAAAACAAGAACACCCCTTGCTGCCTATTGTCACAGCAGGCAGACAGCCTGTCAAGGAGAACGCCATCGACGGGCATTTCTTGACAAGAGAGCTCCTCACTGTGCCCTGTGATGCGGCACACAGTGCATGCACCCTATAACCCTTGTGTGACTGACATTAAATGTTGGTAAGGCATGGTGTGGTGCTTTACTTGTTCACTCAACAAATATTTACTGGGTTTCTGGGGTGTGTCAGGTGCTGTCCTAAGAGCTGGGGATATGGTGGCTGGTGAAAGTTGGTTCCTGCCCTGAGGAAGCTTCCGTCTGAGTGGCAGAAGACAGACACTAAACAAGTGAACAACTAAGGACATAGAGGGTCATCCGGCAGTAAGGGCTAGGAGGAAAACCAGGCAGGGAAAGGGGAAGAGGAGGAAGTACCCCACCTTGAGGGGTGCTAATTTCCTATATGGTGGTCAAGGAGCGCTGGCATTTGACCCAAGACTGGGAGGTGCCCTAGGGATAGCTGAGGAAACGGTGTTTCTGGAGGAAGAGAAAGAAGAGCCAGAGGCACCATATGCAGGAGGCTGGAGGCCAACCAGTGTGGAGACTGTGAGGGTAAAAGAAGAGGGGAGGCTGGGGAGGGGAAGCCACAGGACGCTAGCTCTGGCTTTTGCTCTGAAGGAGAAGGGAAAGAAACCACTGGAGAGTTCTGAGCAGAGGAGTGACGGGAATTCATAAGAAGAGTTCAAGGAACATTCTGGCTGCTCTTTGGGGACTAGAGTGGAGAGTTTACAATACAGCAAGTCCAGAAGCAGGGAGAGCAGTTAGGAGGCTCCTGAAAGGCACCAGATGAGAAGGGCGGTGGCTTGGACCCATGTGGTGATGGTGGAAAAGAGAAGAGGTCAGATTCTGGATATATTTTGAAGGTAGAACCAACAGGATTGGCTGAGGAAGCTGATGTAACCAACGGGAGAATGAGAGGAGTCAAGCATGACTCTGAGTGGTTGGGCCTGAGCAGCCGGAAGGAGGATATTGCATTGTGATCAAGCGACATGATATTAGTAAGTCAAGGACCATCACGTGGGTTACTCTCACCCAATAATGCACTGATAGGGAGCGAAGAGCACAAGGCTGATTCTCACTCCATCTGAGTGAATGAACACCACCACACTACATTCTTATGACAGCTTCTCTGCTATGTTTTGTAGGAAAAATAGCTAAACACTTTCTCCCACACACACCCCCTCCAAAAGCAACTGGAAAAAGTAATGTATTGATTAAAGAAAAAAGAGCAAAGTCCCTGAGGCAAGGAATCCAGTGGTACAATGTCAATGTTGGACCATAATAAATTGAAAAATGTCTGCTTGCAATCGTGTTTGGACGGGTAGGGAAGAGAAGGGCACAATAGTGGTGAGGAAGAGGCAAAGCGTTAGGGACTTTCAAAAGTTTTCTTAAACAAGAAAAGTCTTTAAAAGGCTATAGTTGGAGAAAGGAAATGTCTCCATTGCTTTGAAGCATGGAAAAGAAAGGGGCTATGAGGAAATGAATGTGTATCTTCATGAGTCTTACTAACAGTTCCTGACACAGGATTTCTAAAGAAAACAAGTGTGTAGGTCT
Source organism: Lutra lutra (assembly GCF_902655055.1). NCBI lineage: Eukaryota > Metazoa > Chordata > Mammalia > Carnivora > Mustelidae > Lutra > Lutra lutra. The sequence continues at coordinate 146,882,463 of NC_062282.1, forward strand.
TCAGATGTAAAAATGTAACACTCTCATTTAATAAGTACCTGGTTATGAAAAAACATACTGAAGACTTCACTTACTGACATCAATCATTTCACGTGTCTTAAATTTCGGTCAAGTACAAATTGAGAATGAAAAACTAGTGAATCATCTGAAACTTTCAGGAAGTACCAAAGAATATGTTACTTATTTCAAAATGTAATGTTTGCGCTCATTTCCACCCACAAGTTATCTCTGAAAACATTCTTAAGTCTACCTCGTTAAGTGGCGTCAATGTTTTATGGGACTGTTAACTAGAGACCTGTCCAGGTACGAAATCCAGCGTCAGGTTAAGACACTAGGAAACCATCTTTATGTTTTATAATTACACGTACAGGTGAGTCTTCAGGGGATAACTTTGTATGTAATGATGTCATTTTTTAAACTTTGTTTAAAAACTGACTTAAGATCTGAGCAGATCGGATCGTTTTTTTAGGTACTTTCACTGTCCACAATTATCCAGCCAAAGTTTAGATGTTTAAAACAGCTGTCTTCTGTTTTAAAGTTAAAGCAAACAAAACACCCTCATTGTCTCCATTTCTCTGGTTATAAAATTACTCTTAAATACACATTCATCCTAAACAGTCTGGAAAAAGTCTTTCAGTTGGTATCAGTTCAGTGTTTTCTCACATTATCTACAACGTAGATTTGGAGATAGTTGAAGCCTAATTTTATAGTTAAGCATGAGGAAGAACAATTCCCTCTTCCAGCCAGGCCTTCCACTACCTGGGAGCAAAGGGCTTGAAAACGGCTCTCCTCCAAAAACGTTCTATTTTGCTTTTCATCATTCTTTTGGCCAAATAGCAAATTCCAAAGTGGTGTTTAATCATCTGGTTTATCTGGTTATGAAAAGTATGAATTACATTTTGGTCACTGCCTTTTTAAACAAACCTATATCCAAGTCGATACTTTAAAGTCTAAATGTTAGTGAGAAGGGCACTTAAGAGCAGTTACGTTGGAACAGCAAGGCAACACAAGGCCAGAGTCAGCCTTCGCTCTGTACTCCATAACCAAAGACTCCCGTTAAATGTAAAGACCTTCTGCTGGGGGGGGAGGGGGGAGAAATGGGAGTTCTGGTTTACTTAACATTTATTGTTCATTCATTACCTTATTTCGAATCTTCCATTCTCTTTATTTTCCAAACGGTCATTTGGTATCAGAAGTGAGTGGGGCCCCAGCTTCTGGGTGGTACAGTGGAGGGATTGTTAGCCTGAGAGGGTGTCACCCATGAAGCTATTCATGGAGGGCAGACAGTAAATCACTGTTAGGGCACTCCGGCTTGCTGGGAGAGTGGCCCTCTGAGATGCTCCGACCCTGTTCCCGGTGGATTCAAATGGCACTTTATCTCCCACAGGTCTTTCCGAGTCCTTTTTCTATCCTCAAGGCAGCAGATTTTCAAGCACCTCGTTTTGTAATTGTGGTGATTTACCCATCACTTACATCTGCAAATCCCTTTTTCCTTATTCCAACAAGGAATCAGACGCTACCCATTAGAAGTTCAATGTGGGGAGAAAGCCTACTTTTTGTGCATCTTGAGAACCGGAAACTCAAAACAACTTTCTAGCATTGTTGCTATTTTCTCTTCCCGTTTTTAAAGGATCCTATGCCATCCAAAAATCTATTATTTTTCCTACCAAATCCTTGAAAAAGAACTCACTGCTTTCACTGATTCATCACTCTTTTCTGTGCCGAGGCCTTACTCTCTTCTAGATGCTGGAGATACAGGAGACACAAAAGAGATGGAGTCCCCGGACCCAAGGAGCTTCTTCCCTAACAAGAAGGAGAAGCATCCAAACAAATATTTGCACCGACAGTTAATTCTAGCTGGGATACGTGGACTCATCTGGCAGGGGACTGGGAACACATGATGGTGGGGTATGATGTCTTCCGCAACATCAGGAAAGTCCTTCTTGAAGGATAAGTAGGGGTTAACCAGGTAAAGTGTTCCAGGCAAAAGCACAAGGGTAGGTCTGTGTTCAGAAAGGAGCATGAAACATTCATACCAGCAACATTTCAAGGAAACAAAACTGATGGCAGCATGGCAGAAAGAAGAGACCAGAGAGGTAAATGATAACCAAATCATGCACAGCCTTGAAGACCCTGTGAAGGCCTCAGGATGCTAAAGTATTTTAAGCAGGGGAGTGATGTGATCAGATACTCCTCTTTCAAAGATCACTTTAGCTACAATCTGGAGAATAAATCTGAGGACAAGAGTAAATGGGATCTTACCTACCCTAACTTTGGGGGAAAAAAATACCAAAAACATTGCTGTACGTTGGTTCTGGGTACCTATGGTATAAGTAAAAGAATAGGAATTGAGGTGCAGAGAAGCCTTAGGAGAGGTGAAGGGGGATGGGAGCAGTGTGGACCACACGGAAGTAAAGCTTTATTTATTTATTTATTTTTTAAAGATTTATTTATTTATTTGACAGAGAGAGATCACAAGTAAGCAGAGAGGCAGGCAGAGAGAGATAGGGAAGCAGGCTCCCTGCTGAGCAGAGAGCCCGATGCAGGGCTTGATCCCAGGACCCTGAGATCATGACCTGAGCTGAAGGCAGACGCTTAACCCACTGAGCCACCCAGGCGTCCGGGAAGTGAAGCTTTACATGCCATGTCTCGTGTCTTGAAATAAAGACAGGAAACAAATATGACAAAATATTAACAGCTGTTAATTCTGCGTAATGAAAATTGGGAGGTTCGATTTTTCTCTGAAAATTTCTGTACCTATTTCCTCAAAAGAAAAGCAAATTCAAGAAATGAATGGGAGAAACAGGAAGACAACTAGGAGAGAGCAATGTGTTGTAGAAGTCAAGGGCAAAGAGCATTTCACAGAAGAAGAAGAGGTCCTTTTCATTGCTGCTCAGGATACAAATAACAGGAAAACTCTTAAGTGTCCACTAGATTTACGGACAAGGATGTTGCTGACGACCTTGGCAAAAGCCTGGCCACTGGAGTGCTGGGCACAGAATCCCGATGGGAAGGAGTGAAGAGGAGAGGAGGGAAGAGCAGTGGTGCTTGCCACTAATCCTTGGTAAGATCTGGCTTTTGAAAGAAGGAGAGAAGGGGAAGCCTGAAAGGAAGGTAGGACCCAGGGAGGGCTTGTTTCTAAGACTAGAAGAAGAGACTCAAGCTTGGTTACCTGCCAATGGGGAAATACAGTGGAGGTGGAGAGAGAGCAAAGAATTTCTAAGTAAGTGTAAAGGATCAAACAGGTGGAGGGCCTGACCTTAGGTTGGAAGAGAGGCATGACCTCCCCTGGACGAGGAGATATGTAGGAAAGAATGAGTACAGGGGCAAAAATTTCCCATGTGACAGAATCTGGGTTTTCAGGGAAGTAGGAGGCACCAAGGTGAAAAGATTTGACCAAGGGGAGACAGTGAGAGCCTAACGAGAGAAAGGGAGGATGACAAGGAGGCAGTGTTCAACCAACTGAGGTTGGTAACTAAAATTGTGTTCTATCAGGCTTTGGGGGCCAGCGCAAAGGCAAAGTAGGCCGATAGCTATATCATTCAGAATTAGCTTTCAGTCAGATGGGAGTGACCAACAGTCTGGTTTTCAAGGAAGCTGAAGTGCTTGCTCACGAGACATTGTTATCATGAATCTCTGCCGAATGGAGAAGCAAATGAAAGAAGGAAGGATGGACAGATGACTGGCTGGATGGACAGAAGAAGAGCTGACTGGCTGGCTGACTGGCTGGCTGGCTAGAGGGATGGAGGGATGAACGGATGGATGGACAAACAGCTGTTGGCTGGCTGGAGGGATGGAGGGATGGACAGACAGACAAACAGCTGGTTGGCTGGCTGGGTGGCTGGCTAGAGGAATGGAGGGATGGAGGGATGGACAGACAGATGGATGGACAGAGAGTAGAAGAACCCACAGCTTGCAGGCCTTCATTAAATCAGAGTGCATGCAGAGAGTATACAAGTAATGAGAGGAAGATGTGTCTGGAGAGTGGGATGTCTGAATTAGTGATTTAAGAAATGGAGCCTTTTCAGATAATAAGGCCCAGCATGAAGCCCTGGAGTGGGAGGCAGAAGTAAATGAGGGAAAAGCACAGTGTAGACGAGGGAGGCAAGAACCTGGGAAAAACAGAGGGTCAGCAGTCAGGTGGACACTAACACTTCCATGAGTGGTGACAGGTGGTGGGACCCCTGGGGGACATCTCACCTGGTGCTAAGTCTTTGGAAAATGGCACAAAATGAGGTCTATGGATGACAAACAGCATCAATGTATTTGTAGAACACAGACTCCAAAGTTCTAGGAGCTTCAGAGAGGAGAAACGATCTGAGAAGCCAATGACCTCACTTCCCAACACTGCAATAAACGGCCAAGAGGGAAAAAGAAAGTCCCAGGAGTGCTCTAGGATACAGCCAGGATTCATTGTGATGGTGGTTCTCATCTCTGGCCACACACTGGTATCACCAAGGGAGCTTGGAGAAGAATAACCATGTCCAGGTCCTGCCCGCAGCCTGGTAACTTCAGAATCTCTCAAGCCTGGGGAACTGAGGCACTTAAAAGTTCACCAGAGGGGTGCCTGGGTGTCTCAGTGGGGTAAGCCTCTGCCTTCAGCTCAGGTCATGATCTCAGGGTCCCGGGATGGAGCCCCCCATTGGGCTCTCTGTTCAGTGGGGGGGCCTACTTCCCCCCGTCTCTCTGCCTGCCTCTCGGTCTACTTGTGATCTCTGTCAAAAACAAAACAAAACAAAACCACATAAAAGTTCACCAATAACTCTGACATACAAATGGATTTTAAAATCACTGATTTAAGGCCAGGAATTGATGAAAATTTTGGAGAAAGTACTGCAGATCCAGAGGTTTTTTGATTACGACTGATACCTGTGTGAATGTACACACAGTACTCCCCAAGGCTCCCTCAGGAACTCATACCCACAAGAAGGTGAATGGTAGGCCTTGCAGACCCCTCTTCTCCCCAGTCCACTATGCCTTTTTGTCTTAAAGCAGAGATTCTGATCAAACAACAAGATGGGGTCTTTAAAAGGATCCGTGTGAGTCTACCTTTTTAATGCTCCTCCACACTTTTCTCCTGTGATGTGGGGGGATGGAGGGAAAGCAGGTGGTGTCATCACAGGAATATTTATGGAAGAGTTGTGAGGGGTAGCTCCCAGCATGGACACAAAACAAGCCTCGTCCTCCCCCGGCACCTCCACCTGACTGCTGGAAAACATGCTGGTGGGACCAACGTGGAGGATGGGATGACAGCCACACCACTTAACCTTGACAGAGCGGGGTGCACCAGGTCCTAGACTCAGACTCACGGTTTATACTCAGCCTCTCATTCAATCCACACGCTCCCTGGGAAGTGAGGACATGAATCCCCCTTGAGAGAGGAGCTCACTGGGGCTTCTGAGAGGTTAAATGACTTGCCCAAGGTCACCAGCTATTAAGTTATGTAAGCACAGCCCCCCTCCAGAGACCAAGTGGAGCCTGCTTCACTACATTTCATGCCATTTACCTACAAGCAGTCTAAATTTCCTTCCAGTTCTCACACTCTGGGACTCTTTAACCCCCACTGGCTTTCTTTCCCTAAAGGGACAGGGTAGACTGCAGACTTCAAAGGCTTTGGAAAGGCAGGGGTTTTACTGAAAAGTTAAGGCAAGCTTCTGGTAGCCAGTCTGAGGTGCAGACAAGGGGAAATGACATCATGAGGTTTCACTGGGTAGCCTCCCTACAGGTGCTCCCCTGAGGGCTTTGGGAGAGACACAATAGCAGGCTTTTCTTCCAGCTCCCAGAGCATCTCTCCGGTGGCTGGCAGGTGGAAATGTAATCTCCCCTTGCCAGGACAGATGGGCGCCTCACTGGATGGTGAAACTTTGGGATCTAGCAATTGCCAGGAAGATTCTGGGTGGTACTTCTTAGCCGTGTGAAAAGTGAACCCAAATTCTTTTCTTCTTGTATTCCATAATTTAAAATCAGGTAAATTTAATCTCTCCCTACCTGGCTCAGCGTTACTGTAAATTAAACACGCAAGTATTAATAATGGAAATAATTTCCCTTTAAAAACATATCCTGAAACTCGATGTGGGGCATTTCCAATATATCCATAAAGCAAACAAGACAGCTTAATTGTTTGTTTCTCCGAGGAAAGAAGCTAAACCCGGAATTAATTTGGTTCAGCCTGTGAAGCAATTCGTTTGCTCTGCCTAATTCTGCCAATTAAAGAACTTTTCCCAGACACAATTAGCATGTAAAGCGGCGACAGAGAGCGAAGAAGGGGCCTCAATGATCCCGGCGGGGTGGAGGTGCTGGGCGAGAACCCTTTCCCCCCCTCTCCCCCGGGGGCTCTTGGTCTCGACCTTGGGACTGAGGAAGCCGGGGAGCATGGACTGGCTCCAGAACCCGGTTCGCAATGGCCCGGCCGTCACCAGCCGAAATCGGGGCGTTAAATAGCGCAGCTAAGGATCAAACCAGCTCGGGTCGCGAGGGCAACTCCCCCAACCCGGTCCGGATCCAAGAAAGACCTCGCGGGGCCGACCGGCCCCCACCCGTACCACCGTAACGCGCAGCGGAGCTCGCCGGCCCCCCAAGCTCTGTGCACGCTCCCGGAGCCCGCTCGCGTGCCGCGGGGGCTGCGCGCGCACCCAGGGCCGCGCCCCCCGCCACCCAGAATCTGAGGCTTTTGCTTAGGAAAGGTGGGGATAGCGGCCCCTGCTGGCAGCTCTGGCGAACAGCAGAGAGACTGCTCTCACCGTTCTCGCCACCCTTTCCAGGTGGTTTTATATATATATATGGTAGATCCAGGATGTTGTCGCATATATATATTTACATATATGTATATACATATACATATATGTATATATATATATATATATATATATATATATATATATATATATATATATATATATATATGGTAGATCCAGGGTGTTGTCGCATGTGCATTTATTCTTCGTGATTCCTCGCGAGCAGATGTCTGTACGTAACTTGGGTTCCCCCGCAGAAAAGAGAACGTGGGCCCCGGCCCCAATTAGGGAACAGGTATAGTTTCTAATGCATCCACTTTGCAGGTCCTCGGCCTAAGGGCACCCGAGACCCTGGTCCTCCTCCCCATGCTTTTCTCGGCCGGCCGCCCCCACGACTGGTAAAACACGGCTTCTGAGAACTGCTCGGCCGCCCAGCGTTACTTTCTATAAAGGCTGTGGCTCTGGCCCGCACCGTCTGCGAAGCCCACCGGGGAGCGGGGCGTGCGGGCGCGGCTGGGGGCCGGGGGGGGGGCGGGGAGGGGTGGGACGCGGTGCGGCCGGACGCGGCGGCACCAGCCCGGAACTGCAGGGCGTTTGCGCGACTGCAAGTTCACGCGGCGGAGGACGGCTGTGCCTGCCCTGCTCTGTGCGGCCGTAACAATAGCGCCCTGTAAGAAGTTGCGATGTGCTTCTCCCGCGAAGCTGCTGGATCCTCTCTGGGACTGCGTCCTATTGCTGAAGTTTACTTATTTCAGAGGACGGTCCGCACAGGTCCCAAGTCTGACAACAGATTATGGCTGTTGTTAACCCCGTTCTTTGTACTACAGTCTCCGCGCTTGCTTGGAATGCTTTATTAACATGTTCTTTGTGCGTTAACTAGTAACCGTGTTCATCTCCTCGAAGTGTGTTTTTAACCGCACGCACCACGGGCTTTTATCCAGTTCCTCCGGGTGCATCGAGCGTCCATCACTTCTGGGATCTACCTCTTGATACAGTAATCAGAATTAGAAAGGCCCATCGTTCACTTAACCTCCTCCTTTAAAACTTTTCCATTTAAGAAAATCGATGAACAGATCCTTTTCTTGTAACTCGCTCCTGCACTACGTCTATTTTTATTTATTTTTCTCATTTGGAAGGGCTCAGCGATGCTGTCCGGGATTTCCACCCCGTCCCCCCCCCCCTCCCCCGGTCTAGAGCAGATGCGGGGGTGGGGGGAGCTGGGGCTGCGCTCCAGCCGGAGCCAACCCCACCGGGACCTCCACCCAGAGCGCGGCGTGGGCCGGGAGCCGCGGCGGAAGGAGCCTCGCGGGCCAGTCGGTGCAAGGCTCCACCTGCAGCCACACTGCGTAGGCTCTCCCTCTCTCCGCCACGCTCGCTCACATTCACACACAAACACCACAGCCCTCCTCTGGGTCGGAGAGGACGCCAGCCAAAGGAGGCGGGGTTGCAGGAGCAGAGTCCGCTCTGCGCAATCCAGTCCGGGACTTGGCTCCGCCTGGGAGCCGCGGCCTCTCCGGTGACAGAAGAGTAGCGAGCGGCACCCGGTGAGGCTGCAGCCAACTCCGCTCCTCGCGCACTCGGCTGCCCAGGCGCTCGGGACGCAGCAGCGGCGCTTCTCCGCGGGGCCCACCGCCCGCGATGCCCGCTTAGGAGCGGCGGCAGCGGCCAGCATCGCCACGCCCGCGGCAGCGGCGCTCGCGGTCGCAGAGCAGGGCCACAGCGCGCCCCCTGCCCCAGCCCCCACCCCGCCCCCCACCCTGAAATGACTTGTTAATCCGCGCAGACACCACCGAAGGGACTCACCGGAGTGGAATCCAAGTGGAATTTGGATTTGGAGAAGAGTTTCTTGAACATTTACTCCTTCCTTGTTGGTTTTTTTTTTCTTTCTTTCTTTTTTCCTCTCCCCTTCTGTGCCTGTCACTGGAGATGATCACGGCGCGTTTGCTTCCCAGAAAGTAGTCGCCGCGACTGTTACCCCCAAAGAGACAAGCACACATGTAGGAATGACAAAGGCTTGCAAAGGAGAGAGCGCAGCTTGCGGCCCGGAGAGATCTCCTCAATAATGGATTACTAAATGGGATACACGCTGTACCAGCCCGCTCCGAGCCCCGGCCGCCTGCACGTCGATGCACCGAAAAGGTACGGCAGGGGCGCCCCGGCGCGCCCCACCTCCCCAGCGGCTCGGCTCCAGGCATCGGGTCCCGGGGCCGCGGCCGGCACTCGTTGCCCGCTTTGTGGTAGCTGCGTTTTATTTAGTCTGGTGTCTGCCTTCCGAGCGCTGTCCGGCCCTTGGGGAGCAGTGGTGAGCCCAGCCCGCCGCTCCTCTCCGCCCTGTGCCCGAGAGACCGCGGGGCTCCGCGTTGCGAGCTTCCCCACCCGCGCTGCGCACACGCCCGGCGCCGCCCGGGACCGCGACCGCGCGGTGCTGCTTGGCTGGGGAATGTGTGTGCAGGACCCGGGGCTCGTCCTCACTTTCGGGCCAGCAGGGAGCAGAGAGGCCCCGAGAGGGTGGGATCCTCAGAAGCGCCGGATCCTGGTGCACGAGCTGGGGAAAGGGTTCTGCCCTCGAGGGCTGGAGGACGTTGGGTAGAAGAGCGCTGTTTTCGCCCAGCACCAGGTTTGGGTTCTGTGGTGTGAGAAGGGGTTCCACAGAGACGGTGGGAAAGCGAAGAGAATCTTTTGTTGTCCGCTCGGGGTCTGGGCTGGGCTCTGTGGAGTGCGGGAAACTTGTAATGGCCCTGGTACCCGTGCGCCTTGCCACTTGGTGACATCCCGGCTTTCGCGGCCACTGGCACCAGGGGTTCCGGGCTTTGTTTGCTCGAACGAGTGCCTAGGAATGGTCTCCTCCCGGTGTGGCGCGGCGCCCCCCGCCCTGGGTCCACTATCCCCCGTTGCAGCTCCCTTCTGGCCGGCGAGGACAGCATCTGTCGCGGCTGCGTCCCCCTCCAGCACAGAGCCCGCCTCGCTGCGCTCTCCCCCGAAATCTACGAGGTCCCTCTAAAAGGAGTTGTCCCGGAGGGGTAAGGGTGGAAAGACTTGCAAAAGATGACCCAGTGCTTGCTACCCGGACGAGAGCTCTGTTCGGGCCACGGGGTCTGGATGTCTGAACTACTCCCTGGGTCCTAGAGAGCTGTCTGGAGGGCAGTGGGGCGCTGGGGAGCTGGCCCGACAGTGCCCACCCTCCCTGTACGACAACGCTGGGGTGGCAAGTGTCTTTGCTCCAGATTCTCTGCTTTTTTTCTCAGCTCCCCACTGTCGTATATGCTGCAAAGCAGGATCCTGAGGTCCGCTCCCTCCTGCCGCGACCCGAGCCGTACAGGGGGAGCCAGGGAGCAGCCCCGAACTTGCGCGTTTCGGGAAAGGAAACTGGATTCCGCCGTCTTAGCCGTTCCCTCGCCGCCTCGCCACCCCTCCGCCCCAGAGCCGCCTCTTCCAGCACGGGGTCACTCTACCCGGCGCTTCTGGAAAGTTTCTCTGAAAGCCAGGGGCGGCGGGCACGACAATACTGGGGCTCTGCCTGTGCAGCCCACGGGAAACCGAACCCGGAGGGAAGAGGGTGGGCCGCCCAGGATGCGTGGAGTTAGGTCTGGTCCACAGCCAGTGGCTCCCCCATCCAGCAGTCAGCTGGGTTGGGGTCTCAGCGCCCCAGTTTGCTGGTCCAGTCGAGAAAGCAGTGGCGAGGCGGTGGGAAGGGAAGTTCAGGGGCAGGATTCGGGATGCTGGTGCGGCCACTGGACAGCGGCTGGCGCACGGGTGCGGGTGGACACAGGCCGGGACTAGGTACCAATTCCAAGTGCAACATCCCCAGCCTCCCACCCCCACCCCCGGTGCCACGCGCATTTTTCCAGGCGGCGGGTTTCCAGGGAGGAAGGGAACCGGGAGCCAGGTGTTCCTGGAGCCGGGGAGGAACTGCTGTCTTCACAGCCAAGGAAAGAACTTCCAGCAGCGGCCTCCATCCTGCCTCCAGCGGGCAGCCCCAGTGGCCGCTGGAGTCGGTCCTTGGGAGCAAGGTGGCTGCATTGAAAATGCGGTGGCCAGTCATGGGATCACTCTCTGCTTACACCGGATGGAAATCAAGTTGCTACTTATTGACTGTGATCCATGAAAGGTTCAAAACACAGGCAAAGGTGCGCGTGCGCACACACACACACACACACAAACACTCAGATGCTTACGCTTGTATGCACAACTTTCTCTGACTCAAATCTGAAAAGATGTTTAACCCAGTTGCAGCGTTTTGCCAGCAGGTCTCAAGAAAGCTATGTAATGCCCCCCAGCGCTGGTTTTTAAGTCTTTCCGGGGTAGGAAGGTCGAGTGTCTTTGCCTTGTCTTTCTCTAATCCTGGTAATTGTTGGTCTTCCTTCAGACATACATCTCAGGCGTCAAATCCACTCTGATGGCAGGGGAAAGACTGCCGGTTCCAGACACATGCACCCTTTATTTAGGCTTTTTCACGCGGAGTAAAGATGCCTGGGCTCAATTCTGAATGAAAATATCGTATTTTTGCACCTTATCCAAATGGCTACGACAGGTCAAGACTGCAAGCATTTCGTGTGTGTTTTTTTAATACCCTGTTTAGTCTGCATGGAGTTTTATGATTTATAGTAAGCTCTGATTAAACTACTCCAGGCCCCAAAGTTAATTATTAACCTAACCTTAAATACTGTGGCAGAACGGTGTCTCCACCTATTAACTTAAACTGTTAAAAGGTAATTGCACTATTTGAATTTGGTTTACCCATGCTTGCTTATATGGTGACTTTTATTTGACACTTGAGTAACCCCCACTCCGTACTAGGATTCTGGTTTTACGATATTCTTGAATGAGGCACTTTGCAAACCAATCTGAAAGCAGAGAAAAATGGAGTATCAGGTTTAAAACCTCATTTCTGTGTTAGGTCTTTTTTCAGCTTGATAGAAAGCAAGCGCTCTAGCTCCTGTGTGTGTGGTTTTTGTGCGGTGACAGTCTTCCTGAAGTGCTGTGTGTTGCAAGCCATCCCCCTGTAGAGATGGGCCACAGTCTTCAAGAATGCATATGAAGCACATATGCAAATTCCAGCAGCCACCCAAGAATCATTGTCTCAGGAGCCATCTGCAGAATATACTTATTGGATAAAACATCTACATTTCAATAGGTTAAAATTCCCAAGAACTGGAGCAGAAACCCAAGTAAATGTTGAATAGATGCATGAAAGAAACGGGCCCACAGAATTCCCATTTCTCCACTAAGAGTGGACCGGTTGTCTTCCCCTCTACAGTGGCTTCGAGTGAGTGGTTCTTATCAAGTGGCAATAAGTGCAACTCTGTATTTACACACACAGTGACACACATACACAAACACACAGCCCTCGAGTTCTTTCCAAGTCTAGTGAATGCTTTTTCCCATCATTAAAAAAATACAGCATTTGCATCTTGAGTAGGCGGATAACATTTCTTAGTATGTTGAATCAGAAGGATAGCAAGAATTACAAGACTGTTATCTTCATTGAATAAAAATAAGCCACCCAAATTAAGAACTTGTATTAAATTCAAAATAAATACTCATGCTTTAAAAGCAAATGGGTAATTGCACTGCCATAGGAAATAGAAGGCAAAATACTGTTTTGAACAAGGAGGTGAGGCAGATATTTTACTGTGTGTGCATAGCGGTTCAGCTCTTTTCTGAACAGGACAAAAGCGTGATCACAGGAGAAGTTTTTTAGAACTAGATTGCCAAAGGCGAATATATTCTCCCATCTTATTTGTTTGCAGAAAAGAATCACAGAACAAGCCAAACTAATTGCAAATGCTTTAATTAAGCATCTGCCATTTGCAGCAGTATAAAGCCTGAGAGAGACTGCCTGCCTCTCCCTCTGCCTCCCCCGCCCCAGGTTTAGACAATTTATTGTCCTCCTCTCAGAGTGGGTGTTCCCTGGGTGTTCCCACTTCCAGAGTAAGGTGGAGCCTGGCACTGGCAATGTCCTGCCTGCTCACCCTCCCCTATCAGTGTCCCCTACTCTTCTGAGGTTCCCTGGAGCCAAGCTGTCTCAGAGATGTTTCTATTCCAGAGTGAAGGCTTTTCTCATCAACTGAGCTATTCTCTGCTGGCAACCACACTGGTGGCCTCCTGGGGATATGGTAAGGTAGGGGAGGGAGGGAGGCATTTAATCCCTCTGAAATGGGCAAGGAAGATGTCATACCGCATAAACCTCAAGGGGAGAGGGCTTACAGGATACCTCTCAGCATGGGACCATTACAGTAGCGCATATACACAAGGGTATCCTGCTCTGTGAAGCAGGTGAGTTCCTGCAAAACTTTTTGATTAGAGTAATTCCCAATATACTAACGGAGAGTGTCCTAGAAGTGTCAGGACTCAATACAGAGTTTCCCAAGTAACCTCTTCAGCCCAGACCTCTCTCCTGGGTCTCTCAACGAATACATCCAACAGGTTAGGTAGCTCTTCTTGGATCTAACAGGCGTGTCAAACTTAACACATTCAGAGCACCAATTCTGGACCTCTTTCCCCCAGTATGCTTTCTTATAATCTTCTCCATCTTGGTAAATGGCATTGCCCTCCCTGGGGCTGCTCCCAGGTAGAAACTTAGAGGAGTCATCCTTGACCCTTACTGCAGGTCCCCCCCCCCAGCCCCAGCGGCAGATGCTGCTGCCCACCCCAACCCCCTTCCAGAGTACATTGGCCTTCTCCAAACTCTTCCACCTCTGAGGCCCTCACGCTGGCTGAGCCACGAGGCTATTGTACCAGCCTCCCAACTAGTCCCTCGGCTTTGCTCTTGGACCCCTACAGTCTATGCTCAACACAGCAGCCAAAGTGATTTTTTTTTTTTTTTTTTTTAAATCAAGGCCTGGCTCAGATTCTTTCATCTTTGTCCAGCAGATGCCAAAGTCCAACCTATGGGCCTTCAAAGCCCTACGCCATCTGTGCTCCCTTGCTCACACCTCTCAAATCTCCCCCCATCTTCAGAGTTACTGAAGATGTGCCTGGCATCTGTGACTGTGCCTGGCATGTGCTCTTCCATGGCTTGGGATGATTCCTTCCCCAGATAGCTGTGTGCTTTGCTCCTCACACAATTGAGGTCTCTGTGCAAATGTCACTCTCGCCATGAAGCCTTTTCTGATCACCTTATTTACTCCACCCTTTTCCCCAAGACTTCCTAGTCCCCTGGCCTGCCTCAGTGTTTTCCCCTTCTCACTTTCTGCCACCTGAGAGACTGTACGTTGTTCCCGTTTATCTTCTGTCTTCCACTAGAACATATGCCACGAGGAACAACTTTTGCCATGTGTTACTGCTTCATCTCCAGCGCCTGTGCCTGGCATGCCAATGGCCCTTCCCAACAAGTATTTGTTCAGTCAATTAATTGATTCATCAATTTAAAAAGAGCAAATCTTTTTTACAAGCATCTCATCTTTCTCTCTTATCTGCTCTTGTTTCTCCATCTGACTCTTTTTAAAGACTTTATTTACTTGAAAGAGACCACTAGAGAGAGAGCAAGCATGAGTAGGGAAGCCAAGGGAGAAGCAGACTCCCCGCTGAACAGGGAGCCTGATGCAGGACTTGATCCCAGGACCCCAGGATCATGACCTGAACCAAAGGCAGACGCTTAACTGACTGAGCCACCCAGGCGCCCCTTGTTTCTCTATCTTAAGTTTTCATCCAATGTAACATAACACTTCTCCGTGCGTGGTGGGGGGGGCAGGGGGAGACACACTGTCTTCCATGTACGCAGGTGATCTGTCTCATGCACCATTAGTGGAGTATTCACTGCGGGTTGTTTTCCCAGCCCTGGTGATGGATTGGAGCCTGCTCATTCCCACACTCTCACCCAGTCCCCTCCTGTGGCCGAGAGCACACATCTGCGGGACACCTGGTTGAAACAGCGCTAGGAAGACAGCCAAGCACTGATGAGGCTTGAGCTTTTGACCTTGGCCTCGTTTGTTCTGCGTTCTAACCACTGGCCACAGAACTGCTGTGCTTTTTGGGAGTTTGCTGATGGTCCTTTTAAAAATTCACCTTTCTGGCAGGAGAGGACAACATGCTTATGAACCCACATTTCCGCCCTGTACTGTGGTCACTGTAGTCGAAGATCCTATACTTGGATGTCCTGAGTTCCAGACTCTATTACCTTGGACGAATCACTTAACCTAAGCTGCATTATTTTCAACAAAATGTGTGAATAGTAAACCTGTGTGTTCCACGTTGTAGGACCTCTGGGAGAATAATAGGAAGACACAGATGTGAAGGTATTTGGTATATCAGGAAATGCACTCCGAAGACCTGGGAGAATCTGATGCCAGTTCCTTTCTCCCCACCCCAGATCCTGGGCATAGCAGAGATCTTGCTTCATTGTTTTCTAAATCATAAAAGAGAGATTATATTCCGTGGATGTCACATTTTCATATAAACCACATTGTGAAATTAAATAAGGTCCTCAAATTCACTGGAAATTCACAGTCTTCACAGAGCATGGAGAGCAGCAACCCTGTCCATTAGAAAGGCCAACTGCCTCAAGCAACAATGGCTTTCAGTGTGACCATTAAAGAGGGCAAGGTCGCGGGGCGTGGCACTCAGCCAGGCATTGGAAAAAGTAAGGGCATTGTTTTTGCTGAGGTGGGTCCTAAAACAATTCATGTCAGTGTAAGCATTAATGTAGAACAGAAGTGTCAGGGTGAACCAGGGGTAGGAGGAGAGGAGTTTGGGTCCTTGCCGTAATAAGGGCAAATTCACTAAGATTTGGCGACATCGGGTTTACAAGTGTGGAGGGACGGTCAGGGGAAGGCAGTGGGCAGCAAAAGGGACAATGCAGAGACCACACATCTTAGGCAGACTCAACACACTGGGATTCACATCCCTTTTTTTTTTTTTTTTTTTTTTGCCAATTATAAATAGCGTGACTTTGAGCCAGTTACTTCTTTGCCTCAGTTTCCATCTGTAAGATGCTAATAGGATACTAATGTGGTTGCTGGGAAGAGTAAATATGGTAACATCTGTAAAATTCATAGTCCGAGGCATGGCACATGATACTCGCTCATGAACATTAGGTGTTATTTTATCTGGGTGAGAAAAGTCCGGGAGAGTGCCCTGGTGGTGACAGTAGAAAGGGTAACAGTCAGAAAGGGTACAAAGGAAGCCACCTCGAGACCAGAAATGAACATTCCCACTGTGGGTTGGCCCTGGTGATGCGGGTTTTCAGCTGGGAAGCCTGTGAACAAGTCACCGGCATGGGAAGAAGAGCCGTGAACCTTTTCCTGACTTCGGATGTTGACATCTCACACCCAGAATATGGAAGAAAAGACATTATGCCAATAAAACCAAGACTGCACAAGACTTTGTATTAGACAAGAGCCTAAAGGATGAAGGGAAAAAAGGATCGCCTTTACTTAGAACATCTTAAAATAAAATACACAGTCTGCATGCACTCGAGAATCTGAGAGCAGCCCGTCGTGTTGGTTCAGGGTCGAGATGAACGGATCCCAAGGGCCCTACCTATCATAGGAGAGAAGCTTGTCGGCTGACTGCTCCAGGAGGCTGTGGCTGGGACTTCTGCCCAAGGGCCGTCGTAGTGGCCTTCCATCCACGTGCAGGGTCACTCTTCCCTGGCTAAGCCTGAAATCAGTTTGGGAGAGCAGTGAGTCTCTACGCAGAAGCAAAACACTAACCTTCCCCACCAAATGTAGCAAAGAGTTAGTTGGCTGACCCCAAGAGAGCTGGTATTTACTCTCCTGACTGGTATCCTGTCCTATTACCTGACATTGGACTCAAATGATAGTCATCCAAGTTCTTATCAGTAAGAAGAATCTCACTTCTAAAAGGCACAGCAGAAGGGGCAATAAATTGGTATGATCACCACAATTCCCTGACAGACTCCTCCTTGCACCCAGGGGGAACAAGACTCCCTCCCTGGCCTAGAATTACAGTTATTTTCACCCAGGAGAAAAAAAAGAAATGCCTCTTAAACTTTTAAAGTGGAAAGCGGATGTCAAGAGAGTGAAATAAATCCACAATTAACATGCTCCAAAGGCTGAAGGGCAACGTCTTCCTAGCAGCAAGTGTGCTGACTGTGGCTCTGAAAATATTGTTAGACAGGTATTTCCACGTACAGCCCGTGGACCTGAGGCTTTCAGTGAACACAACTCTGCACTTTCTGGTGGTTTCCAACTAACCTATCATTGCCATCTGTGGAAAGTTTAATTCAAAGAATCCACTCCAATTAAAAAAAATTTAGCAGAATCTCTAAAATGATGCTATTTCACCCCTCTCTCATCCCTTTTGTCCTCCTCCACGTTTAAAACCAAGTCTTGGCCACGATTTGATGGGAAACACTTCTAGAACACAACAGGATCTGACACTGAACACCGTGAAAACATGCCCCCCCCCCCGGAAAACCAACATTTTAGGAACTGGGACAAAATAAAGAAGGTACTAATTACAGTTGGATGTTCGATAAGACTTTTAGAGACAAGCTTTCTTTGACGCATCCATTCTCCTTTCCTTTTTCCTATTCTGAGTCTTTCTTTAAGGAGAAGATTCAACCTTTTCATTAATGTTGCAACGACTCCAGTGCTTCCCCACCCCTCCCCCAGACTCCTACTGTCCTTGAACGAGGAAACTGAGAGAATACTGATTGAGCTGGTGAATGGAAACGTTCCTTTCCTGAAAATGGAATGCTTTATGAAAAACTGCAATACACACACACACACACACACACACACACACACACACACACACACACTCAAACAATCCAACAACTGTCTCTCCTCCTTTCTACCCCGGAGAACCACAGGACTCCATTCACATATCTTGGTGTTTGAATGCATTTGTTCTTGGGCCTCAAATACCCAGGTGGAAAACCAGTCTAGGAAGCCTTTCGTTATTCCAGAAACATGAGCATGTGAGTTACTAAGAACATTCTCATCTCTGCAGGGCGAGCGATAAATAGAAACCAATTGTTTCTCGCGCTCCGAACCGAAGTCCATGCAGCAGAATGGCAGTTGGGTGGATTCTGACAAGGAGAATACTTGTAAATGGTCCGCGAGATGGATTCTGGGCTAATTCTTCTCGCGTCATGAATGATGGCCCTAGCTAGACACTGTCGCTGGGATCTTCATCTATTAATCATGGAGGCTGCTTTCTTATTCGGTTGCCATAGTTTCAGTGCCTCAGATAGTGTTGGGGTGTCTGGGGAAAGGTTTGAGGTAGACGGGGGCTTGCAAGCCTGGCAGTTATTTTGGCACGGGGGGGGGGGGGCTCTGAAAGCACCGAAAAAACCGCCTCGCATGTAATTCAGGGTTGGATTAAAAGAGGCACTTCTGAGTGTCTCCCTGGACCTTGTTATGTGCACGTCCAGCTGATATTTACTCCAGGATCTGCCTCTTGCTCAGTCCTGCTGGTAAAAAAAAAAAAAAATAAAAATAAATTTACCGTCCAGGGACTGATGTCACTTTCATGTTTTCCACCAGAAAGCCAAAGGGTGCGAGCTCTTCATTAAGGCTCCTCAAAAGTGTGGAGGTAAATGAGGGCATTCATGGCTTCGCTCACAATTTCAGGTTCGTAATTCGGCTTCAGCTCTGCGGACGGCTAAATAAACAGAACGACCTCAGGAGAGCTGGCCATGTTGTGCTCTGGTACGGCAGTGGAAACATTCTGGGCTTTCCTTCAGGTTTAACCTCCATTATTTTTTTAGGGTTGGCGCCCATTACTAACAACCATTTCACCGCATTTCGCGACAGTGGCCTGGGGAGGGGGGTGAGGGGGTGGGGGTTCCCGCTTTGTTAGCTCTTGGGTAGGGGAGCATTTCTTTCCTTTCTGTACTCAGCATCTTTGGCTGTTTTGCCTTTAGGTTTGCGACTTCAGGGTTGATCAGGAAAAGCTGTCCGGTTGTGTACATACACTGGGCAACCGAGTCAAGGAAAGGCAGGCAGGAGTAAGTTGCTGCAAGACGGAGAGACACACTCTGTGATTTATGTGCTTCATGGGTGATGTAGAACACAGCTTTCCTTTGTTAGGTATATTTGGCCTCGTGTAACAGATACTGGTACACTTCTTAATGCTTTAGTTCCCATTTCTCAAGTGGACTTTCAAGGACTCCTACCAGTCCAAGCCAAGCCATTTCATTCCTTTGTAGATTAAAACATAAAATAAAACCACCTCACACTTGAAGCAAACAGCCCTGAATTCAGGACATGCAAGGCATCAAATACAAAGCCAGGCAAATGCACAGGAAGGAAACCTTGAATTCACTACAAATGGGTCTCATCTAGAAATCAGTCACTTTTTTTTCCTTACTAGAAAATGACTGGGTTTTATTGCAGGGTGAGCTTCAAAGCAGCCGTTTTTAATTCCCCAGATCCAGCCTGCCAAAATTTTTTGTAAGATCAACAAGCATTTTTAATGCACGTGCCTATTATATTGGCCCCTCCCCCCACGCAACCGCACTAAATGACTGATTTTAGAGGCCAATAATTTCAAGTAAATTAAAAGGATAACATGGCCTTAATTGCTACTGGCTTCACCAGGCTTCTGGGCACCGGAATTCCTTGAGGAGAAACACTTTTAAGTGTCACAGCAGTTTCTGATCACGTGGTCTGGTTTACCCATAGGCTGCAATTACTGTACCCACCCCCCACCCCAGCCTTTCTCCCCTGCTCCCTCCCCATATCTCTGGGAAGCTAAGAAAACTTGCATTTGTAAGTTCAATATGGAACTTGGTGGGGACTATGGACCTCTGATTATTTGGCAGGGTAGAAAATAGGTCTTGCTCATTTCACAGTATTCTCCTAGGCGAGTTGGTTTTTTGGTTTTTGGGTGTTTTAAAAAGGCAAAGGGATGGGGAGGACATTGCCACTAACAGTTCGGATCAGAAGCTTTTTTTTCATTGGAAGAAGAGTTTCGGTGAATTCAACTGGCTGTCCTCTCGGCAATAACAAGATTGTCGTTACTCTTTGGTATCCGGGCAGACAAAGTACCGCACACGTAGCCTAAAGAAAAGTAAGCAATACTTTCGTATGAACATCGGTCAGATACAATGTGGACTTTAATTAACCTTAATTAATGATTTCTGATTACAGATTTTCTTTTGTGCCTCCAAGACACCAACACCTTGGAGGCTGTGTTTTGGTGGAACATTTCCAGACAGCAGTGACTTGAACATGCTTCCATTATCTTGCCCTGCAAACCATATTAGATTCTTATGTGAAGAATGTGATTCTGCATCATTTGCAAAATGGTCAAAGGAAGAAGTATCACTTGAGGGACAACTGAAATTTATTACATGATACAGAGCACTTTGAATCTTTGGGGGAACCATTTTTCATTTTAAAGGAATTTACTTATCAAAACTGATAGTTACTGGTTCCTAGGGGGACCCAAGGCCCTTCCTTCCCAAGACTGAATGGGACGTTGAGTTCTTTCAAATGAAAGAACTGGGGGTGGTGGGCCAAGTGGGATTTCCTTTGCCCTAAAGTACCTGTTACCATGTGCTAAATGTAATGACCGGGGAATACTGTAAGCATGGGAGAGAAATAGGTCTTACTTTTGGTTAAAAGTACTTTTTCCTGTGTCATGAGTTCTACAACAGATACCAAGAAGCTGAATTATCAAGTTAATGCACTACTTAATGTTCAACTTTTAACTAGAGGGTCTAATAAAAGTTATCATATATATTAATTAGATATATTACAAATTTCTTATTAATTTTCTGTGTGAGAAATCATTCTATAGTTTATATAAAATTCTAATAGCGCATGGCCCATCTAGTTTGGCATAATTTGTGCTTATGAATTATAAATGCTTAACTTTCACAATTAATCTTACCAATCTATAAGCATGATAATGAGAAATTACCTAAGTTAAATTGATTTGTCATATTTGCTGTACTGTGTTCTAGGGTAGTGATTATCTAAGATAATTTTAAAGATGGTTGTCCTGTTCCATGCAATATGGCTTTACTTTTAGTGGAAGTAAAGTCTACCCAAAGATCTCAGGCTTGCCCAGCCAAGGGGAGATGCTGATGGTATCAAAAGTATAAAGAACAGAGTAAGTTTCCTGTGTAGCCAAGAAAAAAGGTAACAAATATCCACTGGATACTTTTCTCTTTAAAGGGATGTACAGAGTACAGTGAAAGGTTTTCTATTCAAAAGTCAACTTTTATCTACAAGGTGTTTCCTCTCATTTGTGGTGAGGGGAAGTTCGCCATGTTGAATATGCTGATTAATTAATTCTCCGGGGATATCTTAGAGGGTGGAGCTTTCGTTCCCATATTTTGTCATGTCCAGAACATAAGACCTGTTAATATTGCCCAAACACATCCGTTCCCGGGAATGAAAAGGACAACATAATTGCCTTTGCTGGTAGGAAACAGCCACATCCAGTTCCCCAGCAGCTCCTACAACTGCCAGGTGTGCAAGAGAAGGCTTTGAAATGTTGTGAATAGCTTGACATTATCACAGTGGTATTGAAATGCAAATTCTTCTGAGCAGAACTTGAAAAGGTTTTAAATGTAGAACTAGGACAGTATCTTTTCTTTTCTTCGCTTGTTGTCGACCCTACCTAGTGGTGGTAACTCCAAGTGCTTCTTCTATTGAAAGTAATCATAACACATTTGCATATGTCACCGTTTCTCACTGCCTGTGTTTCAAGTGAAGACACACTTTCCCCGGGTGGTACCTTTTGGGGGAGAGGATGGACTGGCTTCCAGCACCGAAGTGTAAACACGGGACTTGTTCAGCCTAGGAAGGCTATCACATTCCGAAATCAGGCTAGCTGATAACTATCAGCATCACCAGTAAATGAGAGTTATTATGAATAAAAAAGACCTTACTTAGAAGGATATCTTTCAAGGTGCGCTTATAAACATTGCCTCACTGGACATCATTACAAACTGGGTTAGGCAGGGCAGGGATTGTGATGCCAATTTGAAGATGAGATAGCCGAGGTTCAAAGAGGTCAAATTATTTGCCTGAGTACACCTCCAGAGAGGGAAGGGCTTGGAATGGGGTACCCAACCTTCTGAGTCCGAGTTTTGAACACCTCCACTCCACTGCACTTTTTCCTCAATACGTAAACAATTCTGAAAAATGATTACAGCCTCCTAAGCACAGATGCCATCACATTCTGCCTGTTATACAGGTTTAACAAAGACAAAGAACGAGTTCAGAAGTAGCTTTCCAAGGGGTGCCTGGGTGGCTCAGTCGTTAAGCATCTGCCTTGGTTCAGGTCATGATCCCAGGGTCCTGGGATGGGGCCCCACGTCAGGCTCCCTGCTCAGCGGGGAGCCTGCTTCTCCCTCCCCCTCTGCTCGTTCTCTCTCTCTCTCTCTCAAATAAAAAAAATAATAATAATGGTAATTTTTTTTAAAAAAGAAGTAGCTTTCCAAGGACACCCAAGTGTGGTGTCTGCAACTGGGCTCCAAGTTCCTGCTTCTCAGTGGAACGCCATTTCGGGACACTGTCCCCAGAGGCTCTTAGGGGCTAGAGTGGTCCTCTGAAAGGAGATGAACTGAAAAATGGAGGCTGTTTGAGGACGTTTTTGATGGGGCTTCTGGTCCTGTTTTACAGAAGGGCCACAAATAAACGGTGACCGTGGTACAGGGAGGATCCTGAGGGGCAGAAAGTTGAACAAGATACTCCGGCAGGAGTATCCTCCCGGGGCCCATAACTTGTAGCTCATCAAATAGACGCACGCTTCTAGCAAGGAGTACACAGACCGTCTAGGTCAACGTGGGTGGGTCATTTTATTCTCTGGTCCCTGCTACCAGGTCTACTGAAGGCAGCGGAGTACAGAGGTGGCACTTACTCTAGGCAAGTTCGGGGTGCTACAGAGACACCGTGATGACCTAGTTCAGAACGCATGGATAACAGAGGCCGGACAGTGGCCCCCCGTCTGGCAAGCAAGGGAGATAACATGAAAAATCATTTTGGTGTAAGGTCTGACGGTTCTCCATCCCCACAGCAGAGTGTGTTTGCTAAGCTGAGGTCCTGAGCTGAGGATGCTAAGAAGGGCAGGAAGGGGCACTCTGCCCGGCTGGGAGGCGAGGCAGGACTTTGTGAAGGAGGAGGCATCTGAGTTTCGTGAAGATTTCAGGATGTGGGAAGGAGGGGAGGAAGAGCCGTGGGTCTGGGGGAAGAGCAGGAACGAAGGCCCAAGGCAGGGAAATGGAGGACTGGGTTCCTGAGCAGCAAGGGGGTCTTCCTGGCGACTGGGGATGTGGCATGGAAGCCCGAGGACAGAAGGAGATGGGGAGCTCCCTGTGGAGGGCTTTCCCCGGCTCAGGAGGGGACCCGGAGCTGCAGGCTGTTGAAGCTTTTTGGCAAGAAGATGACATCATCAGATGTGTGTCTGAGTCTGCTAGCACTGGGAACAGAAAAAAGGAAACAGAGTCAGAGCGTGTTGGCAAGATACAGCCGTCAGGACGTGGCGACCAGCTGGACGTGTGGGGTAAGGAAGGAGGAGGAGGAAAAATGGCTCCTCCCTGTCCTACTGGGGGAACTGAGAGGATAGTGGGGGGCCAGCAGAACTCAGGTTTATACACAAGAGAGTACACATTTCACAGCCAACATACCCCGTATTTAAACGACACTTAGTAGGCCAGACACCAAAGCCTAGCCCTACTGTGCTCACACCCAGCTCTGTAAAGGGAGTGCTGAAGAGGCTGAAATTCAGAGCGTTTCAACTGTCCCATTTGGTCAGCTGGGGCCTCTTTCTCCCCCATTAGGGAGGTTAATACCAACACAGGAGGTGGGTGATCAGAGAAGAACCAAAGCACCGTCCAGCACATCTATAAAAATGGGTTACATAGCGCTGGAGAGGTGAGTGCTCATGGTGGGCGCATGGGAGATCAGATACCAAGCCCGCTGCTCCTGTCCCTTTCATTCTGAACAATTTTACTTGGAGCTCTGAAGTCAGACTCACATGGTTGGTCCCCTCCTTCCCACCCTGCTCTGTGCAGGGGCATATGTGTATGTGTTTACCTCTTCGGCTCCCTTGTACAATGTTACAGATGACATCATTCACAAAACACAAATAACACCTAAACTGTGTTGCTTATTTAATAACACAGCGTTAGCAGACCGCAAGGCCTTATCTGCTATACTGTGCTAAAATTGGACACTGCTTACAGAGTGGAAGAAAAAATGCGTCTAATAAGATTTCACTTGGGAAGAAATAAATCTTCATTACATCAGTGACCTGGGTTTTACTTCATAGTTTCAACCTCTAGATAAGGGTCAGTATAGCAGAGCTGTCCCGCAGAATCCCCTGATGCCCTTAAGAGTTGAGAAGAACTAATACTAATGCTATGAAAAAGAATCCTAAAACGATGGGAGATTCTATATTTACCCTTCACATCACATTCTTTCAGGGGTTTCTAAATACAACTTGTAATGGGAAAGTTTTGGTCTGTATTTTAAGAAGAGGTTGAAGAACAGAAGTGAAACAAAACCGGCTGGGTCTCATCAGGCGGCTCTAAAAAATTGAGGGAGTTTCCAGAAGGGAGACAAGTTTCGTACAGTTGCTTTCAGGTCTCATTTTTTAAAGGTTGACTCAAATGAAACGTTAAGGAGCAGTTTCATTATGTGGGGGCCCCCATATATGAGTTTGTCTCCGAGTGCTGAGAGACTGAACCATGGATTATTTACCTATTGGTGTATGCCCAATCACTGTTTTGGTGTCCTGCGACTTGTTTCCAACTTGTAGGCTGCCCTCTAGTGTTACTTCATCTCAACACAACCACTTTTGTTCAGCTCCCGTGAAAGGGGAAAAGAACATACACAGATTCCCACCAGCTAGTCTGCAGTGAACCCGACCCCGCTAGACACCATCTCTAACTACGGGGTCAAGAAGCTGAAGCTGCTCAGGTTTCATACATTGTGAACAAATCTGAAGGTGCCCATCACCAAGTCTCTTGATGGCACACAGGACAACCGTGTCCAGAACCACATGCCCTAAAGATGTGTGCACTGAAGTCGAGCTCCCAAATATGAAGTTAAGCACTGAACAAGAAGTGTGAGGATGCTACCGATTTCACGTATATGTTGTGTGTGTGTGTGCATGCACAAAAGAGAGACAGATGAAAAAATCGGACTAAATACGTCTAAAAGGCCTTCCTAAGTTTAACTAAAAATTACAACAGTCAAGAAAAACTTTCAGCCACCATTGGGTAGGAGATGCTCGACCAGATGGCCTCCAAGGCTCCGGCATGATTAGCCCTCGGAGAAGAGTTCTCAACTGTCCATATGCTCCCCTGCTCCAAACCTTCAAAGACCCCATTCCAGCCCTCTGTAGTTTTTTCTCTGAAGATAGGAAGGCGAGATGCATGCACTACAGCCTCAACTGTGGCATTAAGTACTTTCTGATGGTAGTGCCAACTCTGCTTTTTCTGGGATGTCAGAATAAGCATAGTCCAAACTCAACAGTAAGTGGAGAGAGTGGATTTCCCACTCAGTGGCTATCTCAGCGGGTTCTCAACAGGCTCCGAAGGTAACGTGATAAGGTTCCAAGAACATCCAGCTCATAGCAGCAGAACGACTAACACGAATTCAATAAAAATGGTTACTGATGACCATGAGGGTCTCTCTACCATTTTGGAACTCCCTTCAGGAAGAACAAGACCACAGGAGGGCTAGACACACAGAGAGTAGGGCTGAGGGTCAACATTCCGCTTGGGAGTTGACTTCTTGTCTTCTGCAGGGCTGACAAGAGAGAGTAGTTAAAAGTATGAGCTCTGGAGTTTCCAATTCTCCTGGCTGAGATCTTGGGGAAGTTTCCAAGCTCTCTGTGCCTCATCTTCCTCATTTGTAAAATGGGAATACTAAAAGCGCCTACCTCATAAAGCTATTCTCATGACTAAATGAGACTGTAGGTACCAGAAAGAGAACTGGTACATAATAACCAGTCAATAAAAACGAGCCTATTATAATTTGACAACAGGTTCTCTTACTAGAATTGACTAAATTCAGTGTTTTGTGTCACCAGCAGAGTATGGTTCTTGGCATATAAATTAAAACTGAAAAGACAAGATGATGACAAGATGATAGCATCCAGAAGGGTCTTTCTGCCTGCTTCTGTCTCTGTCTCTCTGCTCTTTTGTATGTCAGGGCATGATTCATAATAACTAACTGAATCATCACTCCTTATTTTATTTAGGAAATATTCAG
Source organism: Lutra lutra (assembly GCF_902655055.1). NCBI lineage: Eukaryota > Metazoa > Chordata > Mammalia > Carnivora > Mustelidae > Lutra > Lutra lutra. The sequence continues at coordinate 146,908,342 of NC_062282.1, forward strand.
TGCATACCTACTATGTGCATCAAGCTATATTACAGACTGGATCCTACTGGTTATTTCCAAAATATTAAATACGAAGTTAGGTGAGGTGACCAGATTTTGTTCCATTTTAATCTGCCTTTGGGGGGTCTGGTGCTCAGGTAGGAGCCTGACTTTATCAGGCTTCTGCTACATGCCCCAAGCTACAACTTTCTTGTCTTCTGGAAATAGAGGATGTAGAAATTCCCAGAGAATAATACCTAAGATTTTATCACTGAGTTTCTATATGCAATATTTTCATTGTAGTTAATGTATTTAAAATCACAAAATTCAGGTTTCTCTGTTAATTTAGTATCTGACTCAGAACCAATGTATATATACGAAAAGGTCATTTTCTACAATACGACTTGGATGGAGTATGTGGCACTGCCCACTTATTCCAATAAATTGAAAATGTCACAGTGGTTCACTGGCTGTAAACCCTTGTTTTTCAGAAAACCTAGTAGTTGAACCACAAAACAGCAAAGTGGGTGGACTGCAAAGTAAATCCCTATTCCAACCAGCCTTCACACCAACTTTCCTGCGGTGTAACGGCAAGGCAGAGAAGAAGCTGGGTGATCGCTGAAGGAAAACAAGGGCCACGCTGCTCATTAGCTCTCGAGTAAACACAAGTTTATTCTGGCTTTATCCATCCCAAGTATTTACTGCGATGGGCAAAGCCGTATATACAAAAATCAGGAAGCTGCACGCGGGGAGTTGGGGAATATGCTAACAAGTCAGGGCTTGGAGACTGGTGCATCTGGAGTTGGAGAATAGGGACTGGGGCCCTGCCTCCCCAGTGGCCCCGCCTCCCCGGTGGCCAGGAGGATTGTGTTCCTTTGGTTTCCATCCAAACCCAGGACCATCTGACAGCTGTTTGGTGTTCCTTGTGAAATGGACTTGGGCCCTGGCCAGATGCGAGTGGACAGATGTTCCCAACACAAAACCTTCACCAAAATAGGCACTAATTGGCACCTTCCTAATGATGTGAACAAATGAGGCAGGAGTGAGCGGGATGTGCCCATGACCACCTCCC